>NC_086317.1:107774892-108377392 GCF_036172605.1 Pelobates fuscus | reverse complement strand
ACCACACCTCTCAAAGGTAACATTACCAAACTGGCAAATTTCTATTTGAAAATGGAACGTTCTATATTTGACCCTTTAACTTTCCAAAACACCATAAAACCTGTTAATGGGGGATACTGTTGTACTCGTGAGACATCACTGATTACAAATATGTGCAGTAAAACCTAACAGTATTATGACATTCACAGCTAAAATGTCAGACGGAAATACAAATTTAAAAAAAAATCTTATTTTCTCAAAAAATTTTTTATTTTATTCATAATGAATTATGTTCCATATATGAATAGTTAATGATAAATTAAAGCCCTGTTTCTCCTGAACAAAATGATATATAATAAGTGTGGGTGCATATAATATGAAAGAGGGGAACTACGGGTGAACAGACATATAGCGCAAATTCCAGTTTTTGTTTACGTTTTGTTTTGATCAGAACGTGCACTATTGACTCCGTCCTGAAGGGGTTAAAATAGTTATGATTCTATTTGAGTGAGGAGTTAGCCCACAGTAATCACACATTTTTCAAGGAAAGGGTTCCATTCAAGGTTTCACACGTGGAGTGGTACATTTTAAACCCTGACTATGCTCCAAAATTAGCTTGCATGGTGTATAAATGAGAGAGGAGTTTGGAGGAGGTTTTCAGAGTAAGCTATCATCTGTAAATAAACTTAGATTACACTCAAACCCTCACCACCTCCAACTGCTTAATATCCAAAAATGTTTCTTAGCATTTTAGCTAAGGGTTCTGTAGACAATCCAAATAAAATCAATGTCTGTGAACATCTTGGTGGACGCTACCCCATATTGCAAATGTGCAAGTTATGGCTCATCTCCCTGTGGCGGAACCCACCTCGCCACTGGACATTGGAGGGGCCTGGCTGCCTGCCTCTTACCCGCTGACTATGGCCCCTGGAAAACTGGTACATTTAAAGATTTATATTTGGGCTTGTTATACTGTATATTGCTGCTACTGGCCCTTTTAACAGCATCTATGGACACATTGGGACTTTTGGGACTACTGTCCCTTTAAGACTGTGAAGCATGTTCTATTATACTGCCTGTATATCGTATATGTATTTATGTATGCAGTTAACCTGGGTTATATATATATGCAGCCTTCATCTGATTGTTCGGTAGAATCACTCCATTCATTGTATTGAGGAAACTACCGAACAACCAGACCACCCAGGAATAAGTGTGCCTCCAATTACCGTTTGCAACAATGTTGCAAACGGGTAATTGGCAATCATGTAATGTGTGCTGTGTCCTCTGGGTGGCCGCCATTCAGGAAAACCACCACGTGGCGGCGGCCATCTTTAACTGCCGAACAGCGGTGTTTTGCCGTCGAGTGTCTGGAACTGAAATCGGACACTCGACTAGGCAAACACCGCTGAGACCTCCAGACTTCCAGGATTTCGTGGGGAAACTACCGAATGACCCGCCGTTCGGTAGAAAGAAACGTACGAACTAGGGGATTCATACGAATTCCCCTTAGTCTCTATAACACCAGTAATTCGTGTGTTTCATTCACCTGTTTGTGACCGACCGCAGGGCCAAAATGCATGGAACTGTTTTCGGATACTTTACCCATGCGGTCGGTCAAAACTTTGCCTGCTCATAACTCCCGAACCCCTGGTCCGATCTGGGTGATTTTTGAGTATGTTGCTCACCCAGATCAGGGCTATCAGGGGATACCTGTTTTAGGGTTGTATCATATGTATTTGGGGTACATCCAGGAATTGGGGAAAAGTGTGTACTATATAATTGGGTTAAGTATTATCTAAGGGGAGGAGAGGTGTGGGCTGAACCATGTGTGTGATTGGGTGTTTTATGCCTCCCCCTGGGTGGGGACTGTTTGTGTAGTATTGTAATAAAAGCCAGGCTGGATGAGCCAGTCCAGAGTTCCTGTTTTAACCTCAAAGTGATGTGTCGTCTCATTATTGGGGGAAGGATTTATTGTATGCTGTTCCAGTTTGACTGCTAGGAGTGGAAACCTATTTGCATGGTTTGTCCTATTCGGCTGTATACAGCATTCATATGCTTGAGAAGGTTCATATGCTGCATCGGTTCGGTGATTATGGTGTCTGCCAGAGTGCTTGGAGTCCTCAGGAAGCACTAGGAGCATCCATTAACGGAGGTATCCAGTCGGGGTGCCAGGCGATCCGTTACATTGGTGGCAAGCGGTGGGATGGCGTCCTGGTGTGAGAGGAACAACACCCTGGAGACACAGGAATTATTATGGAGTGGCATAGAACCAGCGAGTCCCTGGACAGTGCTCCAGGTGGAAGAGGAGTTTAACCGGAGGTTACAGAACCTCTTAGCACCACTGGTAAAGCCAATAGTAGAGGCAACCAGGTTGGACTGCAGTGACAGCGCACGACAAGAGATGTGGGAAGAAACCCTAGAGGGTGTCCAGCGTTGGCGAGGGGAGCGTCTTCCCAGCAAGGAGCAGCGGTTACAAGGTAGAGTGGCCCTACGGATATCTATGCTGGGAGAACAGGCTCAGGAGGAATGGGTGATGCAACTTGAGTCACTGGCATGGAGAGAACTGGGTCTCGAGGACGCATACCAAGCGCTACGTTGGTACGCGGTTCAGCGGGTGCCTGGAATGGCCAAATTTGGCAAACCCGAGGGCGAGGATTATAATGGCCCTGGCTTATTATGGGGGACATTTGCAGAACCAGAATTTGGGAGTGCGGCAGAGTCACGGCTTTGGGACATATTTGACTACAGAGAAGCCGTGCTGGATCTCCCTATGGCCGAGGACCTAAGGCCAGACTTGACTGAACTGGCTGTCCAGGAATGGGAGCTGGAGCAGGATTACCAACACCTGTTCAGCGCCAGTCAGTTACCATATACCCCACAAGTACCACCAGAGCAGTGGGAGATCGAACAGAATTATGCGGACTTATATGATCCAGTGACACCGCCTGTCTCTAACCTGATGGGGCTTCTGGACTGTACACCATTGGGAGCGGTGAGTTTTGTTCCCCCTCCCCAACAACTAAGCCCGCCAGTAGGAGACCTGCATTTAGTACCTCCTACTGCCCAACCAGCCCCAGAAATGGGGGACCTTATCGACTGGTCCTGGGAAGACCCACAGATGGCAGGTGGAGATGGGACCGTGGTCTCTCTGCCGGCCCTACAGGGAGGCTGGGCAGTTGGCCCAGATCCCCAGCGGCAGTGTGTATTACAGGGGGCTGAAGGTGCCATCCTTGCTCCCCAGCGGCAGCCTAACACACCAAGGGGAGACAGTAAGCCCCTCACCAGCACAGATGGGACCGTGGTCTCTGTGCCCAAGTTACAGGGAGCTGAAGGAGCCGTCCTTGCTCCCCAGCGGCAGTCTATGGTTCAGGGAGAGGAGTTTGTCATCCCCTCTCCCCAGCGGCAGCTTAGCACACCAAGGGGAGACAGTAAACCCCACAACCGTGCAGATGGGACCGTAGTCTCTGCACCTACACCACTGGGGATAGGGACAGTCGGTCCTAGTCCACAACAGCCAGACAAAATATCGGAAGGGGAGACAGTCGTTTTTCCCCAACCACAGCTGTGTTCAACCAGGGGAGAGGACACCCTGGTTACTTTTTCCCCAAGCCTTGGACTTACAACTGGACACGAGTGGCAGGGGGCCATCTGGACAACTACCCCCTGTAAGGACAGCCAGCCGACTATCAGAGCCCCAGACCGACTGGAGGTCTGGAGTCTGGATAGTCTAAATGGGAAAGGGGAGAAATGTGGCGGAACCCACCTCGCCACTGGACATTGGAGGGGCCTGGCTGCCTGCCTCTTACCCGCTGACTATGGCCCCTGGAAAACTGGTACATTTAAAGATTTATATTTGGGCTTGTTATACTGTATATTGCTGCTACTGGCCCTTTTAACAGCATCTATGGACACATTGGGACTTTTGGGACTACTGTCCCTTTAAGACTGTGAAGCATGTTCTATTATACTGCCTGTATATCGTATATGTATTTATGTATGCAGTTAACCTGGGTTATATATATATGCAGCCTTCATCTGATTGTTCGGTAGAATCACTCCATTCATTGTATTGAGGAAACTACCGAACAACCAGACCACCCAGGAATAAGTGTGCCTCCAATTACCGTTTGCAACAATGTTGCAAACGGGTAATTGGCAATCATGTAATGTGTGCTGTGTCCTCTGGGTGGCCGCCATTCAGGAAAACCACCACGTGGCGGCGGCCATCTTTAACTGCCGAACAGCGGTGTTTTGCCGTCGAGTGTCTGGAACTGAAATCGGACACTCGACTAGGCAAACACCGCTGAGACCTCCAGACTTCCAGGATTTCGTGGGGAAACTACCGAATGACCCGCCGTTCGGTAGAAAGAAACGTACGAACTAGGGGATTCATACGAATTCCCCTTAGTCTCTATAACACCAGTAATTCGTGTGTTTCATTCACCTGTTTGTGACCGACCGCAGGGCCAAAATGCATGGAACTGTTTTCGGATACTTTACCCATGCGGTCGGTCAAAACTTTGCCTGCTCATAACTCCCGAACCCCTGGTCCGATCTGGGTGATTTTTGAGTATGTTGCTCACCCAGATCAGGGCTATCAGGGGATACCTGTTTTAGGGTTGTATCATATGTATTTGGGGTACATCCAGGAATTGGGGAAAAGTGTGTACTATATAATTGGGTTAAGTATTATCTAAGGGGAGGAGAGGTGTGGGCTGAACCATGTGTGTGATTGGGTGTTTTATGCCTCCCCCTGGGTGGGGACTGTTTGTGTAGTATTGTAATAAAAGCCAGGCTGGATGAGCCAGTCCAGAGTTCCTGTTTTAACCTCAAAGTGATGTGTCGTCTCATTATTGGGGGAAGGATTTATTGTATGCTGTTCCAGTTTGACTGCTAGGAGTGGAAACCTATTTGCATGGTTTGTCCTATTCGGCTGTATACAGCATTCATATGCTTGAGAAGGTTCATATGCTGCATCGGTTCGGTGATTATGGTGTCTGCCAGAGTGCTTGGAGTCCTCAGGAAGCACTAGGAGCATCCATTAACGGAGGTATCCAGTCGGGGTGCCAGGCGATCCGTTACACTCCCTTATCTACTCTTGTCATAGGATTAGGATAGAGCTCCTAATTCCCCATTAAAAAGCTGTCTCTAAGACCAACTACTTCCAATGTCTCACACAGATATTGCCAGTCTCCTCAGTCAAGGGCTTATTATGCGCCCAATAATAAAAACATAACTTGCAGTCCTGAGACAGATAAATATTTCCTGTTTCCCATCGATTATACATAATAATGCTGAAATTCAGACAAAATCTGTTTAGGGTCTATTTTTTTTTTTTTTGGACCACTGGACTGCTTGTAAACATTTTTTGTGATAAAAATAGTTAAGCCGACCCCTTACCTCCATTAACCGATACAAGCTATAGACCAGCAGAAGCCATATGGAACTATTTTCAAAAGCTATCATGTGGTTTGACCACATGATTTTCTGCATGTTAGGATAGGACAGACCCTGGACAAAGTGTTGATAGAATAAAACGTAATCCAATATTGAATATATATAATTAGGGAATAAATACAATCTATTTCCCCTTTATTCTACAGTGGATAAATCTCAAAGTATCAAATACATTTAGAAACATAAACATTGTTTCATGGGTTTGTAGTTGGAAGGAGAGTAACCAGACTGAGACAGATATATCCAAGTAAGGGTCTTATTCGGGGCCTTAACAAAAACAAGATTATGGGTGGGGAGAGCTGCAAACTAGGTCTCCAAATAGATGAAAAAGGTAGAAGAGGTCATCTTTTGACCCCCTTCACTATCTGTAAAGGTTGTGATGTGGGCAAAGTGTACTCTATAGTGGAGCATATTATAAATACCGTTCTCCTTGGTTGGAAATTAAAAATTGTAGAAAAAACTAAATAAAATAAAATAGCCAGATTGGTGAACATACATCAAAAAAGCAGACGTTCAACTTCTTAAGGCATGTCCACCAGCTTTGGACAAAGACTTACAATAAATAAATAAAACAATAATAAAAAGTAGAAGGAAAGAAAGCAGAAAGAGAAATAACGCCTCATAGGAAATAGAAAAAATATCCTGCAATCAGCAAAACTCAACTTCATGTAAATTGGCACCACTTCAAAACAGACAAATGCACTATATAATCTGAGAATGTGTTATTTTTATTATAAGTTGAATTACCCAAAAATGTAAATGAAATAAAAAAAGAATTTACAGTTTTCCATTTGCGTTTTTTTATTACTTAAAAAAATCTTGTCAAATAAACTTAACATTCTGCCATTATCACGTCCCCAGCCACATTGTAATTTCGAAATTAATCCTGACGACAATGTAACACAAACATGACATAATTGTCGATGAATTCATAATTGCTGGTTTTCTGACATTTCAGACTAGTGTCCCTGCTGGGGCATTGTTAGATATTCATTAAAGCAAATGGCTATGTCTATTTATCATTTTTATTTGTAGCAAATAACTTGAATCCATACTGCAGTGATATTTTGCATCAACCCTGCAGAAGTTTTAACCCTGTCACTGTTTACATTTTATTTTAGGAGAAAGAAATCCCACTATTTATTTGAAACATATAATACATTCCTGGAACATAAAGTTGGGTCAAAACTGGAATGTGTATTATATGCTGTTCAGAGAAACTAATTATAGTTATATAGAATTCTGAATATTTCCCTCATTCATTCTTTGCAGAAAATAATGGAGAGTTGTGAGAATGTTTAAAAATATTATAAATTATTCATTAACTTAAACAACAGAAACCAGCTTAGACTGGCACGTAGAAAATGTTTGATACACAATTTGCTATAACATATTTTTGAGAGAAAAAAATAAAACTAATTATATACAAATGGGTAATTTGTACAACATGCAGAAAAAAAATTCTACAAAAAATACAAACATAGGCCTCAATTTAATTATTTTGCAAAATCTTTTCAAATTAACACAATCTGCTAGATTGTTAGATATGTTAGAAAAACGTCTCAAATGATCTATCTACAGAAGCCTGTAAGTATACATCATTTGAAAAGTTGTTTTCTAACAGATTGTGGTCATTTTGGATTCCACTACCACCTTTATGCTGATGACACTCAGATATATCTCTCCTCCCCAGACCTCTCCCCTGCCGTCTTGCAACATGTCACTGCTTGCCATTTCTTCCATCTCTGACTGGATGTCCTTGCACTTTCTGAAACTCAGTCTCTCTAAAACTGAACTCCCTGTCTTTCCTCCTCCTAATACTGATCCTCCTCTTTCGCTCTCCCTTCAAGTCAGTGATATTCACATACTCCCATCCTTGCAAGCAAGCTGTCTTGGCGTCATACTTGACTCTGGCCTCACCTTTGAGCCTCACATCCAGTTTGTTGCCAAATCCTGTAGATACCAACTTAAAAACATAGCCTGCATCCGCCCCTTTCTTACGCAAGATGCTACCAAGGAGCTTGTCCATGCTCTATTAATTTCCTGCATGGATTATTGTAAGCCTCTCCTGATTGGTCTCCCCAAGCTTTACTCTCTCCTCCAGCTCTGCTTCACTCCCACCCTATTTGATTGATATTTCCTGTCCTAACGTGTCTTATACCCCACCTCCTATAGACTGTAAGCTAGTTTGAGCAGGGTCTGTCAGGGTACCTGAGGCCTCTACCTCTAAGGGAGGTAGAGATTTGGTGGTTTGCCCGTCCAGGCGAGCTGTTTCCTTCGTTCCTCGCGGTTCATCCAGTCACTTAAACACCGGCCGCGAGGAATCCACGTCCTTTTCTAGCGGGACGCTCAATACGTGACGTCATGACGCTATCACGAGCGACCTGTCACTCAAGTGTCCGATATCCAATCGGTACTTGTCAGAGGCGTGATTACCATCCAGAGCCAGGGTATTTAAGCTTACTTCTCTCTTCAGCTCATTGCCCTGTCGTGGTTCTAGCTTGTCTAGTCACTCAGTGCTCTGGTATTCTAGTTTACTCTATTTGGTTTTGACTCGGCTTGTTGTACTACCCTGCTTCTCTGTTCTCCCTTGACCCGGCTTGTCTCTCGCTTATCTGTCTTCCCGTTCCCTCGACCTCGGCTTGTCTCTGACTATTCTCTATTACTCTCGGTACGTTAGTCCGGCCATTCTAAGGCCCGGTATACGTACCTTTCCACTCTTTGTACTCTGCGTGTTGGATCCCTGTCCCGATCCTGACATTACGACAGGGCCAATGGATCCTGCAGGTACAAACAGTCAGCTTGGTTCTTCTGATCCCAGGTTTGACGCCATGGAGCATAGGATGGATCAGATGGCTCTAGCACTACAGGCACTTTTGTCTCGTGCTAGTAACCCACCTGAGGAGACACGTACTCCTTCTATTTCTCCTGCAGTCTCAGGTCTAGAGGTAGCCACTGTAGGTGCTTCTTCCCGTATTACCCCACCAGTACGTTATGGCGGGTCACCGGAGAAGTGCCGTGGTTTTCTGAACCAGATCAGCATCCATTTCGAATTACAACCCCGCTCTTATCCTACAGATAGAGCGAAGGTTGGATTTGTTATTACTTTACTCATTGAGAAAGCTCTGAGATGGGCCAATCCTTTATGGGAGAATGATAATCCACTAGTCTATAATTATAATGCCTTTGTAGCTGCGTTTAGAAGAACTTTTGACCCTCCTGGTAGAAAGGTCAATGCAGCTAGATTACTGTTGCGCCTTAGACAGGACAATCGAACACTTGTGGACTATGCACTAGAGTTCAGGTCCCTGGCGGCAGAAGTTAAGTGGAACGAACAGGCTTATATAGATGTGTTTCTGAATGGGTTATCAGATGTAATTCTTGACGAGGTCGCTACTAGAGAACTCCCTGAGAATTTGGAGGATTTAATTTCTTTTATATCTCGTATTGATGAACGCATAAGAGAGAGGCAGAACACTCGAGATAGGACCCGTAGACCCTCCTTTAAACTAGCGCCTACCTTTCAAAATTCTGAGTTCGAGGACTTACGTATTTCTGAACCTATGCAGATAGGCAGTACTCATCTCACAGAGAGAGAGAGACAGTACAGAAGAAGGGAGGGTTTATGTATGTATTGTGGAGTCAGAGGACATTTACGCCTAAATTGTCCTAATCGTTCGGGAAACGCTCGCACCTAAGTTTCTCTAGAGGACAGGCCTTGGGTGTTTCTACTTTGTCCTCTATTCACAACTACAAAGAGTTCAGGCTTCTGTTACCCGTTTCTTTGAGGTGGGAGAAGGGAGTAGTAAAGACTATGGCACTAATCGATTCTGGAGCTGCTGAGAGCTTTATAGATCAGGGTTTTGTTGCCAAGCATGCTATCCCATCCCAGTTAAAAGAGACACCACTGGCTGTTGAGGCCATCGATGGTAGACCGTTACTTGAGCCTGTTATTTTCCATGAGACCATACCGATTAACTTAACTGTTGGCATCCTACATAAAGAGGATATATCCTTAATGCTCATTTCTTCTCCGTCTATTCCCATAGTCCTGGGGTACTCCTGGTTGAGGAGACACAACCCTATTATTAATTGGGAGTCAGGGGAGATAGTTTCGTGGGGAAAGAATTGTCAAGAAAAATGCTTGCGGAAGGTCTTACCTCTCGGATTAACTAACACATCGACTACCTCTGACAATCCTACAGAGACACAAATTCCGCCTCAGTATCTAGATTTAAAGGCAGTATTTGACAAAAAGAAAGCCGATACCTTACCCCCACACAGGTCCTTTGATTGCAAAATTAACCTACTCCCTGGTACCATGCCTCCCAGAGGTCATGTATACCCATTATCTACGAAAGAGAACTCAGTTCTAGAGGAGTATATTCACGAGAATTTAGACAAGGGATTCATCAGGAGGTCCTCCTCCCCTGCCGGGGCTGGATTTTTTTTTGTTAAAAAGAAAGATGGTTCTTTGAGACCTTGTATTGATTATCGAGGCTTGAATAAGATAACCATTAAAAATGCCTACCCGATTCCCTTGATCACGAACTCTTCGATCGTTTGAAGGGCTCTACAATTTTCACCAAGTTAGACCTCAGAGGGGCATATAACTTGGTGAGAATCCAGCAGGGACATGAGTGGATGACGGCATTCAATACTCGCTATGGTCACTATGAATATACGGTTATGCCTTTTGGGTTATGCAATGCACCAGCGGTATTCCAAGATCTGATAAATGAGGTTCTTAGGGAATTTCAGCAAGAGTGCGTCATTGTATACCTAGATGATATACTTATACATTCTAGTGAGATTGAGACTCATCACAAGCAAGTCAGGAGGGTTTTGCACAAGCTTCTTCAGCATGGTTTGTACTGCAAGTTGGAGAAATGTAGCTTTGATCAAACCCAGGTAACCTTTCTCGGCTATGTGATCTCTGGGGAGGGATTTAAGATGGATCCGGATAAACTCCAGTCCATTCTAGAGTGGCCTTTACCCAAAGGTCTTAAAGCCGTACAGAGATTTATTGGTTTTTCCAATTATTATAGGCGCTTTATTAAGGGCTATTCTTCAATTATCGCACCTATCACTAATATGACCAAACAGGGGGCTGATACTAAGAATTGGACTACTGAAGCTCTTCTTGCGTTCAAAACTCTCAAGGAGCTTTTCGCTTCCGCTCCAATTTTAGTTCACCCCGACACTTCCCTGCCTTTTCTGCTTGAGGTAGACGCATCAGAGACTGGTTTAGGTGCTGTCCTATCTCAAAGGTTGGGTGTTGATAAACCATTACATCCATGTGGATTTTTCTCTAAAAAATTGTCCGGTACTGAGAGCAGATATGACATTGGTGACAGAGAATTACTAGCGGTTATCAAAGCTTTGAAAGAGTGGAGACATTTATTGGAAGGTACTTTACATCCTGTTACCATTCTAACAGACCACAAAAATTTGTCTTATATCGGAGAGGCCAAGCGTTTGTCCTCCAGGCAGGCTCGTTGGTCATTGTTTCTTACCCATTTCAATTACGTTCTGACTTACAGACCTGGCTCAAAGAATTCTAAAGCCGATGCGCTATCTCGCCAATTTGAGCCTTCTGCTTCAGTTGAACCACTTGTGTCCTCCATTGTACCCAAATGCAATATTATTGCTAATACCAGTCTTAAAATTCATTCTCCGCTACTTGACCAGATCTTGAAGTCACAACATCTAGCTCCCGGAAACACTCCTGAGGGAAGAAACTTTGTTCCTCCTGAACTTCAACTGGAGCTCTTACAATGTTTTCACGAGAGTAAGATAGCTGGTCATCCTGGTATTCGCAAGACATACTCTCTGATATCCAAGGATTTCTGGTGGCCTTCACTTCGAAAAGATATTGAGGAGTTCGTCGCAGCTTGTGAGACTTGTGCCAAGACTAAACTACCTCATGCTTCTCCATGTGGCCTGTTACACCCCTTGGACGTTCCTGAGAAACCTTGGTCCTGTTTGTCCATAGACTTTATTGTTGATTTACCTGCTTCCAAGAGACAAACTGTTATTCTCACGGTGGTGGATAGATTTACTAAGATGGCTCATTTCGTACCATTACCTAAACTTCCGACTTCTCCTGAATTGGCGGAGATTTTTGCGAGAGAGGTTTTTCGCCTACATGGGATTCCTTCGGAGATTGTTTCTGATAGAGGTTCTCAATTTGTCTCACGTTTCTGGAGATCCTTTTGTTCTCAAATGGGTATCAAATTGAACTTCTCCTCTGCCTATCACCCTCAGTCTAACGGAGCTGCTGAACGTACTAATCAAAAGATCGAACAGTATCTACGTTGCTTTGTTTCCGAACACCAGGACGATTGGGTCGGTCTGATTCCTTGGGCGGAGTTCGCACACAATAACCTTGTTTGTGATTCAACTCGCTCTAGCCCTTTCTTCATGAACTATGGCTTTCATCCTTCGATTTTTCCTTCGGTTTCCTCTTCTCAGGGGATACCGTCGGTTGATGATCATGTCGCCAACCTGAAGAGATTATGGGATCAGACTCGGCAAATTCTATTACATAGTTCTTCGTTGTTCAAGAAACATGCTGACAAGCATAGAAGAGCGGCTCCTGTTTTTGTTCCTGGGGATAGGATATGGTTGAGTACTAAGAATATTCGCCTAAAAGTCCCATCTATGAAGTTTGCTCCTCGCTACATAGGTCCTTACAGGATTCTCACTCGTATCAACCCGGTTGCGTATCGCCTTGCTCTGCCACCTGCCTTACGCATTCCTAACTCTTTTCATGTCTCCTTGTTGAAACCTCTTATTTGCAACAAATTCTCCTCTAAGGTTTCCTCCCCTCGTCCTGTTCAGGTGGAGGGTCGGGAGGAGTACGAGGTCAGCTCCATCATTGATTCCAGAATTTCAAGGGGAAAATTGCAATATCTGGTCAACTGGAGGGGATATGGTCCTGAGGAGAGGAGTTGGGTACCTCAGGAGGACGTTCATGCGTCTCGCCTTCGCAGAGCATTTCACCTCCGCTTCCCATCTCGCCCCGGTTCCTTCCGCCCGGTGGGCGTATCTGAGAGGGGGGGTACTGTCAGGGTACCTGAGGCCTCTACCTCTAAGGGAGGTAGAGATTTGGTGGTTTGCCCGTCCAGGCGAGCTGTTTCCTTCGTTCCTCGCGGTTCATCCAGTCACTTAAACACCGGCCGCGAGGAATCCACGTCCTTTTCTAGCGGGACGCTCAATACGTGACGTCATGACGCTATCACGAGCGACCTGTCACTCAAGTGTCCGATATCCAATCGGTACTTGTCAGAGGCGTGATTACCATCCAGAGCCAGGGTATTTAAGCTTACTTCTCTCTTCAGCTCATTGCCCTGTCGTGGTTCTAGCTTGTCTAGTCACTCAGTGCTCTGGTATTCTAGTTTACTCTATTTGGTTTTGACTCGGCTTGTTGTACTACCCTGCTTCTCTGTTCTCCCTTGACCCGGCTTGTCTCTCGCTTATCTGTCTTCCCGTTCCCTCGACCTCGGCTTGTCTCTGACTATTCTCTATTACTCTCGGTACGTTAGTCCGGCCATTCTAAGGCCCGGTATACGTACCTTTCCACTCTTTGTACTCTGCGTGTTGGATCCCTGTCCCGATCCTGACAGGGTCCTCTTCAACCTATTGTTCCAGTAAGTTTCAGAATATTGTAAAGCGCTACGGAATCTGTTGGCGCTATATAAATGGCAATAATAATAATAATTTGAAAACTTTATTACATTAAATTGAGGATAATACTAGGTGTGCCATAGAATCCCTGTGTTCATCAAAGGGAAATAAGATCTATCATCACTAATTTACCAACAGCGAGATTGCCCTTGTTATCAATTAGTCCATTTGAAGACTATAAGTGCCAGGAATACAAATCTGGCACTTAAGCACCTTCTGCCTAAACCCTCCTTCGTGCCCCCCTCCCCCGCCTGCGTGAATAAAGAGTTAAAAACCCTTTATTTACTTGCCTGATCCCAGCGCCAATGTTCCTTTGCGCTGGGTTGTTGCTCAGCCTCCACCGACGTCCCCAACGAGCGGGTGCTAATGCGCATGCGCTGCAAATACAGCACGAGCATTATATATCCCCATAGAAACGTACTAAATCAATGCTTTTCTATGGGGAAAAATCTGGATATCCTTATGTAGAGCGTTAGGACGTCCCGGACCAAAGGTGCGATCTGGAACTGCAATGTTTAACATTGCAGCACTAAGTGCAATAGGGACACAGCACCCAGGCCAACTCAATGTGCTGAAGTGGCCTTGGTGCCTATAGTGTCCCTTAAACGGTAGCCAGTAAAATAACGACAGGGTTGGAATCAATTATGAAGTTCTATCCACAGAGACTAATGGAAGCTGATAGTGACTGGCTTTTTATAACAGTTGCCAGTAACTTTCTGTTGCTACTTGTAAAACTGGCAGCTGTTAAACAGTTACTACTTGCTAAAAGTAAAAAACAGTTATGATAGTGGTCCGTCAGTAGAAAGTAGTACAATTTATGGAGATATGCCAGCCCTATGTCTTTCTCTGCATATGATGCTTAGTCTATATACTATATACCATTCCCCATTGCTGTTTCTATGTTTCTCCATGGAAATTTCACCATGAGCATTTTCTATGCTTGTATACCTAATTGTGTAATGACTAATTATTGTACTAATGTCATTTTCGGGGAGCTAACTTTTTGTTATCAATATTAACCTCTTAGAAATTGAGGGGTATAGTATGTAACCATAATGCCCTTCTATAGAAAATACATTTGCTATTGTAGCGTTCTAATATGCTGTAGCAAGCGAATCCATCTTTTCATGCTCTGTACAACTACTATTCAGCATCACTAAATAACTTGAGCTGTGCAGGCTCCTTTGCATTGTATGAAGTGGTGACACTACATTTTACAGCTAAGAACTGTAATAATTTATGACTAAAATGCTGACACAAAAGAATAATATTATTTTTCCATCAACATAAAGTATAGCTGAAATAACCATACCGTACGCTATAAGATTCAGAATAGATAGTTAAAAAACAAACAAACAAGGTTTCAACTGCTGCTTAAAGCGGCACTGTCATGCCGAACTTACCTTTCCTCAATCTCTTCCTCTTCTACCCCTCTCTCAGGATCTGTTCTTCTTTTCTTCCTGTCTCCTTTAGTTTTCTTTAAAACCATAAGACAAAGTAGGGACTCTTTGTCTTATGGGATTCCTCCGCTTGACCAGCTCTGACCAGCGGAGGAGCAAAGTGTGCTTCATTTCCGCTGGTCAGAGCAATTTTCCCATGATCCCTAGCTTTCCTCCCTGTTCCCACAATGCTTCCTGTCAGTATTGCCAAACGTCCTGTCACTTAGACAGAACGCCGGCAAAACTGCCGAATTGCATCCTAACAGAATTCTCCATTGGTGTTAGGATGCAATTCGGTACTTTGTTTGTATCGGAATTTCATTCTAATGAATGAAACTCCGATCCTATTCATTGCCGCGGCTGCATCTTGCAGCCGCTTAGTAGATAACTCCCTAATTCCCACGGTATCAGGGAGCTATCTACTAAAAGGCTGAAAGACCTGAATTGGTCTTTCAGCCAACTTTACTAATACTAAGTAAAGATTACTTAGTATTAGTAAATAATATGCCCCTACTCGCTATACCGCGAGTAGGGGCATGTCTAGTAAGCAGTGAGCAGCCTGTGGCTGCTCACTGTAAAAAACAAAAAACAAAAAAAAAACCAATAAACATCCCCCCTCCCCTGCGCGGGGGTTAAAGATTGGGGGGGGGGGACCTACTGTGGGGGCCCTAATAAAACAATAAGGGGGGGGACCTACTGTCCTCCCCCCCGGCCCCCACCCCTGCGCAGTGGGTGGGGGCCCTAATAAAACAATAAGGGGGGGGGACCTACTGTCCTCCCCCCCGGCCCCCACCCCTGAGCGGTGGGTGGGGGCCCTAATAAAACAATAAGGGGGGGGACCTATTGTCCTCCCCCCCTGGGCCCCCACCCATGCGCGGTGGGTGGGGGCCCTAATAAAACAATAAGGGGGGGGACCTACTGTCCTCCCCCCCGGCCCCCACCCCTGAGCGGTGGGTGGGGGCCCTAATAAAACAATAAGGGGGGGGGACCTATTGTCCTCCCCCCTGGCCCCCACCCCTGCGCGGTGGGTGGGGGCACTAATAAAAACAATAAGGGGGGGGACCTACTGTCCTCCCCCCCGGCCCCCACCCCTGAGCGGTGGGTGGGGGCCCTAATAAAAACAATAAGGGGGGGGACCTACTGTCCTCCCCCCCGGCCCCCACCCCTGAGCGGTGGGTGGGGGCCCTAATAAAACAATAAGGGGGGGGGACCTACTGTCCTCCCCCCCTAGCCCCCACCCCTGCGCGGTGGGTGGGGGCCCTAATAAAACAATAAGGGGGGGACCTATTGTCCTTCCCCCCCTGGCCCCCACCCCTGCGCGGTGGGTGGGGGCCCTAATAAAAACAATAAGGGGGGGGGACCTACTGTCCTCCCCCTCGGCCCCCACCCCTGAGCGGTGGGTGGGGGCCCTAATAAAACAATAAGGGGGGGAGGACAGTAGGTCCCCCCCCTTATTGTTTTATTAGGGCCCCCACCCACCGCTCAGGGGTGGGGGCCAGGGGGGGAGGACAGTAGGTCCCCCCCCTTATTGTTTTTATTAGGGCCCCCACCCACCGCGCAGGGGTGGGGGCCAGGGGGGGGAGGACAATAGGTCCCCCCCCCCCTGGCCCCCACCCCTGCGCGGTGGGTGGGGGCCCTAATAAAAACAATAAGGGGGGGGACCTACTGTCCTCCCCCCCTGGCCCCCACCCCTGAGCGGTGGGTGGGGGCCCTAATAAAACAATAAGGGGGGGGACCTACTGTCCTCCCCCCCTAGCCCCCACCCCTGCGCGGTGGGTGGGGGCCCTAAATGAACCCCCCCCCATCAAGGTGACTAGGGGTCCCAAGCCCCTAGTCACCCCCCACCCAAAACATTCTATCCCCTACCTACCCCCCTCACCCTAAAAATAGTGAGGGGGGAATAAAATAACTAACCTGTAAAAAAAAAAAAATTAAACTTACCATTTGACGTCTTCTTTTTTCTAAATTCTTCTTACTTCAGCCCCCCAAAAGGCCAAATAAAAATCCATAAACCCGTCGCACTTTAAAAAAAACAACAAAAAAAACCGAGCGCAAACAAAAATGAATCCATCTTCACCCATGGAGGGCACGCCGCGTACTGAGCTCTGCAGGGCGGGTCAAGGCTTATAAAGCCTTGCCCCGCCCTGCAATTAGGCTTAGAACACAATGATTGGTTGGTTTAAGCCAATCAGAGTGCTCTGTGTCATTTTACACAGCGTGGGAAAATTCAAAAGAACTTTCCCACGCTGTGTAAAATGACAGATCACTGTGATTGGATGGTTTTCAAACCATCCAATCACAGTGCTCTGTGTCATTTTACAAGCGTGGGAAAATTCCAAAGAACTTTCCCACGCTTGTAAAATGACACAGAGCACTGTGATTGGATGGATTTCAAACCATCCAATCACAGTGCTCTGTGTCATTTTACACAGCGTGGGAAAGTTCAATTTTCCCACGCTGTGTAAAATGACACAGAGCACTGTGATTGGATGGCTTGAAATCCATCCAATCACACTGCTCTGTGTCATTTTACAAGCGTGGGAAAGTTCTTTGGAATTTTCCCACGCTTGTAAAATGACACAGAGCACTGTGATTGGATGGCTTGAAAACCATCCAATCACAGTGATCTGTCATTTTACACAGCGTGGGAAAGTTCTTTTGAATTTCCCCACGCTGTGTAAAATGACACAGAGCACTCTGATTGGCTTAAACCAACCAATCATTGTGTTCTAAGCCTAATTGCAGGGCGGGGCAAGGCTTTATAAGCCTTGACCCGCCCTGCGGAGCTCAGTACGCGGCGTGCCCTCCATGGGTGAAGATGGATTAATTTTTGTTTGCGCTCTGTTTTTTTTTTTTTTTTTTTTAAAGTGCGACGGGTTTATGGATTTTTATTTGGCCTTTTGGGGGGCTGAAGTAAGAAGAATTTAGAAAAAAGAAGACGTCAAATGGTAAGTTTAATTTTTTTTTTTTTACAGGTTAGTTATTTTATTCCCCCCTCACTATTTTTAGGGTGAGGGGGGTAGGTAGGGGATAGAATGTTTTGGGTGGGGGGTGACTAGGGGCTTGGGACCCCTAGTCACCTTGATGGGGGGGGTCATTTAGGGCCCCCACCCACCGCGCAAGGGTGGGGGCCAGGGGGGGAGGACAGTAGGTCCCCCCCCCTTATTGTTTTATTAGGGCCCCCACCCACCGCGCAGGGGTGGGGGCCAGGGGGGGAGGACAGTAGGTCCCCCCCCCCCTTATTGTTTTATTAGGGCCCCCACCCACCGCTCAGGGGTGGGGGCCGGGGGGGAGGACAGTAGGTCCCCCCCCTTATTGTTTTATTAGGGCCCCCACCCACCGCTCAGGGGTGGGGGCCGGGGGGGAGGACAGTAGGTCCCCCCCCTTATTGTTTTATTAGGGCCCCCACCCACCGCGCAGGGGTGGGGGCCAGGGGGGGAGGACAATAGGTCCCCCCCCCTTATTGTTTTATTAGGGCCCCCACCCACCGCGCAGGGGTGGGGGCCAGGGGGGGAGGACAATAGGTCCCCTCCCCTTATTGTTTTATTAGGGCCCCCACCCACCGCGCAGGGGTGGGGGCCAGGGGGGGAGGACAATAGGTCACCCCCCCTTATTGTTTTTATTAGGGCCCCCACCCACCGCTCAGGGGTGGGGGCCGGGGGGAGGACAGAAGGCCCCCCCCCCTTATTGTTTTATTAGGGCCCCCACCCACCGCGCAGGGGTGGGGGCCGGGAGGGGGGGGACAGTAGGTCCCCCCCTTATTACCATTTTTTTTTTTTTTTTTACAGTGAGCAGCCACAGGCTGCTCACTGTTTAGTGGACATGCCCCTACTCGCGGTATAGCGAGTAGGGGTATTGGGGAGATTTTAATCTCCCTTGTCCTATTATGGGGGTCATATTGACCCCCATAGAGTGAGGGGGGACATGGGGGGCTTAGGAAGTGGCGAGGAGCACTGCTCCCTGCCGCTTCTATAGTTACATATTACAAGGAGGGAGCTGCACGCCGGTAGCTCCCTCCTTGTAATAAACTGAACGAACAAACTAACACTGATACTCAGTGTTAGTTTGTTCATCTGATTTTTTCTATTCATTCATTCGTCTGTCTGATGAATGAATGAATAGATGAAATTCCCGTTCGCATGTCCAGGTGTTTCACTGGGCATGTGCGGGAATCTCACAGTCTGTGTAGTGTGGGTAGATGACGTGTCCCACAGGGACTTCACCTACCCACACAAAGATGGCGGCGCCCTGAATAAAGATCGGGGCAGAAGATAAAGAATTAAAAAGAGGTAATGTGGGGGGCTTAGGGGCATTTGGGGGTGACTAGGGGGTCGATTGGATGTAGTGGAGGCGGGTTAAAAAAAAAACGGGATTCGGCATGACAGTGCCGCTTTAATAGGGAACCCGCCACCTGTTTATCATCAAATATTAAACATACAAGGCAAGCTGCATTATAAATATATTACAGTCAGAAAGTACATGTAGTTCCAAATTATCTAAGAGGTATGTCGTATTATAAATACACGAAAATCAATTAAACAAAATAGTTCAACAAATAATTCTAATAAAATAAAATAAATACCTTAACGGAACACAGTCTAATCAGTGTCCACTGAGAATGATCATATCCTTTCAATTATAGCTCTCACACATGAACAGTTCAACTGCCCAAGCAGATAACAGTATTAGGATTGGATGATCTGAAATGTGCCTTGCAAAATATAAATTGTTTTGCAATAGGTAGCAAAAAACATATACATGTGAAGAGCTTTCTAAATGATCTTAGAGAGGCAATAAATGGTTATATTTACTGTTTCTCAGTGGTATGAATGACAAACTCTGTAGTATACCTTGTGGTTTAAGCTGTAACTCCTCTTAAGACAGGTCTTAGAACAGCATGTATTATGCCCACATCCCAAGATGGCTCGAATACAACTTTGCAGAGTTCAAATCACTTGTACAACAGTGAGAAAAGGACTTTAATTGAAAGGATACAGTCATCCGTCATGGAGACTGTTTTCTATTAACCCCTTAAAGGAAAATTTTAGGCAAGGAATACAAAATGTCCCCCCCTCTCCCCATAGAGATAAAAGGGTTAAAAACCTTTTAGTCACTTACCTGAATCCAGTGCCGGTGTCCCTCGGTACTAGGTAAAGTCCTGGCTTCGCTCCTCCCCCAACAACGTTGGGCACCTAATGCGCATGCGTGGCGATCGCTTTAGGACAACCCCATAGGAAAGCATTGAATCAATACTTTCCTATGGGGTTTTAGTGGACGCTGGAGGTCGTCATGCATAGCTTGAGGATGTCCAGCGTCAGTTAGGTGACCATAAGTCATAAGTCACCTAACAACCCAGAAGCACCTCTACTGGCTGTATGGTAGACAGCTAGTAGAGGTGGAGATAAACCTGCAAGGCTATTATTGCAATTTCTCAATAACTGCAATAATTACAATTGCAGGGTTAAATTGATAGGAACAGTGCACCCAGACCATTCTATAAGCTGAAGTGGTCTGGGTGCTTATAGCGTCCTTTATGGATACAGCTTCAGAAATAAAAGTGAATCATGATGGAAATTGTTCTCAAGGGTCAAGGTGTTTATTTTATCAGCATTATTTGTAGAACTATTTTATTCAATTGATTTTCATGTATTTATAACACTTCCTACCACTTAGATTATATATACTTTCTGACATGATATACTGTGATATTTTAGGCACAGCTTACCTTGTGTGTATATTTACCTAAATATAGTTGTTCAAAGATTTCTAGATCCTACAAAAATCCATTTAAAAAAAAAAAATTGAACTGCCATGTCACTTCTTTAGAAATTACACCATTGAAAATCATCTGCAGTATAACTTGTGTTATCCTTTTTTTTAAAGTAAAGCTCTGTTTTCTTTCAAACTTAGATTAACCCCTTAGTGACCAGAGCGCTTTTCAATTTTCTTACCGTTTGGGACCAGGGCTGTTTTAACATTTCTGCAGTGTTTGTGTTTAGCTGTAATTCTCCTCTTACTCATTTACTGTACCCAAACATATTATATACCGTTTCTCTCACCTTTAAATGGTCTTTCTAAAGATACCATTATTTTCATAATTTCATATAATTTACTAGAGGAAAAATGATAAAATATGAAGAAAAAATTTAAGAAACACATTTTTTCTAACTTTGACCCCTAAAATCTATCACGCATCTACAACCACCAAAAAACACCCGTGCTAAATAGTTTTTAAATTTTGTCTTGAGAAATACCCAATGTAAACATGTTCTTAGCTTTTTTTTTGCAAGTTATAGGGCAATAAGTACAAGTACCACTTTGCTATTTCCAAACTATTTTTTTCAAAATTAACGAAAGTTACATTGTAACACTGATATCTGTCAGGAATCCCTGAATAACCCTTCACATGTACCGTATATACTCGAGTATAAGCCGACCCGAATATAAGCCGAGGCCCCTAATTTTATCCCAAAAAACTGGGAAAACTTATTGACTCGAGTATAAGACTAGGGTGGGAAATGCAGCAGCTACTGGTAAATTTCTAAATAAAATTAGATCCTAAAAAAAATATATTAATTGAATATTTATTTACAGTGTGTGTATAATGAATGCAGTGTGTGCGTATGTGTGTGTGTATGAGTGCAGCGTGTGTGTATGAGTGCAGTGTGTGTATGAGTGCAGTGTGTGTGTGCATGAATGCAGTGTGTGTGTGCATGAATGCAGTGTGTGAATGCAGTTGTGTGCAGGGCCGGTGCAAGGATATTTGCCGCCGTAGGCAAAACATTTTTTGCCGCCCCCTCCCCCCCCATATGTCCTGACTTCCCCTCCTCCTCCCTCAGTGGTCCTTACCTCCCCACCCCCGTGTTCCTTCACCCCCCCCCCAGTGGTCCTGACTCACCCCTCCCCTAGTGGTCCTTACCCTCCCCTCCCCTAGTGGTCCTTACTTCCCCCTCCCCTCCCATAGTGGTCCTTATCCCACCCCCTCCCTCTCATAGTGGTCCTTATCCCCCCCTCCCTCCCATAGTGGTCCTTATCCCCCCCCTCCCTCCCATAGTGGTCCTTATACCCCCCCTCCCTCCCATAGTGGTCCTTATCCCACCCCCTCCCTCCCATAGTGGTCCTTATCCCCCCCTTCCTCCCATAGTGGTCCTTATCCCCCCTCCCTCCCATAGTGGTCCTTATCCCCCCCCTCCCTCCCATAGTGGTCCTTATCCCCCCCCTCCCTCCCATAGTGGTCCTTATCCCCCCCTCCCTCCCATAGTGGTCCTTATCCCCCCCCTCCCTCCCATAGTGGTCCTTACCCCCCCCCTCCCTCCCATAGCGGTCCTTATACCCCCCCTCCCTCCCATAGTGGTCCTTATCCCCCCCCCCTCCCTCCCATAGTGGTCCTTATACCCCCCTCCCTCCCATAGTGGTCCTTAACCCACCCCCACCCTCCCATAGTGGTCCTTAACCCACCCCCACCCTCCCATAGTGGTCCTTATACCCCCCCCCCCCCATCCCATAGTGGTCCTTATACCCCTTTTTTTTTGTTATTATTATTTATTTTTTTATTCTTATTATTTTTTTATTATTTCTTCTTATTTTATTTTTTTTCGTCCCCCCTCCCTGCTTGATATATGGCAGGGAGGGGGGCTCTACTTCCCTGGTGGTCCAGTGGCAGTTCAGTGGGGGGGAGAGGGGGCTGGCAGAGCTGTAACTTACCTGTTCTGCAGCTCCTGTCAGCTCTCTCCTCCTCTGCGCCGTCCGTTCTGCTCTTCTGTCAGCTCCCAGTGTAAATCTCGCGAGAGCCGCGGCTCTCGCGAGACTTACACTGGGAGCTGACCGAGGTGCTGAACGGACCGGCAGAGGAGGAGAGAGCTGACAGGAGCTGCAGAACAGGTAAGTTACAGCTCTGCCAGCCCCCTCTCCCCCCAGTCTGTATTATGGCAATGTAAATTGCCATAATACAGACCTTGACTCGAGTATAAGCCGAGTTGGGGTTTTTCAGCCCAAAAAATGGGCTGAAAAACTCGGCTTATACTCGAGTATATACGGTATATATTTTTTAAAGAAGACAACATAAGGTATTACATTGGGGTATTTTGACTCTTTTCATGCAACCATTTTACCACCAACCCATGCCAAATTTAAAAGAATAAAAATAATTATCTGTGATTGTTTTGACAAACATAGCAAGAATACATGTACTAAGAACTTTAAGGGTTACTGCCAAAGAACACCCCAATATGTGTTCAGCAACATCTCCTGAGTACAGTGACACCACCCATGTATAGGTGTGCTGGGGGTAAATTACCTTATTTGAAGGGTGCGCATTCCAGTTTTCAAACTTGGAATTTTCCCAGCTGGTCATCATGCACCCATATTCTATTTGGGACATTTTTGAAGCTGGCTAATGTAGTTTACCTCCATCAAACCATATATTTTTTTAAAGTAGACAACCCAGGGTATTCAAAATGGGGTATGTCCACTCTTTTTTAGTACCCATTTAGTCATAAACCCTGGCCAAAATTACTGTTTATATATATTTTTTTGCATTTTTTTACACATAAACTGCCATTTCACCGATGATATTATCAGTATAATACATTTTACACTCAAACTTGTGTAGAGTAATGTTTCACGAGTACCATAGTACCCCTCAAGTATAGGTTTAATGGTGATTTGGAAAGTTACAGGGTCAAACATAATATTTGCCAATTTCTGTTTTTGCTAATTGCTATTTGCCAGATTGGCTATTTTGCCTTTGAGACAGTATGGCAGCCCAGAAATGAAAATTAACCCCACCAGGACATACCATTTGAAAAAGAGTAGACAGCCCAGGGTATTCAAAATAGGGTCCAGTCCAGTCTCTTGTAGTACAGTCTCAAACATATAATGCATTTATGATGATTTCATTATAAGAGTATTTTGAGATATATGTGTATATATCTCAAAGTACACTTATAATGCAATCATATATATGCATTATATATGCATATTATAAAATTCTTTAATTGCTCAGACAGTCCCCCTGCTGGCAGCTCCATAGACTGCTATTGCGACCATGTGATTATGGTGATCACATGTCCCTGGAGGCCCAGAGAGACCAGAGCTGCAGGGGGACTGCTGGGATCTCAGGCAGTCCGCCCTGACCGGGATCGCTGCAGATCGCCAGTCCAGGTGATTACCAGGGTCATTTTAGCAGCGGACGTGCAGGCTACATCCGCGGTCATTAACTGCCGTTTTTTTTGTCGGACATACCCTACACCAGTGTTTCCCAACCCAGTCCTCAAGGCACACCTACCAGTCCAGGATTTAGGGGTGACCCAGTTGAGTCTAAGGTGTTTTTTCTTTTTTTTCTAAAAACACCTTAGACAAAACTGGGTAATCCTTAAATCCTGGACTGGTAGGTGTGCCTTGAGGACTGGGTTGGGAAACACTGCCCTACACGTCCGAGGTCGGGAAGGTGTTAAAGCTTTAGCAAATTACACTGCAGTCTATTTCGGTCCAGACACAGCCAAAGCACACATTGCAAATAGGAAAGAGAAATTAAAGCATTCTTAGTGTCTTTGTATACCTGTCCATGCTGAATGTCAAGTACAAAGGAGAGCTAAGAGATTAACAATGACTAATACAGCCCTCGTCACACCTTCCTGAATGTGACTTGCACAGCCTTCCTAAACACTTCCTGTAATGATAGATCTAATGATTAAACTTTCTTTACTGCACATTCTGTTCAATTTAGAATGTCTTATCTCCTGCTCTGTTAACAGACCCTGTGGGAGCTCCCTGTGTGTGATTAAAGGTTGATTTACAGAGCAGGAGATAAAAACTTATAAAGCAAGTTAACATAAATGTTTTCATGCATGTTTGAATCACATCCGGAGGAGCTGTGGCTAGGGCTGCATATATAGAAGCAAAGGTGATTTAACTCCTAAATGACAGAGAATTGAGCAGTGAGGCTGCAGGGGCATGATCTACACTAAAACTGCTTCATTAAGCTAAAGTTGTTTTGATGTTTATAGTGTCCCTTTGAAAAAAATAAAAAGGAGGTCAACTGCAGCCTATAGTGTTTCTTCAATACAAATTGCAAAGCTTAAAAATTAAATCAAATTTCATGAAACACTAAAGTCAATAATAGGAAAATGGAAAAGTAATTTTTGTTGGGGCCAATGAAGGTTGATTGGGTACAAAGATAGTGAAAATGTTTAACAATTACATTTTAAAGGTTAAAAAGGAAACAAACGAGTATCCTATCCAAGATTTTCAATTAGGGAGACATTAAACACTTCATATACGAATAAATTGCTATGGTTCATGCAACGCTTAACAACATTACTACATTTTTAATATCTGCAGTAGTAGAAACCTATTGCCCATCTCTTATTCCCTCAACACTTAAAATGACAAAAAAAATGTAACCGTCTGTAGGAATCAACCCTTGCTGGTTATAATGAAAAGTTAAGGGTAAATGGCAGATACAATTCAATATGAAAACAGGGTTTATAAAGAGCTTTAACAAAGTCACCTACAACTATTGTTGTCGCTAAGAAAGTTTAAAGGTGTTTTTAATGGTCTGGTCTGAGTGGCTACAATGTCAAGCAGATCATATATGGAATTTAAAAAAATATATATTTTTTTGCTATGTCTGCAAAATGTTTATTTTTCTTCATGGGAAATAAATGTAGAGGGAGGATATATACGTATTATCAGCAGTATAACAGAATGTTCTATATAAGTAATTTTTCTAAGAATACATTTTTTAAGTAAAGCACAAGCGAGACAGTACTTAATACTATTTATATTTATATGCATAAAGCACCAACTTTGTATTTGTAATTTTGGAAAAGGAGTAGATAAATAGGTGTCAGGGGTACAATTCAAATAGTTTTAAAGCGAACTTAACATCTTGGTCACTTATGATGTGTCTCACACATGTCCTAGTAAAATACATGTAAATGACGCTAATATCTCCAAAAATATATTTTATTTTTGAATGCCTCATAGAAATAGCTGTATGGAGATTCTACAAGACATGCGATGGCAGGGATAGCCTATCAACACCTATGGCACCTGTAGAGGACAGCATTAACTAGCATTAATTAAGTAACTAATTGCTGTTGCACCCTTGGGTCACCGTACTCTAAGTGGTGATGTCACCATTGGAAGGTGAACGTGCCGCTTTAACTATTAGGATCACATACAAACATTATGTGACATGAATGTATGGGAATAAAACATATAAATAACAAGTCAAATATATGGAGCAGAGTTGGTAAAACTAAACTTTAGTATAATGGACAAGACATAAAGTTGAGAAAATATGCAATGTGCTTAGGATGTACAAAGTATAGCTAACCGAGGTTGAAGTTAAAAGTAATTGAAAAAAAATGTTTAAAAAAGTATAGGGTGGCTAAAAATAATGCAATTATGCCATGCAGGCTAAAGTTTAAATAAATTATTTAAAATTCTGGAAAAAAATACTTTGTAACATTTTTCTATTTTGTGACATTTTAATATTTTGAAAAAAAAATAATTTTAAAAGTTTATCTGAAAACATTAAATCATTTTGAAAAGCATATTCAGAAATGTTAAGTCGAGGCCAATGTGTGTTTTGAATTTTAATGATTCTTTTAGTGACACTCTAATTACCAGAACCACTACAGCTTAATGTAGTAGTTATATGGCAAAGGGACTGTCCCTGCTGTCTTAGCAATGTAAAAAAAGGCAGTAAGAAAAGGCAGTGCTTAGGTTGGTGCCTTACAACACCTTTAGTGGCGTTTACTCTGAGACAACCCCCCCCCCGCCCCCCCCAAAAAAAAGCATTGAGTTAATGCATCTATATGAGGAGATGTTGATTGTAGCAATGTAGGATTTGCCGACTTTACTCTTGGGTAAGCTTTGGATTGGCTGAGATCATCAGTATAGGAGGTGTGGTCTTGGATAGTCTGGCATGTCATGGAAAATAAGGTAAGTAAAAGCATGTTTTATGGAAAAGGGTTGGGGGGCGCGATTTAAATATAGTGTTTGTATTCATTACAATAACATCTTAAGGATGGCGTGCGTGCTATGCCGTCCTTGGGGACCCGGCTCTAAACACCGGTGGGCGGCCTAGTACGACCTGCTCACTGGCGATCCCCCGCCAACGATCGCGATGGGGGGACTTGCCTAGCATCCCAGACAGTCCCTCTGCGTCTGATCCGGCCCTCCTAGGCCATGTGATCGCGAGGTCCTTGTGAGGACCTCATGATCACATGAACGGAACAGCAACTTCAATGTTGAAAGATGAGGTACATGGATGTTGTGGCAGGCTTATGCAATGTATGATCATATAATGTAACTAAACACCCATTATTGTTGCCTAGATTAGGTGTTTTTAAAAAAACAAATAAAATCTTTCAACATTGAAGTTGCTGTTTAGTGGATAGGTGAGTGCGCTGGATCTTGTGTATTGTATAATTTGGCCCCCAGCAGCACCCCCATTTATGCATGTTCAGGTGAGTGCAGCCAACCCCCCCCTTGTTTCATATATTTTTATATATATATATATATATATATATATATATTATTTTTTTTTATTCTACGTATATATATTATGTAATATTTTTTTTTTTACATATTTAAGTCATTTTATTAATTACAAATACAGATTGGTTACGTTGCCTTTGAGACTTTATGGTAGCCCAGGAATGAGAACTACCCCCATGCTCGCATACCATTTGCAAAAGTAGACAAACTTGCAAATGGGTTATGTCCAGTCTTTTTAGTAGCCACCTAGTCACAAACACTGGCCAAAATTGCTGTTCAAATTAGTTTTTTGCATTTTTCACACACAAACAAATATGAACGCTAACTTTGGCCAGTGTTTGTGACTAAGTGGCTACTAAAAAAAAACTGACATACCCCATTTGCAATACCTTGGGTTGTCTACTATTGCAAGTGATATGCCATCATGGGGTAATTCTCATTCCTGGGCTACCATATGGTCTTAAAGGCAACGTAACCAATCTGGCGAATTTTAATGTGAAAAAAATGAAAAATTTAACATGCTATATTTGACCCTGTAACTTCCCAAAACACCATAAAACCTGTACATAGGGGTACTGTTTTACACATGAGACATCTCTGAATACAAACATGTGTATTTTTTTGCAGTAAAAGCTAACAGTATTATGACATTCACAGTTAATGTGTCATGCAGAACTAAAAAAATAACATTTCTTAATTTATCACATTTATTATTTTATTCATATTAAATTATGTTTCATAGCAAAATATTTTATGTTAAATTAAAGTTCTATTTCTTATGAAAGAGGTGAATAACGGTTGAACAGACATATAGTCAAATTCCAAGTTTTGTTTTTACGTTTTATTTTGAACATTTGGCTCAGTCCTTAAGGGGTTAAAGTGTTCCTTTCAAAATTGGAGAAATGTTTTCTGATGTGGGTAGGATATCCTATAACATTGATAGCCAGTGCAAAGGCCTAAAAGACAGCCTTGAAAGTGGGTTAGTTTGCAGAGTGGGACGATTGGTTGTACTTCACTAATATCATCTGTCGTGCACAGTTTTGTTGGTGATAACTGGGCTTTTGAAAATACCAATCCTAAATTATATACGAAGAGCTAGGGTAAATACTGACAGAAGTGAGATGAGAGAGGAGCAGCGAGTAAGGAAAATAAACCTGGCGGCAACATGCATTAAGGGTAGTAACGATAACTAGATTCCAACAGTGCAAGTATGTATATGAGTTTCTTTTTGCATCATTTTATAAACAGGAATATATGAACTTTGCTTTTAAAGCTGTCCAGTCACCTGAAATTAATGGATGACATTCTTTGGTTCAAAAAAATCAGAATGATGAAGTCAGATCATTTAAATCTCTTTCCTACTGGTAAATTGTTATGTTTCTAATGCTATGAAAACAGACCTTTTGCCAGATTTTTCAGGATAACTGAAAAACAAATTTATTGTGAGGGCAACTTTTTTAAAATACAATTCTTGGTAGACAGTGCTTAATGTAATCTAAACGATTTCCACTGAATGAGAAGACTTTCATTCCTTGATTACCTTCAACTCTCTTACATACATCTTAACTTTGCCTGGTCAGCAGACAGAAACAAGCAAACCATTATGATGCCACATATGCATGTCTACTTAGTAGCTCGATTGTTCATCTGAGAACTGATTGTTTGAAATAGCTATCCTGTTTACAGTCTCACCATTCGATATTTGCCATAAATTAAAAGATTCCCCTATGTAAGCCTATAGCCCATATGATGCTGTTCCTTTTATGGTTATAGCACCTTGCACCTTGAAAATAGGCTCAGTAAACTTTAGTAATCATAGGTCTGTCATCCATAATATCCATTCTTCACCAAAGTGAAATACTCACACTCACGTGATCAATGATAATGATTGTCTGAGTGTATTAGACCACGGTATGGTCCCATGTACATACAGCAATGCAATCTAAACTTTTTGTTCTTTGTTTGTTTATATCATATGCAAGATATTGATCTAGTGAATAGCCTGATCCACTAGCCTGATCTAGACTGATAATTATCCCACCCGCGGGTAAAGAATTGCATACAAACCTTTTGACATCCATAGGCTCAAGTTGCTTTGAATTGGTACACTCATCTATCCTTTACGCACTCTCTCTTAAAAACCCTTAAGGACACATGACAAAAAAAATCCGTCATTATTCCCTTGTGTTTCTGAAGCTCCTTAAGGGGTCTAATGAGGATTCTTGTTATGTAAGGAAATATCCTATCCAATGCCCATTTTTATCTTTAACAATGATGACTTCCCAGCCAAGTGTCTAGAAGGTTTTGTGTTCTACTGGTTTGCATGGCACCAATTGGAAGTAGCATTATCCAATGTAAGAGAAGATTGCATGACCAGCTCTAATGGCTGCCCTTAGGAAACAATACAAGCACTGCCTTTTCACAGAAAAGATGGTGCTTACAGTGCATAATCTACAGGGACAGTTTCTTTGCACCAAAACCACTACATTAAGCTGTAATTGTTCTAGTGCTAAGAATGTTCCTTTCTAATTAGTCATATATACAACTGTTGTTAAGGTGAGAAAGTTGCACATTATTTTCTTTAATTTTAAATTTTTCTGATGTCCCTGTAAAAATGGGATAGTGGTGGTTTTAAAACTATATTGAACTAATGGAAAATTCACAATATACATGGTAGAAGGTAAATGCATCTGAAATCTCACTGTGTTCAACAGCAAATATCTTACTGTCATTTTTATAATAATAACTGTTCAATGGTGGGTGTTAGCATTTGCATTCTAGCTTTCCAAGGTGGAATGCACTTTTCACTTATAACCCTTTTACTTACATATAAGCAAATTAGGTTTGTCTCCAATGTATTTTTTTACATTTTTTATTGTTAAGCCCAAATATTAATTTCCAAAGGGACCAACACTTTTTAAAAACATAAAATGTGCAACACACCCCAAGACAACGAAATTAAGAAATGCAGACATTTTAGCGGGTGGATCACTCATAAGACTATCACCTCAAGCTCTTTAAATTAAAAGCACACTCTATATTTCCATTTGCCAAATCGAACGGCAACATTGTTACCTTAATGAGATCCTCTCTGGAGGCAAAATGTGAAACTAAGAGATTTTCTCTGCTCTTGGTGTTCGTGATGGATATGTAGAGCTGGTTTTCAGCTATCTCGTGAGCATTACAAGGAAGAATAGATTCTATGCCTCCCCTATGGCAAAGAAATGATACACATTATTCAAATTGAATTATTCAACACACAATAAATATTTTAAGAAGTGATGTGAATCCTACTACTTTTTAAGGCAGACAATCTTATGGTATGTTTAAGTCTATAAGGATTTTATTTTTATTTCATTTTTGTACACGTAAGGATCGTCTCCAAAGTTTACATATAATTGTAGATTCCCACTTGAATATGTATCTTTGTCTTGCTTGCAATGGTTTCAACTGCAGTGAAACGTGTACCTTAAGTGCTCCATAAAATCATATCTAGGTGTAACCGCTCCGAGGGTTTGCTTTCTAACGTCTTCTGAAAATTCGTAGACAAAATCCTTGCTTTCCTAAAATAGCAAAAAAACATTAACGATCTACACAGATAAAATGTAGTATGTGTTAATGTAACTTAGTTCATGCAAAAAGAATGACAATAATACTAGTAATAATAATATCATACATTCGGACATATTTGGTATGTCTCTTAAAATATGTTGGTCTACAAATTTTTAGTTCATGCAAAAAGAATGACAATAATGACAAATAAGTGACAAATATGTTGGTCTACACATTTTTAGTTCATGCAAAAAGAATGACAACAAAACTAGTAATAATAATGTCATACATTCGGACATATTTGGTATGTCTCTTAAAATATGTTGGTCTACAAATTTTCCATGCACCTGTAGAAAATCTACACAAAGCTACTGCATTTCAAATTCCGGTTGAGAAATGGGTAAAAAATAGAAAAATATATTTATTTCACCTATTGTGAACATATTACAAAAAAAGTGATCTCATTTAATATCCTGAATCCAACAGTCAAATTGTCAGAAATGTTCTCACCATAATTCAGCTGCAAAAAAAACAAACTGAATTACAGATATAACATAAAGTTCCTGGTATAAACCTCATCATACATAGACTGAGTCTAAATTTAAAGAAGGGACAATAATGATTCTGTCCTTTCATGACACAATAACTTGTTATTATAAGAAACTCATCACATATTTGAATGTTATACAGAAATCCATTACTTGGAAATAATTTACCCATTCGAACTACACTAGATCAAGTTTCTTTGTCATCAAAAATTTAGGAATGTACTGTATATACTATGTGTCAGTGGTACTTTTTAGACCAAGACACACTGAATGAGAGAACATTTTACAATTAAGAAACCCGATTTTTTTAATGTATATTTTAAATCATGATGTCACATTTTTCTGCAGCTTTGTAGCTAAAAGTATTTATTAGATCTAATTGCTTGTCCCGTGGCTCTATCTAATGACAGATGATTTTGTTTTGCCAAACAAGTGGCACTTATGGAACGAGGATTTATCCAAATCGGCTGGCAGCTCTGCCCAAAGTGACACAATAGGCACCCAGACCACTTTAGCTCATTGAAGTGGTCTGGTTGCAGTGTCCCTGTCCCTCTTAGTCCTGCAATGTAACTCATTTCAGTTTTAGAGACTGCCTCTAGTGGCTGTCAATCAGACATTCATTAGAGGCACTTAGTGGTGACTAAGCAGCTTTTAGTAGCCTAACTGACGCTGGACATCCTTATGCTCTGCATGAGCACATCCAGCTTTAGTAAAATCCTAATAGGAAAGCATTGAAGCAAAGATTTCCTATAGGGAGGGCCTAATGACATCGGAAGATGCAGAGCAACGACCCAGCGCCAAGGGAGATCGGCGCTTAAATAGAGTGAGTAAACAAATGTTTTTTTAACCCTTTCCATGATGGGAGGTGGGGTGCAAGGGTTGGGGACGGCCGAGAGTGCTATAGTTTAAGTAATACCTTACCTTAAGTTATATAATCTATTTAACAGATCCCTTAGTAAAGCTGACTTTAAAAAGCCTGCCCAAAAGCTGGTGTTCCATAGTTAACACTTGTAACCTGAACAGGTTAAATCTATAAAAACGTATGTTCTAACCACTACAGAGATAATCACAGGTAGCTTTCAAGACACCAACTCAGCCATTTTTGAAAACTTAGGACCCTTGGCTGGTCAGAACACAGAGATAAAATAAACACACGAGCCCAATCTCAAATTAATAGTTTTCAACATTTGAAAATATGTGCAATTTTTCCATTTGTTTTTCTCGTATTCTCATATTTATTTATATGTGTGTGAACATAATAATTTATAGCCAGATGTTTAATGGTTTATCCACTGTTTAGCAGATATACTTGGTCCCCAGCAGGCTGCCACCTGGTCTCCAATGACTGCTAGGCCATGCAGTTGGTGATACTGCTATCAGAAATAGTATAAAGGGATTCATGCTTGTAAATGGTAGTTCATAGTTTAATGCTATCGCTAATGATAAGTTGGAGAATAGGTTTAAATCAATGGTTTTCATTGTTTAATATTGGTCTTACTATAATGACAGCCATAATGTCAGACATTATTTCTGGCAACAGCATAAAGATTTCTTGGCATGAAGTTGATTTTAAAGTCTCCTTCAAACTGAGCACTTGTGCAGAATGCATATGTGTGCACACTGTCCCTTAAACATAAATGATCATGACATTCCACAAGGCATCACAACAGCATCATTTGGATGGTTAATGTGACATTTATAACCTGATGCTAATAAAATAGAAAAACAAGAATGCTTAAGTGTGCACTGGTACAAAAGAGTTGGGGATCCTGTCCTGTTCAAAATACTTCATGTAATTTATATTGTACCTGGAAAGCCTAGGTGTTAGTTAGACCAATTGAAAACAGTTTCATACAAACAGGAGTGTTCAAAGGCTCTTTCTCCACGTCGTAGTTATGGTGCTTGGAATGTCCGCTTAAACGAACACTCCAGGTACCAAAACAACAAGCAGTCAGCTGATACTCTCAGCCAAACAATGACTCCCCATTCACTAAACTGGCTTTAGAAAGGTATGTTTCTTTCAAGGCCAGTTTAGTGAATGGGGAGTCACTGATTGGCTGAGAGAGTCAGCTGAATACTCTGAGTCAATCAGCGCTTCCTGAATCTGAAAATTCAAAGTTGGATGCCTCCAGGGAAGGAGTGGAGTTTGCCGCTAGAGGCAACATTTCGAGCGGTTTAACCCCTTAAGGTAGGAGTGCCCCCAGGCAATATAACAGCTTAATTTATTTAGATGAAGTTGCTTTGGTGCCTGCAGTGTCCCTTTAAATGTTGTATAAACTGGTTAAAATTGTGATCACTAATCAGATATTTGTGCCATATAAATCATACTATATATATGTTATTTTTATATAGTAATAGTTTGCATAATCTGTTTTTATAATATATTATACTTTGTAAAAAGACAAGACCAACTAAGATATCACTATAGCTGATAAGACCCTTGGAAGTGTGATAATCCTTATCTAAAGATTATCGGCCCACTCCATACACAATATGAAATCTCTTTTAGCTTTCCGATTACACTTTTAATTACCTTTAATTTTTCTGGAGCTGTTAACAGAAGGGTAGCAACAAGGGATCCTGCAGAAGCCCCGGCAAAGAACTTGACAGTTTTGAGCAGTCTTTGTCCATGTTTTAGCAGAGCTGTTGCTGCCCCCAAGTGGTATATTCCCAGAAAGCCACAGGCAGCAAAAGACAAGTTTAGGTGCTTCATTTTGTGCTAAAAAAAATTACATTCGATTAAAATTCAAACACATTCACCAGGAAGATAAATGTTTCTTTACATTTATGAAAGGGTAAAGACAAATTGATTTTTATTAAAGATTGATCTTAAATAAACCATTTATGTTGGTTAAAAGTTAGCTTTGGATCCTATAAGACTGTCATATATACATATATTGCTTTTCATTATTTTAGCTATAAATTTGCCGCACGGTGCAGCTGAAAGTCACAGGGAAGATTTACTAAACAGTGAAATGTGAAAATGTATTAAAGATTTAAAGATAAAGACTTCATTAGAATATGCTTTTTGCATTTTTTTAAAAGTACCGCTATAGTGGTCCAGTGGCCCTGCCGTTTAGGTCCTGCAAAAAACATTGCCATTTCGGAGATACAGAGTGATGTCTGTGGATCTCTGTTTATAGCTTTTGTTTTGGGGTTTGCTGACCTCTACCACAGTATTTCATTTTTTCGTGTGTGCAGCACATCACCTATGCCAGGGATAGGCAACCTACAGCACTCCAGATGTTGTGGACTACCTCCCCCATAATGCTCTTACACACATAATGCTGGCAAAGCATTATGGGAGGTGTAGTCCAAAACATCTGCAGTGATGAAGGTTTCCTAGGCCTGACCTATATAGTGCATTGGTTATGGTCATGAGAGTGTTTGTTTAATGAGTTAATTATCTTTGAAACTTCAATACAGATGGAATTCACTGCAAACTGAGGCTACAAGGCTACATTATGCTACATAATGTAGCCTTGTAGCCTCACTGAGGCTACATTATGTTTGAAAAAAAAAAAAAAACAATATGAGAAGCTGTGGGAAACATCAACTTGTAAAACATGGGCCTCGGTTTAATATTTCTGGATAAGCTTTTCAAGTGATTTAGTATATTTGAATACACTTTTAAAATTATTTTTTCAAAATATTAAAATATCTAAAAATATATCATATCTAAAAAAAAATATCAATATATCAAACTAATTTCAGAATATTAAGATATTTCTCAACATATTCAATTATTTTAAATGTTTATCCAAAAATACTAAAATTGAGGCCATCAAAGTAACGTTTCCCCATATAGCAGAAAGTACAAATTAAAATAATAATATACACCTAAATATTTAGGAAATCTGTCAGCATTTTTATTATTACTAATAATAAAAGAGTGCATTCTTATAGCCTCCGTGTATACCATTTTGTAATACAAATTATGTAAATTCACTCTTTTTAGTGTATTTGCTTGTTTCACCTTACTTGTGCTTTAGTGGTTATAGTACCAGAAATGATGTACCAACCTGATGTAAGTAGTCAAACCGATTGCTAATGGTTTCACTTCTTAGTGGGGTTCAACAGGCACCTACTACCAGTATTACAGTATAAGAGTTGGGAGTGAGTAAATGTTTAGTATCGATGTGGGATCCAGTGCCCACTGACTCAAGAATTATATCAACTTCAATCAGTTAAAGTGGTAACAGTTCCTACAGTGTTCCTTTATTAATAATAATAATAATAATAATAATAATAATAATAATAAAGTATTTAACCAGGAAAGGTACATTAAGACTAATCTGGTTTTCAAGAACGTCCTGGGGACGTTACATTTGCCCCAAATCCAGGGGTTGGTACTATTACCCAATTTAATGGTTCTTTACCTTATATCTGAAATAAAATATGCTAGAATAATTCCAACTACGGCTGAGCATGATGTGAGTCACACTGGCCACAGAAGATGGAATGAATCATTTATACTACATGGAATCTGAGCTGTAATTATATGGAAGCTGATATGATCCAACACTTTTAAATACAAGAAAAACACGGATTATATGTGGATGAATGGGTGGGTGGACGGGTGTGAAACATTTTAAAATACAGATTGCAAATAAGGGTCCATAAAATACTGTACCGTCAAGCAGAATCTATAAGGAGTTTATTCCTACAATTTAACTATTGATCTCCCTTCTCTAACATGCCTTCAGCCACACACATTCTACACCCCCTTCAGCATTGCCAGCTCACAAACAAGCATGCTGTACAATGCAAAGCTGCAGCTCAAAATGGAACTGCACAGTAAACATTTGCAATGCCAGCATTCTGACCTTTTTTCGCTTGCCATAGAAACCAGGAAGGGTTATTCTCTATTCAAGCTGTTTTCCTTCCTAGGCCACCAGCCAATAACAAGGAACGTAACAACAGCCAATGGTGACTGATGATGCATTCTCCATGCCTTATTTGATAAGTCATGTTGTCATGGTATTTTTGTCTCTCTCTTCAGAAAAGCTGCCTGTTAGCATTACATTTCGAGCTAAATTTACCACTACAGTTGTTCTTTCCCTCTTTCCTATTTTTATTGTCTCACACATGTACTGCAAATCCTTTAGTCCGCAGCCAGCATAAAATCTTCCCAGAGTACGCAGTTGTCTATTCACTTTCCCCCAGTGATCTATAATTCATGGCTGTATTGTGACAGATCATACCAGTCGTTTTTTTCATTGCTAGCAAATCCATGTCACTGCTTGCTATTCAGTGGAGTCTCTTACACTCATGTATTATTTACATCGATCCGTGTTACTTCTATGATGACATTAAATCATACCACTGTAATACAAAGCAAGATTCATCATTATAGATCCTGCTAATGTTTTTATGTGTATGTGTCACACTGCCCTAACAAAACACCAAATATATGTATGTGTGTACATTGATCGTGTTTCTGTGGGTTTGTGTCTTTGGGGCTTATTCACTAAACAGCATTTTATATTCTCACGTATTGAACTGCAACTGGATTGCAAAATGTTGCCATAAATATGTTGCTTTGGAAAAAGTCCAACTCAGCTATAGTCATAGTTTTTTTTTTGTATTCTTAGTTAACTAAAACGTGGTGTTAATTTATTAACTAGACTACAAATTGTAGTGAATTGCAAATGAAATAGAAAATGTAAAAAAAAAAATAAAAAAAAATTCCTGCATTAAAGTAACACTCCATGCACCATAACTACTACAGCCACTGCAGTGGATATGGAGTCTTGAGTGTTCCTGTACTAAAAAGAGAAAAAATATGCAGTGGGTGTTTTTCTCTGTTTATTCAATAAACAATTAATTGGAGTGAAGTGAAAAGTGATGTAAAATGTAGATGAAAATAGCTGGGTCAGTTGGGACAATCATCCCACTTAGCTACATACAGTGTGTATATTTGAATCTAAACTTTACAATTAGATTCAATTCACTATTTAAAGGAACACTATAATATTACGAATACAAACATGTATTCCTAATACTATAGTGCTTGAGTACCTGTTTAGGTCCCACGGCCTCCTCAGAATGGAGTAAAAAAAGTTATTTTTACTTATCTTTTCTTCATTGCCGTGGTAGTTTCTTCCCTCGCCTCCGCTCCCCTCCATGACTGAGATCATCAGTGTTGGCAGTCTCAGCCAATCCAATGCTTTCCCACAGGAAAGCAGAGGGAGACTATTGCGCATGCACAACAAAACTGTATTCTGTGCCAAGCACCATCTCATCATAGAAAGGCATTGACTCATTCCATCTCTATAGAGAGAATTCTGTAGCTGAACGTAAGTGCTACACACATTGCAACACTGAATAGGAAGCTCCTCTAGTGGCCGTCTGAGTGACTGCACCTAGAGATGTTACTATACAGCAATTTATATAGAACCTGCAGGGACAAGCTGTAGACAACAGAACCACTACATTAAGCTGTAGTAGTTCTGGTGACTATAGTGTCCCTTTAATGTATAATCTATATTCCTTTGTCTAGTCTGTTAATAAATCTGCAATGAAGACAGTATTTGGTATTATACACTTTTGGTTTTAAAACTACTTGATAAATTGTATTTTACTATCTGACTAGCTGTTGCTAATTTATTTATAATCACTATATCCACTGTAACCTGCAACAGTCTGCCATGTTCTCTAAATAATAGGGGTCATCAGCCTATCGCACACATACAAATATGGCACGCGAGGTGCTATGACATAGTACTCAGGCTGCTGGACCCAACAGGTCCGCACAAATGTAACATTTCTGTGACCAGCACCGGAAGAAAGTAATATTAGAGTCAGGGTCGACGCTTCCTGTAGGCCAATTAGGCGGTCGCCAGGGCCGGTGCTAGGATTTTTAGTTACACAGGCGAAGATGCATTTTGGTACCCTTACCCTCCTTTAAAAAAGAATTAAAAAAATGCATCTTCACCCGTGTGTATTTCCTCCCAAGCCACAGCCATCATTTTTTAGTCACACAGTCAAAGTCATACAGGTACACTGTCATACAAACACAGAAATAATCATACAGAGACATACAGACACAGAGACATACAGGCAAAGACATACATGCATACAGACACATGAAGACTTATAAAGACATGCATACATACAGAGGCATACCGTCATACAGACACATACAGGCATACAGAAACATACATACAAAGACATACAGAAACATACATACAAAGACATACAGGCACATACATACAGAGACATACAGACATACAGAAACATACAGGCATGCAGGCATACATACATAGAGGCATACAAAGACATGCATGCATACAGAGACATACCGCCATACACACACATACATATATACAGGCATACAGAGACATACAGGCATACAGAAACATACATACAAAGACATACAGGCATACATACACATACATATGTACATACAGGCATACAGGAACATACATACAATACATACAGGCATACAGACCCATACAAACATACATACATACATACACACATACATACAGAGGCAAACCGTCATACAGACACATACATACATACACACAGAAACATGCATACAGAGACACACAGACACATACATACAGAGACATAAAGGCACACAGTTACACACATGCATACAGAGACATATATACAGACATTCAGAGACAAATATACATACATACATGCATGCATACAGATAGATACATACATGGATACAGAGACATACATACATACAGTGACATACATACATACAGAGACATACAGAGACATACAGACAGACAGACATAACACAGAGACATACATACATACATACATACAGAGACATACATACATACAGAGACATACAGAGACAGACATCCATACATACATAGACAGACATACATACATACAGAGACAGACATACATACAGAGATAGGCATACATACATACAGATACATACAGACAGACATAAATACAGAGACATACATACATAGACATACAGGCATACATACATACATACATACAGAGACATACATACATACATACAGAGACAGACATACAGAGACATACATACATACATACACATACAGACAGACATGCAGAGATAGACATACAGACAGACATACAGAGACAGACATACATACATCCAGAGACATACATACAGAGACAGACATACATAGACATACAGACAGACATACATAATTACATACTTACATCAGTTCAATCTGATCCCTGGGGTGCATGCTCTCTGGCTCTGTGGAGTCCCGTCCTGCAGCCCAGCCCCATCACTGGGCGCCAGCTGCGCTGTGTGTTACACAGGGAGCAGGGATATGATGTCGTTTGTAACGGACCGTTTCAGCAGACAAGGGGTTAAAATCCGTTTAGGCGATATGCCCCTTTCTGAGAGACAGGCACAGCTACTGCAGAACACCAAACTCCAGAACTGGATACAAAATAGCACTTCAAACTGGAACCTCACAAATAGCTGCTAGCAGACGAACAGGAAAAGCAGACATCAGCTTACACTCCTAGCAATCGATCTCCAACAGCATACAGTGAATCCCCCCAAGAACGAGACAAGGCTCCGTGTTGAGGGTCAAGCAGTGGTCTGAGGTGCTGGCACACCCAGCCTGGTTTTTATTACAAGTGAACACATACAGGCCACACCCAGGGGGAGGCATAAAATGACCAATAGTATCACGGGTGCAACCCACACATCCCCTCCCCTTAGTGTGACACATAATCCCATTATACATACAGTTAAAACATACTTTTTACCCAACTTTCATAACTCTAAAACCATACATCACATCCATCACATCCATCAAATCCATATCCACAATCAATCCATTCAGGGGAACAACATATTAAAAATTGGCATGAATCAGACCAGGGGTTCAAAAGTTAGTAAAGTATCTTTTAAAACCCCTGGCAGCATGGCAAAAAACATCCCCACAATGCATCCTGGTTTCATCCCTTCTGCCCTGGAGATAATTGGAGAAGTAATCCAATTATCCAGGACTAGAGGCAGACTCCATTAACCACATGGTTGCAAAACAACATAAAACTCTTTAAAATACATAAAGTCACATTTTACACATAACACACAGACATTTCACATATCCCCAGATAGCTCAGGTCTGAGTGCACATTATTAGGTGAATTGCACTCAGACCAACCGAATACAGTTTAATCGCCATAGAGCCAAAGTCTTTAATCACACGAATAGGCTCCATGGCATAGCTATCTGGGTTACCACAGCTCACACAGGGCAAGTACCAAATGACCCCACTGTATTTAAAGGGCCAGAATGAGTGACATACACTCTGGTATGGCCGAATACTGTTTTTAAAGGGCCCAATCTCCCAGGGCCATAGTCCAAAGGCAGCAGGCGGGCAGCCAGGCTTCTCCAATGCAATGTGGCGAGATTGCTCTCGTCACATCTCTCCCCTTTTCCAAACAGACTAACAGGGTATCTGACCTCCTGCCGGTCAGTGCCCTTGTTAGTCCAGCAGCCCACCCACAAAACAGAAACAGCAGTACAGCCCACCCACAATAACTGGTTACTACACCTGGGTAGAGGAGAAATTTGTCCATGTCCAGGTGCCTCACCATGGCTGTGTGGGGGACTGGTAGGCTGCCTTGGTGGGTTGCTGAGTGGGCAGAGAACAGCGGTACTCTGCCCTGATGCCAGCACTACCACGGGAGTAGTCTGGTTGAAGCCTGGTTGCTGGAGACCAACTGTCTCCCCTTTAGCTGCACTGCTCTGCTGCTGGAGACCGACTGTCTCCCCTTTAGTTACACAGCTCTGCTGCTGGAGACCGACTGTCTCCCCTTTGGCTAAACAGCCCTGTCGTGGGGGGGCAGGACCGACCATCCCTACCCCCTGTGTGGTTAGTGCAGAGACCACGGTCCCATCTGCACCGGTGGGGGGCTTACAGTCTCCCCCTGGTACCTTAAGCTGCCGCTGGGGAGAGGGGGTAACAGGCTCCTCTCCCAATAGAACACTCTGCCGCTGGGGAAAGGAGACTGGGCTCTCTATTCCCTGCACATTACGGATCCACCGCTGGGGAGAGGTGGTAGCAAGCTCCTCTCCCATACATACTTTCCGCCTTTGTGGAGGGAGACCGACTGTCTCTCCTCCCAATACAGTGTCCTGCTGCTGGGGAAAGGAGACTGAGCTCTCTATTCCCTGCTGGACACTCTGCCGCTGGGGAAAGGAGACTGGGCTCTCTATTCCCTGCTCATCAATGATCCACCGCTGGGGAGAGGTGGTAGCAAGCTCCTCTCCCATACATACTTCCATCCTCTGTGGAGCGAGACCGACTGTCTCTTCTCCCAATACAGTGTCCTGCTGCTGGGGAAAGGAGACTGGGCTCTCTATTCCCTGCTGGATACTCTGCCGCTGGGGAAAGGAGACTGGGCTCTCTATTCCCAAAAAATCACGCTGCTGCTGGGGGGTAGGACCAACTACCTCTGCCCCCTGTAACTCAGCCTGCCGCTGGGGAGGGAGGACGCTGCTCTCCTCTCCCTGCACTTCACACTGCCTTCCCAGCATATCACTCTGCTGTTGGGGGGTAGGACCAACTACCTCTGCCCCCTGTAACTCATCCTGCCGCTGGGGAATGGAGACTGGGCTCCCAATTCCCTGCAGGACCAGTGGAGAGACCTCGGTCCCATCTCTACCGGCCACCTGGGGTTCTTCCCAGTAAATCTCCACAATATCTTCCCAGCGGAATGGGTCTGGATCTGGGTCTGTCACTTTACTGTCCTGCTGAGCCTTCCCAATGGAGTGGAAGAGATCTCGGTAGTCCTGCTCCAGTTCCCACTCCATGGTTGCTAGGTGAAGCAGGTCTTGCCCTACCTCATGGGGGTCATCCCAGTCATGCCTAGCCTCCCTTGTGTAGAAAATATCCTAAAGTCTGGTCTGCGCAGGGCTCCCGAAGTCCGTCTCTGCAAAGGACTCCCATAACAAGCCAGGACCATCAAACTCCTCTCCCTCTGGTTTGTCATGCTCGGCTGTCCAGGGTATATACTGTGCCATATACCACCAGAGTGCCTGGTAGGCATCTTCCAGCCAAATCTCCTGCCATACTCGGAGCTCCAATTCCTTCACCCATTCCTCCAGGGGCTGCTCTCCCAGGAAGGGCATTCGCAGGGCCACTTGCTTCTGCAACCGCTGCTCTTCACTGGGGAGACTCTCACCCCGCTGGTATTGTACATCCAGGGCCTGGTACCAGATGCTTTTCCTTAATGCATCCCGGCGATCCAGGTCCTCCTCCTCGTATAACACTGCTGGTTCCATTCTGTTGCTTTTAGAGTCGCTGTACTGGGACATGCGTTGCCCCCACTTGTAAATCCAAAGAAATGGTGTTTCCTGTAGCTGTCCTTCTGGCTGTAGGAACGATCCCGCCGCTTGCCACCAATTGTAACGGACCGTTTCAGCAGACAAGGGGTTAAAATCCGTTTAGGCGATATGCCCCTTTCTGAGAGACAGGCACAGCTACTTCAGAACACCAAACTCCAGAACTGGATACAAAATAGCACTTCAAACTGGAACCTCACGAATAGCTGCTAGCAGACGAACAGGAAAAGCAGACATCAGCTTACACTCCTAGCAATCGATCTCCAACAGCATACAGTGAATCCCCCCAAGAACGAGACAAGGCTCCGTGTTGAGGGTCAAGCAGTGGTCTGAGGTGCTGGCATAATCCATATCCATATCCACAATCAATCCATTCAGGGGAACAACATAATAAAAATTGGCATGAATCAGACCAGGGGTTCAAAAGTTAGTAAAGTATCTTTTAAAACCCCTGGCAGCATGGCAAAAAAACATCCCCACAATGCATCCTGGTTTCATCCCTTCTGCCCTGGAGATAATTGGAGAAGTAATCCAATTATCCAGGACTAGAGGCAGACTCCATTAACCACATGGTTGCAAAACAACATAAAACTCTTTAAAATACATAAAGTCACATTTTACACATAACACACAGACATTTCACATATCCCCAGATAGCTCAGGTCTGAGTGCACATTATTAGGTGAATGGCACTCAGACCAACCGAATACAGTTTAATCGCCATAGAGCCAAAGTCTTTAATCACACGAATAGGCTCCATGGCATAGATATCTGGGTTACCACAGCTCACACAGGGCAAGTACCAAATGACCCCACTGTATTTAAAGGGCCAGAATGAGTGACATACACTCTGGTATGGCCGAATACTGTTTTTAAAGGGCCCAATCTCCCAGGGCCATAGTCCAAAGGCAGCAGGCGGGCAGCCAGGCTTCTCCAATGCAATGTGGCGAGATTGCTCTCGTCACATCGTTCATATCCCCGCCCCCTCCACACAGCCTGCGGCAGACACCAGTGTAGGAGGTGGGCGGGCTGAGGCTGGGCTCCGCGGGCGGGAATCTCTGGGCTGCGCTCGGCCACGCTACAAATAGTAACCGGCTGGTAGCGCCGGCCCTGGCGGTCACCTAGGGCGCTGCTTAAGTGGGGGCGCCAGCAGTGGCTTCACTGCTCTGCTTCTTTGGCCACCCATCTATGATTAAGTAATTATACAAATTATGTTGCCGGCCATGTTAGAGCGCTAGGGAGCACTTAAACGGCTGCTGAATAGCAACTTGTATAACACCGGTCTGGCAGCATCCACCTCAGCCCGCTCAGTCAGGCCACCCACAAAAACTCCCCTTGCCGCAGAAGCGCAAGGGCGCTTTAATGTTTCGCTCCCACCCCTTGCTGTGTATGTGGGGACAAGTGGGTGAGGGGATAGCAGGGGCAGAGCTGAGGCAGAGTGAAGGCAGCCAGACGCAGTGAAGCTGCCAAGAACACACGAAAAGCAAAGTTATACATACAATAAAGGTAAGAGGGTCAATGGGACATCACAATGTGTGTTTCAAAGAATTTGTGTTTGTGTATGTCACTCTGTTTGGGTCGGTGTGTGTGTATGTGTGTGTGTGTGTGCATGGGCACGTGTGTGCATGGGTCAGTGTGTGTCTGCATGGGTCAGAGTGTCTGTATGGGTCAGTTTGTGTCTGTATGTGTGTGTGTGTTTGCGCATGAGTCAGTGTGTGTCTGTATGGGTCAGTGTGTGTCTGTATGTGTGTGTGTGCATGGGTCAGTGTGTGTCTGTATGGGTCAGTGTGTCTGTATGTGTGTCTGTGTGCATGGGTCAGTGTGTGCCTCTATGTGTGTGTCTGTATGGGTCAGGGTGTGTCTGTGTGGGTCAGTGTGTGTGTCTGCATTGGCCAGTGTGTGTGTGTCTGCATGAGTCAGTGTGTCTTCTGACCAGAAGAAGCCTGGGTAGGCGGTGAAACACATCACACAGACGTCACTGGAGAGGCGGTCCCAGAAGTGATCATGTGATCGGGACGGACAAAACCCGGAAGTGTTTTCAAGCTGTTTTATGCATACATGCTTTTATGTGGGTAGCGTTGTTGGCATAACCAACCACTCGCAAAAAAACACCTGACGTCAGAGAACACACAATTTGGATTTTAACTACACAGTGTGGGATTTTCCCCTCTCAAGTGGAGAATTACAAACCCAGAGCCATGGGTGATAGGGCCCTGGTAAATTTGAGTGTCAGGCTCAGACACACCCATGCTCCCTACAGACAAGCTCACTAACACGCACACACACACATATGATCCCTACAGACAAGCTCACTGACACACATACAAGCTCACTCACTAGCAGGCACACACACACACACAAAATCACTAGCAGTTGCACACACACACACACAAACTCACTAGCAGATGCACACACACACAAACTTACTAGCAGGCGCACACACACAGAAGCTCGCTCACTCACTAGCAGATGCACACACACAAAGACATCCACACACACAGAGACAGGCAGACAGCCACACATACACAGCCACACACACACACACACACAGGCAGACAGTCACACACACACACAGTCACACACACAGGCAGACAATCACACACACACAGGCAGACAGTCATACACACACACACACAGGCCGACAGTCACACACACACTCACAGGCAGTCACACACTCACACACACACACAGGCAGTCACACACACACAGGCAGACAGTCACACACACACTCACAGGCAGTCACACACTCACCCACACAAAGCATTTAGAAAATTGGGCAGACTAGATGGGCCGAATGGTTCTTATCTGCCGTCACATTCTATGTTTCTCTCTATGTTTCTAATATATTCTGTAGCATTACATTTTTGCTAAAGATTTTACAAGTATTAATCATATCGATAAGGATTTTATTAGAAATTAATCCGGTATCAATCTTCCCCAATTTAAAAATACCAATCCAAAATAAGATGTGCAATTTATATTTAAGGCTATCCTCCTGTTCTAGAATGGATCACGAGTAATTTCCCAATTCCCAAATTTAACCATAAAGATAAATGTGATAGCATACTAGCTTCATGGAGTTTGAAGACATCTGGAGATATATCCCCTTTTAAATAGTTTTTCTGAAGGATCACATAAGAAATCCTAGGCTGTTTGTCATGCCAGATATATTTAGAAAATACATGTTAAAACTGACCTAGGACTCCTGTTCCCACTCTATATCGTAACTCCCTAAAATAATTTAGCAATTTTTGTGGGATAGGCATAAGGCTATCCTAACTATAAGATAAGGCTACGGACTAATGAAAGTATTTCGGAAATTGGGCAGACTAGATGGGCCGAATGGTTCTTATCTGCCGTCACATTCTATGTTTCTACACAGGCAGTCACACATAGACACACTGACCTGCTTCTTATCTCCACATCCCTTGGAGCTCCTGGAGGCTGGTTGTTGGGGAATCAGGGACTCCTTCCTGCTTCCCATGCTGCAGTTACTGACTTTCAGTTGCCCGCTCGCCACCTTTCCCATACACACAGTGACCTCCTACATGCCGGTCACGTGGCGCTGAGGGTTACACTACGCGTTCGAGCGACCCGCCCATCATCCGCTCGCTCATGCGTACTGCAATTCCCATAAGGCATAGCCCCGATCACGTGACATTTAAATTATAACTCAATTTCGCTATTAAAGCTTCGTTTTGCGCAAAAAAATATATTATATGGTTAACATAAGTCATATCTATGCAATTATAAAGTTTTAAATCATTTTTAAGTATGTTTTAAACAAATGTTCTAATACTTGTTTGTAATTGCTGTAACAGTTTTTTGGCGCCAATTTTAACCACTGTGTATTCTTATAAATACTGTTCTATGCCAGGTATATTGTTCTATTACCATTTTTGATAAAGCCTTATAGGTGAAACGCGTTAATGATTTTAAATTGTGTATTTTATAACAATAAAAGTTATTTTTGGTTACCTTTTTTATAGGACCAATCTTTTACTTATTTTATTGTATAATACATACACTTTTACTATTATTCTTCCTGCCATTTTTTATTGTATCCTGTTTCAAGAAATCCATAGGTGGGGATAATTCCACCAGCGCTGTGGCAATAGAGCAGTATTTTCTGCTCTACCATTGTGAGTATATTTTATTTTATATACTGTTCCTACTGAGAGCACTATTGCTGTTTCTTATACTTTGTGGAATACGACGGAACCCAAGCCGGAAGGACGGACCGACCTTCCCAGTACATCCTTTAGAGGGGATCATACCACTAAGTGCCCTTCACTCCAGAGCTGGCCCTAGCTCCACCAAATGTGAGTGTATTATCCTCCTTTTTATTTATTTTACCCTTGGAGCTACAATATTTTCACATTGGCAGTTTTTCGTGTTTTCTTTTATCTTCACATATACGGATTATCTACAACCCGGACGGATCAACTCCTGAGGATTGTACACATACCCGATCCATATATCAGTGAGACGGTTTTATTGATTTTATTGAACATTTTTATCATTTGATTTTTACTGAACATCTGGATGGACTCTGTTTTATTTATTATTTTTTAAGTAACCGTAATAGAGACTATTATACCCAGGTTTTATCGCTTGCTGATTATACATTTCGACCATTTGGTCTTTTATTATTCTCTGTCTAATAGCGCAGCCCATAACTCCTCCTTTTTCCTCCTATCTTATCAAGGGTCTTGAGGGATTCCCTTTTTAGGGTTGCTGCTTGCATTTCTGTTACTAAGCGCAGACTCTTCCCCTTTGTTTTCAAAGAGAAGCAATGCCCAGCATGGAGACTAAGACTGGAAGCCAAGATAAAGAGAACACGGAAAGAAGTTAGTAAGCTGGACCAACTTAGCAGAGGTTTAGAGATCAAAGATAGGCTGCTGTGGAAGGATATGCCCATATGAGTGGCACTGGAAACAGCTAAGCAAAGATTGACAGCACTGGCAACCAGAGTGAGCAGATACACCAGAGTTGCAGATGCTAAGATAAGCAATGCCCTCTTTACCAAAGAATCATCCAAGGTGTATGCACAGCTACAGGGTAACCACCACATCTCCTCGCAAGACCCACCCAGAGCTGTGACTGAACGTTTCTGGAAAAATATTGGAGAGAAAGAAGCATCTCATAACACTGAGGCTCAGTGGCTACTAAATCTGAAAGCAGACCACTGCATTCTGCCAGAACTGGAACCAGTCACTATCAGAGTCCTGATCCACAACTACTGGATAACGAAGTTAACAGTAGTGCATGAATGCCTTGCAGCACAAATGAACCAGCTACTAGCAACAGGCTCCCACCCTGACTGGCTAACACAAGGCAGAACAATACTGGTCATGAAGAACACTCACAAGATAACAACACCATCCAACTACCGACCAATAACCTGCCTCCCCACAACATGGAAACTCCTGTCAGGCATCGTAGCCTCCAAGATCCAAGGGCATATGAGTCAATATGTGAGCAATATTCAGAAGGGGATTGGAATCAAAACACCAACTACTGGTAGACCAAGCAGACACAAAGGATTCTAAGACCAGACAGACCAATCTGTGCATGACCTGAATTGACAACAAGAAAGCCTATGAACTCAAGAACTCAATGGGCAAGTGCAAAACAACTCTAAAAGCCAATTCCAGGATAATAACTCAAGTGAACATCAAATGTGGCATATACCAAGGTGATGCACTTTCCCCAATGCTGTTCTGCATAGGCCTCAACCCTCTTAGGCAGATCATCAAGCAGAGTGGATACGGATACAGGTTCAAGAGGGGAGCTACCATCAGCCACCTACTCTACATGGACCACATCAAGCTGTATGCCAAGAATGAGCGGGACATTGACTCACTAATCCACCTAACTAGGATATACAGCAAGGACATCGGAATGTCGTTTGGACTACAGAAATGCAGGTGAATTATAACAAAAAGAGGGAAGATGATCAGGACAGAGGAGTTCAAGTTCCAGAAGGCCAAATAGAAGATGAAGAGAACAGTTGCAAGTACCTGGGGATACCAGAAACGCATGGCAACCAAGAGGAAGAGGCAAGGAGGATTGCAAAATCCAAGTACCTTCAAAAAAGTCATATAGGTCCTGAAGTCCCAGCTCAATGACAAGAACAAGATCCAAGCCATCAACCCATATGCCCTACCGGTCATCAGGTACCCAGCTGGAATTAAAACCTGGCCAAGAGAAGAACTGGTCACCATGGATGTCAAGATCAGGAAACTACTAACTATGAATGGAGGATTCCATGTGAAATTCAGCACCCAGAGACTGTACACCAACCGGAAGGAAGGAGGTCGGGCCTCATGAGTGTCAAGGCCACAGTTTTTGATGAAACTCATAGCATCCACAAGTACATCACGAAGATGGCTCCCAAAGATGAACTGCTAAGGGAATGCCTGAGACTTTAACAGTGTCAGGGTACCTGAAGTCTCTACCTCGGAGGAGGTTAGACTTCCCGATGGCCGTTCTCTCAGCGGGGCTGATTCATCCAATCCTCACAGCTCTCATAGTCATTCCCACGCCGGCCGCGAGAGCCCCGCTTACTTTTATGACACGACGCTCAGGAGCCGACGTCATGACGGCAATCACATCCCGACCTGTCAATCTAGTTCGGAACAACCAATCAGGGTTCGGCAAGGGCGGAGTCATCAATTAAAGAACCAGGGTATAAAAGAGGGATGTGTGTAATGGTTCATTGCCCTGTCGTGGTTCTAGCTTGTCTGGTTCCTCAGTGCTCTTATGTCTATTGTTCTATTTGGTTTTGACTCGGCTTGTACTATCGTTCCTGTTTACCTCTCGTGTCCTTTGACCTCGGCTTGTCTCTCGCTTACCTGTTCTCTCGTTCCCTCGACCTCGGCTTGTCTCTGACCATTCTTTGCTTTCTCCTTACGTTAGTCCGGCCATTCTAAGGTCCGGTATACGTACTCCTCTCCTGTTCGTACTCTGCGTGTTGGATCCCTGTCCCGATCCTGACATTACGACAGGGCCATGGATCCTGCAGGTACAAACGCTCAGCTTGGTCCGCCTGACTCGAGGTTTGAAGCCATGGACCATAGAATGGACCAAATGGCCCTAGCGCTGCAAGCATTACTGTCCCATCCGAGTAATCAAGCAGAGGAGATGCGTACTCCATCTATCTCTCTTGCTAACACAGGCCTAGAGGTAACCACAGTGGGAACTTCTTCCTGTGTTACTTCCCCTTTACGGTATGGCGGTGCTCCGGATACCTGTCGAGGTTTCCTAAACCAGATAGGGATTCATTTTGAATTACAACCCCGCGCCTACCCTACTGACAGGGCGAAGGTTGGATTCATAATCTCGCTACTCATTGACAAAGCTCTTAGATGGGCTAACCCTCTGTGGGAAAATGATAATCCAGTAGTCTATAACTATAATGTGTTTATTACTACCTTTAGGAGGACTTTTGATCCCCCAGGGAGAAAGGCCAGTGCAGCTAGATTACTATTACGTCTTAGACAGCATAGTTTAACCCTTGTAGATTATGCGCTAGAGTTCAGATCCTTGGCGGCAGAGGTCAAGTGGAATGAACAAGCCTATATGGACGTATTTCTGAACGGATTATCAGATGCGATCTTAGACGAGGTTGCCACAAGGGATCTTCCTGAAAATGTAGAGGAATTAATTTCATTTATTTCTCGTATAGATGAACGCATGAGACAGAGGCAGAACACTCGTGATAATGGTTATAGACCTTCCTTAAGACTAACTCCCGCATTTCAGAATTCTGAATCTACTATACTAGCTCTCCCGGAACCTATGCAAATTGGTAACACTCGCCTTTCAGAGAATGAAAGACAATATAGGAGAAGGGAGGGTCGGTGTATGTATTGTGGAGTAGGCGGTCACTTACGCTTAAATTGCCCTAACCGTCCGGGAAACGCTTGCACCTAAGTTTCTCCAGAGGACAGGCCTTGGGTGTTTCTATTTTGTCCTCTACATATAATTACAGGGATCATAGGTTACTACTACAGGTTTCTTTAACTTGGGAAAAGGGAGTACTTAAAGCTATGGCATTAATAGATTCCGGAGCAGCTGAAAGCTTTATTGATCAAACCTTTGTTAAAAACCACTCTATCCCATCTCAGCTAAAGGAGACTCCATTGGACCGTTGAGGCCATAGATGGTAGACCTTTATCAGATCCTGTGATTTCTCGTGAAACTATACCAGTTAAGTTAACCATTGGTATTTTACACGAGGAGGAGATTTCTCTCATGCTTATCTCATCCCCTTCAGTTCCTATAGTTTTGGGGTATCCCTGGCTTTAAAAGCATAACCCTACTATTGATTGGGAGCAAGGTGAAATAGTCTCTTGGGGTCAGGGTTGCCAGAAAGGTTGTGTACAGAAAGTCTCACCATTGTGCGTAGTGGACACACCTAGTAACTCTAACAAGCCCACAGATTTACAGATACCTTCCCAGTACCAGGATTTAAAGGCAGTCTTTGATAAGAGGAAGGCTGATACTTTACCCCCACACCGGTCCTTTGATTGTAAGATTAACCTCCTACCTGGTACTATGCCTCCGAGGGGCAATGTATATCCTCTATCCACTAAGGAGAACTTAGTCTTAGAGGAGTACATTCAGGAGAATCTTGACAAAGGATTCATTAGGAGATCCTCTTCTCCAGCCGGAGCCGGTTTCTTTTTTGTAGATAAAAAAGACGGCACACTACGGCCTTGCATTGATTATCGGGGCTTGAATAAGATAACTATCAGAAATGCTTATCCGATTCCCCTAATTACTGAGCTATTTGATCGCCTTAAAGGCTCTAAGATTTTTACCAAGTTAGATCTGAGGGGAGCTTATAACTTGGTGAGAATTCAGCAGGGCGATGAATGGAAAACGGCTTTCAATACCCGGTATGGCCACTATGAGTACACGGTAATGCCCTTCGGGCTTTGCAATGCCCCTGCTGTATTCCAGGACTTGATTAATGAGGTTCTTAGGGAATTTCAACATGAATGTGTTATAGTTTATTTGGATGATATACTAATACACTCTAAAGAGCCTGAGATTCATCACAAACAAGTCAGAAGGGTATTGCACAAACTCCTACAGGTATGGGTTGTATTGCAAGTTGGAGAAGTGTAGCTTCGACCAATCTCAGGTAAACTTTCTTGGTTACGTTATTTCTGGTGAGGGGTTTAAGATGGACCCTGTTAAACTCCAATCTATCTTGGATTGGCCATTGCCCAAGGGACTCAAGGCCATTCAGAGGTTTATCGGATTCTCGAATTACTACAGGCGCTTCATTAAGGGGTACTCGTCTATTATTGCTCCTATTACCAACATGACTAAACAGGGTGCTGATACTAAGACATGGTCCCCGGAGGCACTTGTTGCTTTCAGTACTCTCAAGGAACAGTTTGCCTCAGCACCGATATTAGTTCACCCAGACACATCTTTGCCTTTCTTACTCGAGGTAAACGCCTCAGAGACAGGTGTAGGCGCTATTCTGTCCCAAAGGTTAAGTTTGAATAAACCACTGCATCCTTGTGGTTTTTTTTCCAGGAAATTGTCTGGGCCTGAGAGCAGGTATGATATTGGTGACAGGGAACTGTTAGCGGTAATTTTGGCTTTAAAGGAGTGGAGACATTTGTTGGAAGGGACTTTACACCCGGTTACTATTTTGACGGATCACAAGAATTTGTCAGATATAGGGGAAGCCAAGCGATTATCTGCCAGGCAGGCTTGTTGGTCTTTGTTCCTTACTCATTTCAACTATGTTCTCACTTATAGACCTGGTTCTAAGAATTCTAAGGCCGATGCATTGTCCCGCCAACATGAACCTTCTACTATGCCTGATATGGTTTTTTCTTCTATAGTTCCCAAGCGTAATATTATTGCCAGCACTAGCATCAAGATTCACTCTCCGTTGCTGGATGAGATCAAGAAGTTACAACATCTGGCACCCGGACCTATTCCGGGGGACCGTTACTTCGTTCCTCCTAAACTCCAACTGGAACTTATGCAGTGTTTTCATAACAGTAAATTTGCCGGACATCCTGGCATACGCAAGTCATGTTCTCTGATTTCTAAAGATTTCTGGTGGCCTTCATTACGTAAGGATCTTAAGGAATTCGTCGGGGCATGTGATGTCTGTATGAGGACTAAACAACCTCATACGCTTCCATGTGGGCTTTTGCACCCACTAGAAATTCCTGTGAAACCATGGTCTTGTCTGGCTATGGACTTCATCGTTGATTTACCGGTTTCTAAAAAACATACGGTTATCCTCACAGTAATTGACAGGTTTACCAAAATGGCTCATTTTGTACCTCTGCTCAAATTGCCCTCTTCTCCCGAATTGGCTGAAATTTTCGCGAGGGAGATTTTTCGTTTACATGGGATTCCTTCTGAAATCGTTTCTGATAGAGGTTCCCAATTTGTTTCCCGGTTTTGGAGATCCTTCTGTTCCCAGCTTGGTATCAAATTAAATTTTTCCTCTGCCTATCATCCCCAGTCCAATGGGGCTGCCGAACGCACCAACCAAAAGGTTGAACAGTTCTTGCGCTGTTTTGTTTCTGAACACCAGGACGATTGGGTCGGTCTGATTCCTTGGGCGGAGTTTGCGCACAACAACAGTGTTTGCGATTCTACTCGTTCTAGCCCCTTTTTCATGAATTATGGCTTTCATCCTTCCGTTCTTCCGTCGGCCTCCCCCTCCCAGGGGATACCGTCGGTTGATATTCATGTTGCCAATCTGAGGAAGTTGTGGGATCAGACTCGACAAATCCTTATTCATAATTCCATGGTGTCCAAACGACACGCTGACAAACGCAGAAGGGTGGCTCCTGTATTCTCTCCGGGTGATAGGGTATGGTTGAGTACCAGAAACATCCGCTTGAAAGTTCCTTCCATGAAATTTGCTCCTCGTTACATAGGTCCTTACAGGGTTCTGTCTCGGATAAATCCTGTTGCATATCGTCTGGCTCTTCCTCCTGCTTTACGCATCACGAACTCCTTTCATGTTTCTTTATTGAAGCCTTTGGTATGTAACAGATTTTCCTCCACTGTGCCTTCCCCTCGTTCTGTCCAGGTTGAGGGTCAGGAGGAGTATGAGATCAATTCCATCCTCGATTCTCGGATTTCTCGGGGGAAGGTGCAATATCTTGTTGACTGGAAAGGATATGGTCCTGAGGAGAGGTCTTGGGTGGTCCAGGAGGATGTGCATGCTCCTCGCCTTCTCAGGGCTTTTCATGCTCGCTTTCCGTCTCGCCCCGGTTCCTTCCGCCCGGTGGGCGTTTCTGAGGGGGGGGTACTGTCAGGGTACCTGAAGTCTCTACCTCGGAGGAGGTTAGACTTCCCGACGGCCGTTCTCTCAGCGGGGCTGATTCATCCAATCCTCACAGCTCTCATAGTCATTCCCACGCCGGCCGTGAGAGCCCCGCTTCCTTTTATGACACGACGCTCAGGAGCCGACGTCATGACGGCAATCACATCCCGACCTGTCAATCTAGTTCGGGACAACCAATCAGGGCTCGGCAAGGGCGGAGTCATCAATTAAAGAACCAGGGTATAAAAGAGGGATGTGTGTAATGGTTCATTGCCCTGTCGTGGTTCTAGCTTGTCTGGTTCCTCAGTGCTCTTATGTCTATTGTTCTATTTGGTTTTGACTCGGCTTGTACTATCGTTCCTGTTTACCTCTTGTGTCCTTTGACCTCGGCTTGTCTCTCGCTTACCTGTTCTCTCGTTCCCTCGACCTCGGCTTGTTTCTGACCATTCTTTGCTTTCTCCTTACGTTAGTCCGGCCATTCTAAGGTCCGGTATACGTACTCCTCTCCTGTTCGTACTCTGCGTGTTGGATCCCTGTCCCGATCCTGACAAACAGATAGAGGATGCAGAAAAGAGGAGGTTCCTTGGCAAGGCAAACTTTTCCACGGGGTGTACCACTGGCAGATAGTAGATGTGGCTCACATGACAAAATCCTACCAGTGGTTGGAAAAGGCAGGACTGAAAGACAGTACTGAGGCACTAATCCAAGCAGCACAGGAACAGGCACTCAGCACCAGATCAATAGAAGCTGGAGTCTACCACACAAGGCAAGACAAGACCCAAGGTGCAGACTGTGCAAAGAGGCCTCTGGGACAGTCCAGCACCTAGTAGCCGGATGCAAGATGTTAGCAGGAACCGGAGAGACACAACCAAGTTGCTGGGATTGTGTACCAAAACATCTGCACAGAATATAGATCGGACCTGCCTAAGTCCAGATGGGAGATACCACAAAGAGTAGTTGAGAATGACAGGACTAAAATCCTGTGGGACTTCAGGATCCAGACAGACAAGCAAGTGCTGGCCAACCAACCCGACATCATGGTGGTAAACAAGGAACGGAAGACTGCAGTTGTGGTGGATGTGGCAATATCCATTGAAACGATGTGGAAAGTGAAGGCAGTAGTAGTCCGAGTTGTGATAGAAGCACTCGGGGCTGTGACTCCCAAGTTGGGGGAGTGACTTCAACAAATTCCAGCTGGGGCATCTGAAATTACTGTCCAGAAGATTGCAGTTCTAGGAACAGCTAAGATACTGCGCAGAACCCTCAAACTCCCAGGCCTCTGGTAGAGGACCCAAGAATGAGGAATAAAAACATTAAAAACAATAAAAACCACGCTGACTCCCAGAGTTTGAAGACTTTTCGCTTCTACATTACTCCACAAAGCTAGTCTCCAGCTACCTCATTTACACAAGCCTGGCAGTGAGTAGCGGCGTATGCCGTGCCAAATTCACCACTCTTACCTGTAAGAGTCAGTTATTCTAGTGTACATTGCACATTTTTTTAACTTTGTAAATACCTTTGTTGTGATGAAATCTTTTGTACTTCATGATTGTTTGACCTCACCTATACGATCTATATATTTCCTTAACTCTTTATGTGGGTATAACTGTGGGAATATCATTAGAGCGTTTTTTTTCAGCCTACGCTATTATGTGTTCTTTATATATCTCTTTCATGTGCTGAATACAACATCTGGAAACCACCTATTGAATATTAAAGGGATACTATAGTCACCTGAACAACTTCAGTTTAATGAGGTTGTTCAGGTGGGAACTATAGCTCCCTGCAGCCTTTCTCATGTAAACACTGTCTTTTCTGAGAAAATACAGTGTTTACATTGAAAGATAGGAACACCTCCAGTTGCAGTCACTCAATATGCCTCCATCCACTCAGATCTGCTGTGCACGAGCATCCTGTGATTCAGTATCTCCTCCCTCTGCATGCAGACACTGAACTTTCCTCATAGAGATTCATTGATTCAATTCATCTCTATGAGGAGATGCTGATTGGCCAGGGCTGTGTTTGAATCATGCTGGCTCTGTCCCTGATCTGCCTCCTTGTCAGTCTCAGCCAATCCTATGGGGAAGCACTGTGATTGGATCAGGCTATGACATGTCAGCAGACTGCTTGTTTTTCCTGAGTCAGCATGCAGATTTACAGCTTCTGGCTTGAATACAGTAAGATTTTTACTATATTTATAGAGGCATGAGGGGCCCAAGGGGGCTAGATGGTCGTGTTAACACTATAGCGTTGTCAGGGTACCTGTAGTCTCTACCCTTGAGAGGGGTAGAGACTTAAACGTTTTTCCATCCAGACGGCAAGATCCTCTCGTTCCTCGCGGTCCCCTCGCGCATGTAAACGCCAACCGCGAGAGAGCTATGCCTTTTTGTAACGTGACGCTCAATAGTCGACGTCATGACGCTATTCTAGCCCGACCTGTCAGTCATATCCGGGACACGAATCAGGTCTCGGCGGAGGCGTGATTAGTTCCTAGAACCAGGGTATTTAAGGGAGCTCTCAGCAGTTGCTCATTGCCCTGTCGTGGTTCTAGTCAGCCTAGTCACACAGTGCTCTTGTATTCTCTTGTCTTTTGGTTCTGACCCGGCTTTGTTATTACTTACCTGTCTCTCTGTTATCCTTGACCCGGCTTGTCTCTCGCTTACCTGTCTTCTCGTTCCCTCGACCTCGGCTTGTCCCTGACCATTCTATACGTAGTATTACATTAAGTCCGGACATTCTAAGGTCCGGTATATGTATCTGCTACTCTTTGTACCCTGCGTGTTGGATCCCTGACCCGATCCTGACATTACGACAGGGCCATGGATCCTGCAGGTACAAATTGTCAGCTTGGTTCTCCTGATCCTAGGTTTGACGCCATGGAGCATAGGATGGATCAGATGGCACTAGCACTACAGGCGTTACTATCACGTCCTATTAATCCACCTGAGGAGATGTGTAATACTTCTGTTCCTCCTGTGGGTTCAGGGCTAGAGGTAGCTACTGTAGGTGCTTCTTCCCGAGTTACCCCACCTGTACGTTATGCTGGTTCTCCTGACAGGTGTCGTGGCTTTTTGAACCAGATCAGTATCCATTTCGAGCTACAGCCCCGTTCCTACCCTACTGATAGGGCAAAAGTGGGATTTATTATCACCTTACTCATTGAGAAGGCTCTGAGATGGGCTAATCCGTTGTGGGAGAATGATAATCCATTAGTCTATAACTATAATGCCTTTGTAGCTGCTTTTAAAAGAACTTTTGACCCCCCTGGCAGGAAGGTCAATGCAGCTAGATTACTGTTGCGCCTTAGACAAGACAACCGAACACTTGTGGATTACGCACTAGAGTTCAGGTCTTTGGCGGCAGAGGTGAAGTGGAATGAACAGGCCTATATAGACGTATTTTTAAATGGATTATCCGATGTAATACTTGATGAGGTAGCGACAAGAGAGCTTCCCGAGAACTTGGAGGACTTAATTTCCTTTATCTCTCGCATTGACGAACGTCTAAGGGAGAGGCAGAACACTCGAGATAGAACCGGTAGATCTTCCTTTAGACTAGCGCCATCATTTCAAAGTCCTGAAACCAAAACTCCACAGTTTCCAGAACCTATGCAGTTAGGCCTTACTCGCCTGTCAGAGGAGGAGAGACAGTACAGGAGAAGGGAGGGACTGTGTATGTATTGTGGAGTCAGAGGTCACTTACGTTTGAACTGTCCCAGTCGTCCGGGAAACGCTCGCACCTAAGTTTCTCTAGAGGACAGACCTTGGGTGTTTCGATTTTGTCCTCTACTCATAACTACAAAGAACATAGACTCCTATTACCCGTCTCTTTAACTTGGGAGAGGGGAACCTTAGAGACTATGGCATTGATAGACTCCGGAGCTCCTGAGAGCTTTATCGAGCAAGTTTTTCTCACCAAACACGCTATCCCATCCCAGTTAAGGAAGACACCCTTGGCTGTTGAAGCCATTGATGGTAGACCTTTAGTTGAGCCTGTGATTTTCCGGGAAACCACACCTCTTAACTTAACTACTGGTATTCTACACAAGGAGGAGATATCTCTACTACTCATTTCATCTCCTTCTGTTCCCATAGTCCTGGAATACTCCTGGCTTAAGAGACATAACCCCGTTATAGATTGGGAATCAGGGGAAATAGTTTCGTGGGGTCAGGCTTGTCAAGAGAATTGTTTAAAGAAAGTGTCACCTCTCTGTAGTGTTAACACACTTAATAACTCTACCGACTCTACTAAAATACAGATACCGTCCTTGTATCTAGATTTAAAGGCGGTATTCTCACAGTGGTGGATAGGTTTACCAAGATGGCCCATTTCGTGCCTTTACCTAAACTTCCGACTTCACCTGAATTAGCAGAGATTTTTGCTAAAGAGATCTTTCGCTTACATGGGATACCTTCCGAGATTACTTCTGATAGAGGTTCCCAGTTTGTTTCACGTTTCTGGAGATCATTCTGTTCTCAACTAGGCATTAAATTGAATTTTTCTTCTGCTTATCACCCTCAGTCTAACGGAGCCGCTGAACGTACCAATCAAAAGATTGAACAATATCTGCGTTGTTTTGTTTCTGAACACCAGGACGATTGGGTCGGTCTGATTCCTTGGGCAGAGTTCGCACACAATAATCTTGTTTGCGATTCAACTCGCTCTAGCCCCTTTTTCATGAATTATGGTTTTCATCCTTCCATTCTTCCCTCGGTTCCTTCTTCCCAGGGGGTACCGTCGGTTGATACTCATGTTGCCAATCTGAAGAAATTGTGGGATCAGACTCGACAAATTCTCCTACATAATTCTATACTGTATAAAAAACACGCTGACAAACGCAGAAGGCCAGCTCCGAGTTTTATACCTGGTGATAGGGTATGGTTGAGTACTAGAAACATTCGTTTGAAAGTACCATCTATGAAATTCGCTCCTCGCTACATTGGACCCTATAGGATTCTGAATCGAATTAATCCTGTTGCGTATCGCCTAGCGCTCCCCTCTGCCTTACGTATACCTAATTCCTTTCATGTTTCCTTGCTGAAACCTCTGATCTGTAACAGATTCTCATCCAAGGTCTCCTCTCCTCACTCTGTTCAGGTTGAGGGTCAGGAGGAGTACGAAATCAACTCCATCATCGATTCTCGAATCTCCCGGGGGAAAATCCAATACCTGGTTGACTGGAAGGGATATGGTCCAGAAGAGAGGACCTGGGTACCACAGGAGGATGTCCATGCTCCTCGTCTTCGCAGGGCTTTTCATTCCCGCTTTCCATCTCGTCCCGGTTCCTTCCGCCCGGTGGGCGTTTCTGACAGGGGGGGTACTGTCAGGGTACCTGTAGTCTCTACCCTTGAGAGGGGTAGAGACTTAAACGTTTTTCCATCCAGACGGCAAGATCCTCTCGTTCCTCGCGGTCCCCTCGCGCATGTAAACGCCGGCCGCGAGAGAGCTATGCCTTTTTGTAACGTGACGCTCAATAGTCGACGTCATGACGCTATTCTAGCCCGACCTGTCAGTCATATCCGGGACACGAATCAGGTCTCGGCGGAGGCGTGATTAGTTCCTAGAACCAGGGTATTTAAGGGAGCTCTCAGCAGTTGCTCATTGCCCTGTCGTGGTTCTAGTCAGCCTAGTCACACAGTGCTCTTGTATTCTCTTGTCTTTTGGTTCTGACCCGGCTTTGTTATTACTTACCTGTCTCTCTGTTATCCTTGACCCGGCTTGTCTCTCGCTTACCTGTCTTCTCGTTCCCTCGACCTCGGCTTGTCCCTGACCATTCTATACGTAGTATTACGTTAAGTCCGGCCATTCTAAGGTCCGGTATACGTATCTGCTACTCTTTGTACCCTGCGTGTTGGATCCCTGACCCGATCCTGACAAGCGTCAGGAATACATGTAGTTGCACTGGTGTCTATAGTGTCCCTTTAAGTATCATTTTGCACAAATTTCATATTAAGGGCTTATTATCTTAACAGCTGCTTCATATAATATACTGCTCCACTCTTTACTATTTTCTTCTGAATAAAAATATACCACCCAGGAGGGGTGAGAAAATCTATTATTTTATTTTTTTTAAACCAAAGAAAACCCATTCAACCTGAATTCAGTGGATAGTCAATACGTTGTTAAACACAGATCTGCAAGCCAGTCCAGCCATAAGACTTGCTTTCCCAAAAATGTGTTTCTTTATTGAACTAATTTGCATATGCTGAATTAGTAACATCACTGCAAACTAGAGATTTCTGTGGGAAAAGCCAGTCTTATTGCTTAACTGGTGTGCAGATCTGTGTTTAACAATGTATTGACTATATGCTTTAATTATTTATTTATTAATTTTCATTGATTTCAGGTTTAAGGGACTGCCTGCCTACCCCGGCAGGTATCTGTGTAGACTGCCATTACCGCCATGTTATTGCGATGTTATTGCGATCAAATGGCTTGCAGGGTGGCTTATCTTCTCTATAACACCATCCCGCCTGATTTTACTGATTCAGTAACATTTATCCAGATAACCAGTGATTTTTGCATCCAAATCAATCTACAGCACTCGTCATCCGCTAAATGCACTCAGTCAGTCTCATAGGAAAGCATTTCTCAATGCTTTCCTATGGACGCTGGCATCTTCTCACTGTGAAAATCACAGTGACAAGCACGGAAGCGCCGTTAGCGGCTGTCAATGAGACAGCCACTAGAGGCTGGATTAACCCTAATGTAAACATAGCAGTTTCTCTGAAACTGCTATGTTTACAGCTGCAGGATTAACACTAGATGGACCTGCCACCCAGACCACTTCATTGAGCTGAAGTGGTCTGGGTGCCTATAGTGGTCCTTTAAGTTTTAATTTAATCTTGTTAAAAGCATTATTGTAAACTAAAGAAAAAAGATTGCTAATGAACGCTGTTAGTAGGGGCAAGTTAAAACCTTCAATGTAAACCTTGATTTTCTAACAACAAATGTTTCCCCGTTCCTAGTTAAATTAACTGGAAAGCATATAAAAACTGTCTTGATCTACATTCTAAATATTAAAAATAGCAGCTGTGGGTAGAAGTAAACACCATTATTACCTATCAGATAAACTGGAGTATGCGAGAGGGAAATTAATTATATACCCTATAATAAATTACTCACTGTTACAACAATAAGGCATTATTTATATTTACTTTTCCAAAACTGATATCTTGAAAATGTGTTTTTAGCCAAAGATAGTACCGAACAATATGCAGCAGTCAGTTTGATTTATATCCTCTTTACTCTTGTAGGGCCTGCGGTACAATATACAAATTACTTTTGATATGCATTACAGTTCTAAGCAGCACTGAATGTTTATAAGGATTTGGAAACTCACTGTATTTTTTTTAGTGTTTTAGTTTAATTCCTTTCCTCCACAAAATTAAATTACACTAAACACTATTATTTGAGTTAAGAGTCTTTGATTTAGTATTATAATTTAAATTTTCATACAGTTATTTTATCTCCAAATAACAGATTTACTTAAAAACAGTATCTAGTTTCAACCTATAACTTTTCTATGTACAATACAATAGTGTGTAGTCTCCTCATTTACATCATATGAATTTGCATATTATTTTAACAATGGGAAAAAAATATTTAAATCCTTTGTTGTATAAACCTATAGCCATTCTGTAGACTTTCTCATTTTTTCAATTCACTTAAATGAAAGTTAAATATGAAGTATGCATTGCGGGGCTTGTTATTACCTAAATTATTATTTTAAAGAAACCCTGCTAAGGATTGATACATTAAATCTGTATTGCTAATTAGCTCTATACACACATATCGTTCAATCTCTCCAATTATCTATAACATTTTACTCTCTTCTGTTCCTGGTGTTTAGAAGTCCCTTACAATTAGTTTTTGTATTATTTAAAATCTTATTCTGTAAAAAAAAAAAGTTTGGTTTATTTCACATATGGAGAATCATATATTTCTAGTAAGGTAGTTATACTTTTAATTCAGGGTTGTATAGTTTCCTCTACTCATTGTAACTATTAATTGCAAACTGTGGTCAGGTTACATAGTCTGATATTCCTGCCCCTATATCAAACACACATAAACTTGACTGGGAGTAAAGTTGTTTCTATTTTTTTTATTTTGTTATTTAGTGAACATGTAGAGGTATTTGAGGGAGTGGGAAGTACATATAGTTAAGAGGAAAAATTAGGAGAAACACAGGATTAAAGGGATTGAGGAAACACACAAAATCTGACAGGGGTGGGTTATGGGAGCTTGGGATGAGACCCAAGAGCAGTGGGCATTAGGAGAAAAACACAGATGGGCCCTTTTGTCACTGCTAAGTGTTAAGGGTATTAGTTGAAACACAGAAACTATTTTCAATCACTTCAAATAGTTTTCTATGCCATTATGGAATGCAATGATTTTTCTTTGCCTGCAGGTACTGACTCTGTAGTTGTAGATCTAGCTATCCAATGGTACATCAGTCTCCCACTGTCAACCCACACCTTAATAGAAGTTAGTAGACCCATGTTGATAGATTGATCTAACCAGCATTCATGCTAAACTACTACAATTAAATGCCTTACCTTACCTAATGCCTTACTTCACCACAGGAATCCCTCTCTGTGACCTGACATGACTACTTCCCTGAGCAAGTGTCACTGAAAGCTGATTATGTTATTCTCAAATGGTCTTTAATAGTGATGTCCCGAATGGTTCGCCGGTGAATAGTTCATGGCGAACATAGTGTGTTTGTGTTCGTCACGGACGGCGAACATATGCAATGTTCGGTCCGCCTCCTATTCGTCTCATTGAGTAAACTTTGACCCTGTACCTCACAGTCAGCAGACACATTCCAGCCAATCAGCAGCTCCCTCCCAGACCCTCCCACCTCCTAGACAGCATACAATTTAGATTAATTCTGAAGCTGCATTCATTTTTTTTTATTATTATTTTTTTTTTTTTTTTTTTTGTGTTTATTATACATTATCCTCCATAGCCAGTAACCTGTGTTTATTATACATTATCCTCCCATAGCCAGTAACATGTGTTTATTATACATTATCCTCCATAGCCAGTAACCTGTGTTTATTATACATTATTCTCTCATAGCCAATAACCTGTGTTTATTATACATTATCCCCCATAGTCAGTAACCTGTGCTTAATTTACATTATCTCCCCCATAGCCAGTAACCTGTGTTTATTATACATTATCCCCCCACAACCAGTAACCTGTGTTTATTATACATTATCCCCCATAGCCAGTAACCTGTGCTTATTATACATTATCCTCCCATAGCCAGTAACCTGTGTTTATTATACATTATCCTCCCATAGCCAGTAACCTGTGTTTATTATACATTATCTCCCCCATAGCCAGTAACCTGTGTTTATTATACATTATCTCCCCCATAGCCAGTAACCTGTGTTTATTATACATTATCCTCCATAGCCAGTAACCTGTGTTTATTATACATTATCCCCCCATAGCCAGTAACCTGTGTTTATTATACATTATCCTCCATAGCCAGTAACCTGTGTTTATTATACATTATCCCCCATAGCCAGTAACATGTGTTTATTATACATTATCCTCCCATAGCCAATAACCTGTGTTTATTATACATTATCCCCCCATAGTCAGTAACCTCTGCTTAACCCCTTAAGGACCAGACTTTTTTTGCGATGTTGTACATTTGCGACCAGGCATCTTTTTGACACTTTTGTGGTGTTTGTGTTTAGCTGTAATTTTCCGCTCTCTCATTTACTGTTCCCATACAAATTATATTTTGTTTTTTTCAGGACAAAAGGGGCTTTCTTTACATACCATTATTTATATAATCTCATGTAATTTAATTAAAAAAAAATGAAAAAATATGAAGAAAAATTGAAAAAAATACACGTTTTTTTGAATTTTATGTGAAAAATCTTTTACTCATCTACAAAAGCGAATGAAAAAAACTGCTAAATAGATTCAAAATGTTGTCCTGAGTTCAAAAATACCCAGTGTTTACATACTTTTTGCTATTTTTTTGCATGTTATAGGGCTATAAGTACAAGTAGGATATTACGGTTTCAAAACATACATTTTTAAAATGTATCAATAGTGACATTGTAACACTATTATCTTTCATAAATTGCTAAATAACACCCCACATGTACATATTTTTTTAAAAGTAGACAACCCAGGGTATTCAATATGGGGTATGTCCAGACTTTTTTAGTAGCCACTTAGTCGCAAACACTGGCCAAAGTTAGCGTTCATATTTGTTTGTGTGTGAAAAAAGTAAAAAACTAAATTGAACGCTAATTTTGTCCAGTGTTTGTGACTAAGTGGTTACTAAAAAAGACTGGACATAACCCAAGGTATTGCAAATGGGGTGTCTTCTTTTGCAAATGGTATGCCATCATGGGGGTAATTCTCATTCTTGGGCTACCATACGCTCTCAAAGGCAACGTAACCAACCTGGCCATTTTCAATGTAAAAATATTTGACCCATATATTTGACCCTGTAACTTTCAAAAACGCTATAAAACCTGTACATGGGGGGTCCCGTTCTACTCAGGAGACTTTGCTGAACACAAATATTAGTGTTTCAAAACTGGAAAATGTATCACAACAATTATATCATCAGTAAAATTGCTGTTTGTGTGTGAAAAATGCAAAAAAAGTCACTTTCACTGACAATATCATCGCTGTGATATAGAAATGCAAGTTTTAGACCACCCAAGTGCAGTATGTGAAGAATATGCAAAAGGATAATTACTTCCCTTCGTATGGTAAGGTATAGCAAAAGGATTCCTCTTAATCCTCAAAATACACAGAAACAAAGCAAGATATACCTATACCTAAAAAATACAAAAGAAAATACGCTCATAGGGGATTAACGTTGATATAATAAAATGCCCCTTATTTATATATCACACTCACAAGATTGAGGTTGTTTTCAAGCCCATCAAAATTATGTAGATTCTCTTGGATCCCTCGTTGTTAAAGGAATGGATATTACATGCAAGAGATGAAAGATGACATAGTGTAACACTGTTTTGAAAAAGTATAAATTGGCTTTAATGGTTGCACTTACAGCATAAAAGGTGTAAAAAGGCCCATCAATACAAATCTGTCGTCCAGACAATGCAGGGAACGAAATCCTTGTAGAGATCTCAGCCAGATAAACAAATATAAAATCAAATAAAATTAAATAAAAGTTCAAATAACTCTACGCGTTTCGTCTGTCTTAGCAGACTTCCTCAGGAGTGATGAAGCGCTTCATCACTCCTGAGGAAGTCTGCTAAGACAGACGAAACGCGTAGAGTTATTTGAACTTTTATTTAATTTTATTTGATTTTATATTTGTTTATCTGGCTGAGATCTCTACAAGGATTTCGTTCCCTGCATTGTCTGGACGACAGATTTGTATTGATGGGCCTTTTTACACCTTTTATGCTATAAGTGCAACCATTAAAGCCAATTTATACTTTTTCAAAACAGTGTTACACTATGTCATCTTTCATCTCTTGCATGTAATATCCATTCCTTTAACAACGAGGGATCCAAGAGAATCTACATAATTTTGATGGGCTTGAAAACAACCTCAATCTTGTGAGTGTGATATATAAATAAGGGGCATTTTATTATATCAACGTTAATCCCCTATGAGCGTATTTTCTTTTGTATTTTTTAGGTATAGGTATATCTTGCTTTGTTTCATCGCTGTGATATGTTTTACTGTTTTGAATCACTAATATTTGTGTTCAGCGAAGTCTCCCGAGTAAAACAGTACCCCCCATGTACAGGTTTTAGGGTGTCGTAGAACGTTACAGGGTAAAATACAGTGATAGCAAATTAAATTCTCTGGAATTTCGGCCTGGGTTGGCAGGCAGGTCCCTTAAATTGCAATCAATAAAATAACTTAATTATGTAAAAATATTACATAAATACGCACGTAGAATTTAAATATATATGCATATTTATATATTTGAAGTCTACGTGTATATTTATATAATTATTTATGTAATTTTGTATTTGGACATATGAATAGTTCGCATTCTTTTTATTTATTTATATATACATAGATATATATACAATTTCATTCTAAGTGTATTTTGATATAAATATATATATATTAATATCAAAATACAGTTAGAATAAAATTTCGTATAGATATATAATTTTTTTTCATTTTTATTATTATTTTTAATTTTTTTAATTTAATTTAAATTATTTATTATTCATATTTTATAATAATATATATATACAATATATATAGTTATTATATATATTATATATATACGTGTGTAAATTAATTATAAGTGTATTTTTATATTAATATATGTACATATTAATATAAAAATACACTTAGCATGACATTATATATATGATATATAGACATATATTATATAGGTATAATATATGTCTATATATCATATATATATACACATATATAATAATATATTTTTTTTTAATAACTTTCACTTTAAATTTTTCTTTGATTTTACACTGGCAGGGAGACTGCCTGTCAGCACAGACAGTCCCCCTGCAGGCAGAGACTAGGACACCTATTGTGACCATGTGGTCGCCCTGTTGGGCGATCACATGGCCACAGGGGTCCTAAACCGCCATGGGGAGACTGTCTGGGCTGCAGGCAGTCTCCCCACAACGGGAGCACCGCCAATCGCCGCCGGGGGAACGACGGCGATCGGGTAAGTACATTTTAAATTTAGGACGGTTCAGGACCGTCGTCAGTCGGCAAGGGAAAAATGCCGATGACAGTCCTGAACCGTCTAGCGTCCTCAAGGGGTTAATTTACATTATCTCCCCCATAGCCAGTAACCTGTGTTTATTATACATTATCCCCCCACAACCAGTAACCTGTGTTTATTATACATTATCCTCCCATAGCCAGTAACCTGTGTTTATTATACATTATCCTCCCATAGCCAGTAACCTGTGTTTATTATACATTATCCCCCCACAACCAGTAACCTGTGTTTATTATACATTATCCCCCCATAGCCAGTAACCTGTGCTTATTATACATTATCTCCCCCATAGCCAGCAACCTGTGTTTATTATACATTATCCCCCCACAACCAGTAACCTGTGTTTATTATACATTATCCCCCCATAGCCAGTAACCTGTGTTTATTATACATTATTCCCCCCATAGCCAGTAACCTGTGCTTATTATACATTATCACTCCATAGCCAGTAACCTGTGTTTATTATACATTATCACTCCATAGCCAGTAACCTGTGTTTATTATACATTATCCCCCACAACCAGTAACCTGTGTTTATTATACATTACCCCCCCCCCCACAACCAGTAACCTGTGTTTATTATACATTATCCCCCATAGCCAGTAACCTGTGTTTATTATACATTATCCTCCCATAGCCAGTAACCTGTGTTTATTATACATTATCCTCCCATAGCCAGTAACCTGTGTTTATTATACATTATCCCCCCCATAGTCAGTAACCTGTGCTTATTATACATTATCTCCCCCATAGCCAGTAACCTGTGTTTATTATACATTATCCCCCCACAACCAGTAACCTGTGTTTATTATACATTATCCCCCCATAGCCAGTAACCTGTGTTTATTATACATTATTCCCCCCATAGCCAGTAACCTGTGCTTATTATACATTATCACTCCATAGCCAGTAACCTGTGTTTATTATACATTATCACTCCATAGCCAGTAACCTGTGTTTATTATACATTATCCCCCACAACCAGTAACCTGTGTTTATTATACATTATCCCCCCATAGCCAGTAACCTGTGTTTATTATACATTATCCCCCATAGCCAGTAACCTGTGTTTATTATACATTATCCCTCCCATAGCTAGTAACCTGTGTTTATTATACATTATCCCCCCACAACCAGTAACCTGTGTTTATTATACATTATCCTCCCCATAGCCAGTAACCTGTGTTTATTATACATTATCCCTCCCATAGCCAGTATTCCTGTGTTTATTATACATTATCCTCCCCATAGCCAGTAACCTGTGTTTATTATACATTATCCTACCATAGCCAGTAACCTGTGTTTATTATACATTATCCTCCCATAGCCAGTAACCTGTAGTAGTCCAAAGGCAAGAGGCGGGCATGCAGCCCCCTCCAAGGACACGTGGCGAGGTCGGTTACGCCACAAACATGTCTGACTAACTTTCAATGAGCTGAAAGAAAAGAGGGATAAATGTGTATTTCTATCTTTTCATTAATGTTTGCTGGTCCACATCAGGACCATGATAGAACCCTTATTCATTGCTGCTGAGGTTTGCCTATACTGTGTGTACCAGCCGGCCTGATTAGTAAAGTTCCAGCATTCTGTATTTGAGTGCTGGAACTTCTGTGAGGAGGCTGGCTGGTGCACAAAGAGTCGACAAACTGCCTCCCACTGAGAGCTCAGCCAGCCTACAGGTTCTGGGATGCAGGAGCGAGTTTATATCATGTGTGTGTATTTATGTGTATTAGACTTGGGTGCCGCTAAAATTTTCATTTCATCCTAACACATTTGGATGAAACTTCATTGAAGTATCAGGAAATCCTAGGAGAAAATGTCATGCCGTCTGTGAAGCTGAAGCTTGGGCATCATTGGACTTTTCAACAAGACAATGATCGCAAACATACTTCAAATTCCACCACTGCATACACCTCTGCATTCAAACACAGACACTACACACAAATGCACCACTGCAATCACATACCCACATACTCCATGAAAAAACTTCAAACACACAGACGTAGCACACAAATATAAAATATGGTGAAATTGTAGATCTCCAGGTGGCAAAGCATCATAGGACTCTATACACCCATACTCTATAAAAATGCCCAAAACAATTCATGTACCTTGGCATTAGTTTCACCACTGGCGTAAAGAAAAACATATATGATAAAAAAAAAACATCTTCACATGCTTTTTAACATTCGCTTTCTTCCTCTTAGCAAAATGTAAAAATAAATATAACTCAAGAATACATGGATGCCTGTGTTTCCTGATACATTAAAACCTGGCAATTTTGCCCTGTATGGTAATTTTAGGCACAAGGTCTTATCCAAGGTCACCATGTTTGCCTAGGGGTGGACTAACTGGCCATAAATGCGAGCTCAAGTATACATGTTGCATATATATAAGAAAAACATGAACGTAACACTAGATCACTTCTTCAGAAACAAAATTAATCAAGAAATCTGTCAGTTACTTATGAATTTAAAGAAAAAAATACAGTTATTTCAAATTAATCACTAGCATTAGCATTTCAAATTAATCACTAGCATTAGCATTTCAAATTAATCACTAGTATTTTGTGAATATCCGATTGAAAGAAACATTTTTTTTTTCCCTTTTTCTAGGTATTTGAAACTTTAAGGTGATTGATTATTGTGGCTTTGTTCCTTTTGGGTTAAAACACCACTAGCAATTATATAAATAGCTTACCGATTTGGTATAGGCCATTATAGACATAGGTGTCAATAGACACCTATAGACATAGGTGTCAATGTGTCAATTTCCTCCATCCTGGATGACAATGATTGGCTGAGTTTTGCCCAGCTTTCAACCACAAATGTCCATGGACAACATTGACATTAATAATGCAGAAGGCTTAATAAAGCAGGTAACAGTGCCTGGGAATTCCAGGCAACCTAACCTAACCCTTAATTAACCCCAGTTTATAAAAGTGCTGATTTTTATGAGAAATCAACACTTTTATAAGTTAACTTGGGAACTCCCCCCTTGCTGTCAATCAAACAGCCAGGGAGGATTTCTTCCTATTTCTGTAAGCTCCCCTGAACTAACGGAAGTCGCAGGCACGCTCTACTTGTGTGGTGGAATCTCAGTAAAAATAAATTTACTAGGACAAGATTGCCACATGGTATGTGCATTTGCATATGTTGATGTACCAGTTAAGTCAGTTACACGTAGCTAAGATACAATCAGTAGTGTAAGGAGCATAAGTAGGAATACAGGATATACAAGTATTTCCCCTCCTCCATTGTGCTGGGCAAGCCATGTGGTCAAACAGGATTTTAGTCGCTATTCGGTTGATTAAATAAGAGTATGTGTAGGTTGAACTGATTATGGGAGGAGCTACATGCCTATATAAGGGACCTACACTGTATGATCAGGACTTTGCTGTTTTTTGGTGACATTAGTCCCTCTGAGTCCCGATCGGTGAACCGAATAAAGAATCTCTTCCTTCCTGAAGAGACCTGTGTCCATCTCTCTGTGCTTGGCTTCCGTCAGTTTCTCCGGTATCACTTGAACATGTCTGCCTCATCCTCACAGACCTCAGACCAGCTCCTCAGACTCAGAAGTGTACATGTGACGACACATGTGCACAAGCCAGCGTCCATGTGCATGTAGAGACCAAGTCAAAGACTTCTCAGTGAGAAGCCTCTGATTGGTTAATACCCTGTGAAGAGACTGAACATCTCTTCTGTGGGGAAAAGGGCTTGCAAAGTATGCAGTTCCTAGAAACTCCAGCTTCTGTAATCTCTTTTAGACTATACTCCCAAGGAATACATACATGACAATTTACATTCATGTATTTATTGGGGGTATATCTACTAAACTGTTGGGGGGAGGGTTTACAGGGGTGTACCTGTGGAGTGATCCTTTAAGGGGTGGACATAAAGATTCTGTCTTCGTTGACATTTCAGAAGTGATTGTATCTCATTGAGACTACAATCTTGAAGGCATACCATCTTTATAGTAATGGTAATACCTAATCTTAAATCTTAACAGTAAATAAAGTGTACATTAGTAGTAAATTTATTTATACATAAATTTAAATAATAAGCCAACTTTGGAAAGCAGCAGTGAATTAATATTACGTATTTAAACTTGGTTAGTAAATTACTCAAAATGTTAGGCAATGGAGATAATAATAAGAAGGTCCTTAGCACAGATATACCAAATTAATGTTTCCACTAGAGTTTTCCTTTCAAATATTCTCTTTGGTCTAACAAAAAAACAATCAACATATCAAAATAAAAAGCTTACTGCTATATGACACATTCTTAAGTTAATACTCTTCTGTAGATATGTTTTGTCATCTTAATTTTTGTTGGCGAGCAGTCATGAATGGAAAGTTGACAGTCTACTAAAGTGATATTTGCTCAAAAACTGAATAACTGCAATCTGTTTGTCTTGTTTATGTGGATTATAATAGATTAGGAAATCGTTTTTATCTTCATAATTCTATTTTATTCACTCCTTGTTTGACATTTGTATAAAACCATGTAAACACTTGAAGCAAAAGTAATGATTTTAAAAGAACAATGCATTTGATTTCTATTATTTCCCCCTATGGCTAGTTAAAATCAGCTTTTTCTTTACTTTGTTATGTTTTTGTGATGAAAATGAAAGAAACATACTGTTAATTAATAAATATTTAGATCTCTTTGTATTAAATTGATTCAATACAAACCCAAAGAAAAGGAAAATAAATTAGTGGAGATGGAAACATAGATTTTTATCGCAGATAATAGACACTTGGCACATTCAGTACCCTGTTTTCAATTTACAAAAATGTTGCTTCCTTCTTAGGTTATAAGGGCTATAAAATTATAGTCACCAAAATAACTTTAGCTTAATGAAGCAGTTTTGGTGTATATCCTCATGTCTCCACAGTCTTACTGTCTTACCCAATTCTATATATTTAAGAGTTGAATTGTTTTTTTTTGTATGCACCCCTTGTCCCACCTCACTGCATGTGAATTGCACAGCCTTCCTAAAGACTTTCTGTAAAGAGAGATCTAATGTTTAAAATGTCTTTATTGCGCATTCTATTTAGAATTTCTCATCTCCTGCTCTATTAATACCCTAAAAGACTCTTCAGGAATCTCCTGTGTGTGATGAAATTTCAATTTATAGAGCAATGGATAAAACATTCTAAAGCTAGTTAACATCTGATTGCAATGAAACCATTTGTTTCATGCAGGATGTGCGAGTCATAGCCAGGGGAGGTGCAGGTAAAGCTGCATCAACAGGAATAAAATGACTTGAGAATTGAGCAGAACTACTGCAGGGGCATGATCTATACACCAAAACCTTTTCATTAAGTTGTTTTGATGCCTATAGTATCCCTTTAACCCCTCTTAAAGTCGTTTTATTTCATGCACACGATTACCACTTTAGGCCATCTTGATGCAGGCTCTCTCTCTGTTCACTAAAGACAATTTAGTTATAAGTCTTCTATTATAAGTCACACACTTTGCTCAGGTCAGTTCAAATCAGTTACAGTTAAAGGGTCACTCCAACCAAAAAATAGGTATTTACTAAAGTTCTAATTTAAAGGGACACTATAGTCACCTGAACAACTTTAGCTTAATGAAGCAGTTTTGGTGTATAGAGCATTCCCCTGCAGCCTCACTGCTCAATGCTCTGCCATTTAGGAGTTAAATCCCTTTGTTTATGAACCCTAGTCACACCTCCCTGCATGTGACTTGCACAGCCTTCCATAAACACTTCCTGTAGAGAGAGCCCTATTTAGGCTTTCTTTATTGCAAGTTCTGTTTAATTAATATTTTCTTATCCCCTGCTATGTTAATAGCTTGCTAGACCCTGCAAGAGCCTCCTGTATGTGATTAAAGTTCAATTTAGAGATTGAGATACGATTATTTAAGGTAAATGACATCTGTTTGAAAGTGAAAACAGTTGTTTTTTTCATGCAGGCTCTGTTAATCATAGCTAGGGGAGGTGTGGCTAGGGCTGCATAAACAGAAACAAAGTGATTTAACTCCTAAATGACAGTGAATTGAGCAGTGAAATTGCAGGGGAATGATCTATACACTAAAACTGCTTTATTTAGCTAAAGTACTTTAGGTGACTATAGTTTAAAGTGAGACAGTTCTGGAGTGGGCACAAAATTTGTCAGATAGCTATACCCTTTCCTGTTGTATACCTAAGCCATGATGTTTAATACAAGTCCCCTTCTTGTTTCTTATATCCTATGGATTGAGACATTATTTTTTTCTCCTTGAGGAGACATTATATACTAGTGAGAATTCAAAGTAAACTCAAAATTAAATGTTTAATTTAAGGTAAAAATAGCCAAAGTCAGCTATGTTTTCAGTTCAGCTACTCTTGCCTTAAATTTAAAATCCTCACTATTGTAAACAGCCATGACAGTGTTTTAAGAAAACATTGTCTATGGTAAGAGTAATCCTCACTGACATGACCATGTCATTCAAACTCTCCATTGCAACGAAGTATGGTATAATACAAATTGCATGGCGTACCTATATATGTCATGTACTATTACAAGATGATTTTATATTTGGGTGAAAAGTAAGGAAGTGATCTTTAAATGGATTGCTTTTTTTCACCATGCATGATTGTAGATTGTTGCTTTCTTTTAAGTATATCTTTTGGCTGAAAGATAGCTAAAAGACTGGATATTTATACATTTGCCTTGGATTGCTGTAAGGCACAAGTGATTGCTTGGTTTGATTCAACCATTTACCATGTGACAATTTCTAGCCATTCTAGCCATTCATTCCTGCTATTATTACTATTTATTTATTTATTATATTTCTTTAGTGAGTTTCATCCTACTACCGTTGATATTTCTGCTCATCTTAGTAAGAGCCTTAAGGTACCTAGGTCTTGGGTTTAATAGCCCAGAGTCTCTTTATGGGGTGACACTTCCCAATAGGTGCACCTAGAGCAGAGCCGGATTTTCCTATAGGCTAACTAGGCTTCAGCCTAGGGCCTCAAGATCAAGAGGGTCTGCATTCAAATTGTTAGCAAAATTAAAATTACACTATTCTAAAAACAGTGAACACTAAAACACTGAACCAAAAATAAGGAGAAATTCTACGCATATGATATGACCAGTGGCGTACTAAGGGGAGGGCGGTCCTCCCTGGGTGCCACTTACTAGGGGGGTGCCCGGGGCAGACTGCAATGCACCTCCTGCCGCGATCGCCGAGACCGGCGGTCTGCAGCTCTGCAATGTGCAGAGCTGCAGACCATGGATCTCGCGTGCACTGCCGAATCAGAGCGTTGCTGCGGGTTACCACGGCAACGCTCTGATTGGGTCTCGTGAGATTCATGGTCTGCAGCTTGCGGAGCTGCAGACCGGAAATGAGGGCCACCGGACCACCAGGCAGCCCCCACTGGACCACCAGGGATTTAAGGTAATTTTTTTAGTCACCCCCCCTCTCCTCATCACCCCCCTTCCTCACACAATCACCCCCTCTCCGCATCACCCCCCTCCCTCACACAATCACCCCCTCTCCTCATCACCCCCCTCCCTCTTACAATCACCCCCCCTCTCCTCATCACCCCCCTCCTCATCACTCCATCCCTCTCACAATCACCCCCCTCTCCTCATCCCCCCCCTCCATCTTACAATGACCCCCCTCTCCTCATCACCACCCCCTCTCACAATCACCCCCTCACAATCACCCCCCTCTCCTCATCACCCCCTCCCTCTTACAATCACCCCCCTTGCACAATCACCCCCCCTCTCCTCATCACCCTCTCACAATCACCCCCCTCTCCTCATCAACCCGCTCCCTCTCACAATCACCCCCCCTCCTCATCACCCCCCTTCCTCTTACAATCACCCCCCTCTCCTCATCACCCCCCTCTCCTCATCAACCCGCTCCCTCTCACAATCACCCCCCTCCTCATCACCCCCCTTCCTCTTACAATCACCCCCCTCTCCTCATCACCCCCCTCTCCTCATCACCCCCTCCCTCTCACAATCACCCCCCCTCTCCTCATCACCCCCTCCCTCTCACAATCACCCCCTCTCACAATCACCCCCCTCTCCTCATCACCCCCCTCCCTCTCACAATCATTTCATTTAACATATTGATATATATCACAGTAATGATGTATTTTATTGTCTCTCATGTAATTTACAAACTTAAAAATGGGAGGTGAAAGGGCCTCATAAGTGGAATAGCCTAGGGCCTCTTTTCATCTAAATCCGGCCCTGACCTAGAGTCTTGCTTCTGGACTCACTTACCCAACAAAGTACTTAGCAAATAATTAAATGTATTTACACTAATAATATCAATGAAAACAACGAACAATACATAAAAATAAAACAGTAACCTGGTAACGTGTTTCGCCTAGTAAATTCTTCAGTCAGCAGTGTCATGTTTCTTTAATAAATGTCACCCTACTACCATTGATATCCCTTTGGATGACTACATTTCTTTCTATTGACATTGTTTTGTTTATTGCCAATAAGTAAAAAACATGAGTTGATGAGTTTATTAAACTACTGGTAAAGTCTTTATTTTATCAATCATTGTAATGCAAGTAGTGTGCTATTAGGGACAATAAACACAGATGCTAGCAGTCTAAATCCTTATTTTATTTCCTTGTGGAGATTTTATCAATGGATTTTATTGTCAAAGAAGGGGAATGGTAAAATCATACTTACTAAAAACACCCCCAAAAATAATACCCTGGAGAACTATAAACAGCATGAAAATGATTAATGAACTGCTGCATGCTTTTTGTATGTCAGATTATATATAAATAAAACAAAGCATTGTACAAGTACTCTGTGTGTGGGGAAAATATCAAGAAAAAATATGCTCCTATCCAAGAACAACATATCGTCTAATCTTAAATGTTACAGAGACAACCTGGAAATTTAATTAATTTAGTTTCAACAAGTTTTGGTTTAAATGAAATATGACAACTAAACCATGCATTGCAACAAGAGAACCTCACCATAAATATAAAGGATGGTGCTTGATAAACAGCCTCTAGCTTTGGATGACATTCGTTTATTTAGAAAATACGCATTGAAATTTGTCATGAGACTATCTTGGTATTCATCTGTTAACTAAAGATTGAAGGTATATGGGCTGTGAGGCCCAGGAACAATCTTAAATACTTAACCGAAGGTTCAAGTTAAAGAATTGTAATGCTTTGAAATGACTCTGATCTTAATTCAATGAAACTCTTGTATCATGACCTGTGTTAAGGCAAATCTTTCCAGAAATATCAGTGACATGAATAAGTTTCACAAGAAGATATAGGTCAAAATACATTCAAACAAATATGCAGGGTTGATCAAGATGTAGAAAAACCTATGGATAAAGCCATTGCTGCTAAAGGAATTATTATTAATTTACCAAATCTAAAGGTTCACATAAGGGATTAATTCAATAAACCAGTAATTGTGGAGAAATAATGGAGACATTGCGAAATTTAGGCCAAAAAAAACAAGCTGGGTAAATAGCTGTTTTTGGAGAAAAATCCCAACTCTCAAAAACGTGAACATTGTTGTTTTTTTGTTTTTGTTTGTTTATTTATCCAGATACTCTTACTCCTTTTTAGTTGAATATCATATCACATATTAGTAAAAAAATAAATGTAAATAATTTCAAACAATTCACAAGCTTTTGATGGAAAAGTGTCAAAGCGAATATACCCCAGCACCTAAACCCAGGACAACGGTACCATAACGCATTACTGGATAAACAGCATGATACAAGGACATTAGAGCACAGATTTGCAATGGTGTCAAAAAAGGATGTAAGGACATCTAAACCTGGCAGCACTAGAATGGTGCAGACCTCTGAGGCACTAAAATATGACACAAGTTCTGGAACATATAAGACGTTGCTGTGTGAAGCAGTGCATGTCAAAACTGATTCCTGAGTGACACACAGTGTCAATTCTGATAACACGGCAGCGCCGATATGTAGGAGGACTTGGACAGTATCCCCCCTCTAAAACCATCTACCGGGTGGGAATCAGCAGGGTGAGATGGGAACCTGGGGTGGAAGGCAAGATTAAGCCTGGGTGTGTGCACATCTGTAACAGGTCAATAGGAACATTCCTCAGGCTCATAACCATTACCATGCAGCACGTTTCACAAAGAACCATTGAAAATAAGGGAGTCAATGATAGCTTGGATTTCATATTCTTCTTGCCCATCACTTAGTTTTATGTATGGAATATGTTAAGTATCCTGAGGTATATACCTATGTACCTATGTACAAATTTATTGGAGGGGAAGCAGAGATAGATGTTCTGTGGGAACAGGTTGAACCTACTTCCAGGTGTTTTGTAGGTCCATTAGATGTTGATCCAAGGCTGACATCACCATGTCAGAGAAAGAAGCCAGAAGGAAAGAAGCCAGAATGGTAGCTAAAGTTGATAAACATTAGGCGAGGCCCAGAGACTTCATGCTAATCAGTATTGTGGAAAAATGCAGCCCATATCAGCAGGTCCACCCAGAAGTCCTAAAGAGCAGAAGCAAAACATCTACAATAATGTTCTAGAGCCTGACTTGTACTCTCTGTGGCCTACTTTGTCTGTGAGGGATAGGCAGAAGAAAAGGATAGATAAATGCTCATCTCTGCACATAATCCCCTTCAGAGCCTAGATATGAATTAATAACCCCTATTGGATACAATAGCCCCAGGAATACCAAACATATTAAGATAGGTTTGGTTAAAGTACAAGATGGGCCATTTTTGAGAAATGATCAGCGATAACAATAATCACTCTTAAATAGGGGTAAATTAACAATAAAAGCCATTGATAAAATCTCCACAAGTAAATTAGGATTTGTCTGAGCATACTCCCTCACATCTTTTCTTCATGTGGGCTACTATAAATTTTCTAGCAATCACCTCAAAGTTTTTAATGATACCCATTATATTTTTACATGGTGGAAAAATTTGGTTTAGCTCATTCACAAAAAAAACAAATTTGTTGACCGAAAATAACTCAGCCCACTTAAAACTCAAATAATATAGCGTGCAACTTCTTGGGATCCCTTTGAAAACCATTAGCACAAATTATGTATCCCAAGAGTGTACAGGGAATTGGTCAAACAAGCACTTTTCCAGCTTACAGTACAAACCTTTAGAAAGAAGTGTTTTTAGTATAGTCCTGCCATGTTGATTATGAGTGACCAGGTCTTGGGAATGCACAAAGATATTGTGTAGCTAGGCAATGGCAAAAGGCTGCAATTAATCCCTAACAATTTTGTTGATGAGATCCTAGAAGAACATTACTGTGTTAAAGGCTGTCTTCCATTCATCCCCATCTTTAATACGTACCAAGTTATAAACTAAACTGAGATCAAGCTTAGTGAACACTCTACTGTTCTTCAACCTGTTGAATATTTCAGAAAGTAATGAAATAGGATATACATTTCCTGTATGTATATCCTGTATATACTACTCCATTATTTGGTCCTCTTTCTGAGAAAATGGTTACACCCTGCTTTTTGGGGAAATTGTATTAGGGAGGAGATTTGTGGAAGAGTCATATAGTATGTGACATAAAATGTGATCTTATTCTCCATTGACAAAGTTTTCCATAGGTCTAAAAAATACAGAGATCAGTTGATTAGGGAGGGGAAGTAGGTGCATTGATAGTCAAAAGAGGTCATACATTGGCAATACAATGAGGCATGCCAGATGAAGTCTAAGACTTATCTGTTTGTCTACTTAGTCTACCATCTATGGCATCAATGGCCAAGGGTGTCTCTCTTTCCTTAAGTGTCACTTCAATAGACTTAGCAAAGTTCTTGTCTATAGAGTTTTCCATGCAACCAGAATCACTTGAGATCATAGAATGGTGGAGAACGGAATCTCAGGAAACAGACTGTAAATATATGGAGCTTGCCTGTTTAGGGGACAGAGACATCCCCCTATTTGAACTTTTCTGGCAGATCAGGTGATTGTGGATGAGGTGTCTTTTTTTCCCCCACAGTTCACTCAGAATTCCTCTCTATGTATTTACACCCTTTCTGTCTCAGATAATATAGTTACCTCTAGCTGTATCGGTTCTCGGCTCTTGGGAATTAGAGGGAGTGGGATCAAGAGTAAGGAATCACAAGGCTAAACATATATGTGGTTTCTTATCCATTTCCTATTTGCTATGTCTTTGTCTGAACCTATTGTCAATATCTGACATATACTAATGTATCCTCTGTAATCAGATCTAAAAAAAATGTATTAACTGTCCTTAGAGTGACCTAGAAGCTACTTTGTCTTGTAGGGATTTACAGAGTCATTAAAAGAAAGCTGTCACCAAGGTAGGGTTCCTATTGCTTGGGTGGGAATTTTACAAGAGGCATTCGTTGTTTCAAGTTGTTTGAATTATATCCACAAAATGGAGCTAAATATTTTGGTTTTGGTGGGGCTGAGGGTTGCTGTCAGTAAGAAAAAAAAGGAGTTATGGGAAGAGAACTGTATGGGGGACTGTATATATTGTTAATTACTCTATTGTATGCAAATTACCCTCTGCCAACAGATCCAAAAAAAATGGATTAACTGTCCTCAGAGTGACCAGGCTTAATGTGTATATATAGAGAAAATAGTCAAGGTCAGGTCGGAGTCAAGGATTACAGAAAATCGCAAGTATGAGGAACAAGCCTAATGTCAAGGAGTACAGAAATCAAGTGTGAACACTAGAATCATTGCAATCATAAACTAAATATGCTCTCTGGTAACAAATACTGCTAGGGCATCAAAAAATTAGTGTGACATCGCTTGAATGACATGGATCAATACGGCGCCAAAAAAATTACTCAAATTCAGGAACAAAAGCGCCAGTGCTGCGTAAAGTGATCTTAATAAAAAATCATGGCAGAGTGACACATAGCATCAATTCTAGTACCACTGCAGTGTCCATAAGAAGGGGGATTCATATCAGAATGTAGAAATACTTGTGTACGTGTATGTATAAATGCAATGTTATTGCAGTTCCAATTGCTGGGTCCATGGACTTCAGATCCATATCATCTAAGAATGTATCAATTTTGTGCATTCCATAACCCCCTGACATGTATAGGGTCTCAAGCTATAAAATGTAAGTATTATTTCTTGTTTTTACTGCAGAGTAATATGGCTATGGATTATAGCTTGTGTGGATAGAAAACCATTTTTGTAGACCTTGTTTAGTCTTCATTTACATTTTTAGATTTTGAAATCTGTATTCTACCGTAAACTTTTTAATTTGCTACATTATTAGAATCAAACAAATACAATGTGCTTTATTCCTATTGCAGACAACCTAAACTACATTCACAATAACACTTTTAAGCAAACTATCAACGGAGTATAAAATATTTGAAATATTTTGGGGATCTTTATTACGTATAACCCAGAACTTGCACCCCAAGAAAATATTTGCCTTTGTAGAAGAATCACATTTTTCTCTCACATTGGTCTCTGGTTCAAAGTTACATTCTTTGAATGATGCCTTTAAAATGGTGAAAATGTTGTAGATTTATATCTTATGGAGTATCATGTTTTAATAGAATGCAGTGTTTCATGGGGCGAGAGAGAACTTGGTGATCCATGTTGTTTGGCACCCTGAGATAATAAATTACAATATATGAGCAATAAGTCTCAATCGTCTGAGCTTTATATCTTTCTTACACATAGCTAAAAATCTAATGAGCCTCTAGCATGGCACATCCATCTAAAATAGATATGTTTTAAGACGATCAAGTCCTTCCCAGAGTGGTGTAATATATGTTTATGAAATCTCTCAGTATTGGTTTTCGTCATGTTAAATAATGTTGTTAATGCCTATATTCACCAACTGTGTGATGTTTATTTGTTGTTTGAGGTGGTGAAGTAATTGTATAGTGTATCAATCTTACTTGACATGTAACAAACACATTGGTCCTTTTGAATTAATAAACTGCAAGGGAATGTCCTTCTGTATTTATCCCACTGAATCTATTATTTTTTTTTTTTTTTTGATAGGATAGCTAAATATTCCTAAATGTCTTTTATAGGATGTAACTGATGTGTTCGTTTTCCTTTTGTGTATTATACAAATACTATTAAAATACTTACCATGCTTTCTCCTGATGTTGCAAGTTCATTGATCAGACAGGGCAATCATCTGGGAGTATATATTTATGCACACGAGTAAGTAGCACAAAATATAACTAGTTATTTGACTGCTGAATAATCTTAGACCTTAAAGGGACTCCCATGTGCCAGGAAAACAAACCCGTTTTCCTGGCACTGCTGGATCCTGCAGTGCCCCCTCCCTCCCACCCCTCTATCCCATGTTGCTGAAGGGTTAAAACCCCTTCAGTGACTTACCTGAATCCAGCGCTGATGTCCCTCGGTGCTGGGTCAGGCACACGCGCATTAGACCTCCCCATAGGAAAGCATTATCTAATGCTTCCCTATGGGTATTCCAGCGACGCTGAAGGTCCTCATGCATAGCGTCAGGACGTCCAGCATCATTTAAAACACTTTTCGTGTTCTAAGAAGCCTGATAGACAGCCACTAGAGGAGGACTTAACCCTGCAAGGTAATTATTGCAGTTTATAAAATCTGCAATAATTACACTTGTAGGGTTAAGGGTGTTTGGAGTTGACACCCAGACCACTCCAATGGGCAGAAGTGGTCTGGGTACCTGGAGTGTCCCTTTAACCACTTATTTAAGAACATTTGAAACATTGAAGTATAATTTTCACTGCATGTTGCTAATAATGATTATATATATAGAATGATTATATTCTATCGGCAACACTCACAAAAATTATCAACTGTTTTTGGCCAATATGTTTGTTGAATTTGGATTGTATTTAATGCCAGAGGATATTCAACCAGTTGAATCCAATAAACACGTTGGCGGCTCAAGAGGAGTCATCCAATAAATGTGCTTTGGAAGAACATTTATTAGCATTTTTAAATGCAGTCCTTAACACTTTAAGGACACGTGACCTTTATTCCAGAAGTTTGGTTCTTAAGGGGTTAAAATTAAATACATATAAGCTTATCTATGGGGGTCAAAATTATCCCTATATTAGTACAAGGGGGGTTTTAAGCCTCCCCATGCCCCCACTTGTCACGCTGATGGTGGGGGCAGGGGGTATGGGTGTTAAACTGCTAATGTAATAATGAACTTGCGAATGGGCAACTATTGCTGCTCAGTCCCTATTAACATACATGGGGAACTGGCACAGGTCCCTCCCACATGCCACTGCTGTGGGCATCAGGTTAGGCTGTAGAATAAAAATTGGGGACATAGTGGGTGCTGGGCGGGGCAATTCCTCCCAGCTATAAGGACAACCAACTGATTTTCATGGGCGGGGGCTGGGTGGACATTGAGTCTACCCAGTTTATTAATATTATTTGAGCCACATCTGCCATTCCTGGTTGGAGACTGGGAGAACAATAGCTCCCCAATTTATTTATAATTTAATAGCCCCCACCTGTCACATATGGGTGGGTGCTGGGAGAGGCAATAGGTCTCACTGTTTATTTCAATAAATCCCCCCTTCCACTGACTGATTCTCCCCCTTCTTTTTAATGTAATGGCTCCTCTTGCTGGTCATGGGTGGGAGCACAGGCGGTGACAGATGGTGATCTGTCTATCCCTCCTTCTTTACTTTGTAGCCCCTACCCAGTGCCCATGTGTGGGAGGGAACCAATAGCTGTCGAGTCAATTGTATTTTATGATTGCAAGCAGCCACTGACATAGTGAGTGGAGGAATGGCAGGGGAATAAACTGATACGGATATGGAGGCTTTTTCTAATTATTTATGTGCTGCTAGTGGGGGAAAAACAAACAAACATTTATTGACATCGTTTTGCAGTGAAACAGTAAAAGGTTTTAAGGCATTTAAGGAAACAAAAACAGAGAATATGAGAACTCAGAAATGAGCAAAAGCTTACAGGATCTTCATAGCTGCCCTTCAGTTAGTCCTTGTTCAAGTCTCAAAAATGTTTCTTCTTTCTTGTGTTGTTGCAAAGAGCATCTATATATTTGCATATCAAACTGATCCCACCCATCAGGGCTGTCCTGAACTCTCTCTGCCCATGAGGTACAAAAACCACGGACATTCATTTCAGTCTTTGTGCCTCGTCAGTGAGGTGTAGTTGATACCTCTCCAGGTACAGTGAGTAATTGGTACATGTCTGTATTACTATTTTAACTTATGGAGAGCCTAAGCAAAGGCATAGCATTTATCAAGGAATTCAAAGTATGTATGTAATGATTTAACAAAATATTTTGGCTGTGCTTTCACCTTTCTTCTCACCCCGCCCCCCATCTTACCTTATCAGATCTCTATCCCTGTCTTATGACATCCTTGCTGTATATTTTCAACTGCTCTATTTCTTCTGGCATTGTCTCTGCTTCCCTTTAACATGCTACTGTCGTACCCGTCCTTAAAAAGCCATCATTTGACCCATCTTCCCTTCTCAACCCTGCTCCCTTTCTCATCTAAGCTTCTAGAATGACTTGTCTTTCTTGCTTTCTCAATTCCAACTTTCTCCTCGACTCTCTCTTTAATTTGGCTACTGCTCTCTCCATCCTACTCTGATTAGAGTAACAAATAATCTAATTGCAGCTAAATCCAAATGCCACTACTCTATAATAATTATTATTGACCTCTCTGCTGCCTTTGACACTTGATATTGTCCTCCTTCCTCTGCATATCTTTCCACACAGCTCCTCAGTGTTTCTCATCTCCCCTTCCCCAGCCCTCTGTGTGTCTCCTGTTCACCTTTCCCAGTACCTCTGTGTGTCTCTTTTTCCCCAAGCCCCTTTTGTGTCTGTTTCTCTCCCACAAGTCCCTTTTTGTGTTTCTTTCTGCCCTTCAGCCCCTCTATGTATCTCCCCCCTACATCCCCTCCAGCCCCACTGTGGACTAGGGTAGTGGTTAATTCTAAGGTTAAAGTTAGAACTAAAGTTGTGGATGAGGTTTTTTATGGAGGGCTTATATTTTCATGTTGGCAGCTAAGCATACAATTTGCTTGCCACCTCATAATACACATACATACAGACACACATACAGTCAGACACACACACACACATATATACATATACACACACGTACAGAGACACACACACAGAGACACAGACACATACAGACACACACACACACAGAGACACAGACACACACACATACACACACATACAGAGACACACACATAGAGACACACATACAGAGACACAGAGACATACATACAGACACACACACATACAGACACACACACACACACACACATATAGAGACACACACACATCCAGGGACACACACACATCCAGGGACACACACACACATACAGGGACACACACACACATACAGGGACACACACATACAGAGACAGACACACACACATACAGAGACACACACATACAGGGACACACACATACAGAGACAGACACACACACATACAGAGACAGACACACACACATACAGAGACACAGATACATACAGACACACACATACAGAGATACAGACACACATACAGAGACACAGACACACACACACACACACACACACACAAAACAGAGACACACACATACACATACATACAGAGACACACACACATACACAAAATTCTTCCTACCTTTTGTTACTTTCCCTGGGGGCCAGTGGGGGCTCAGCCTGATGGGAGTCAGAGTTCCCACTCTGACTCCCTCCTCCTTCCTGCTTCCTCCCACGCGGGCTGATAGCTGGGAGGAGTGACCGGGGAATCACTTCCTCCCAGCAGTGATGTCATCGCAGGGGGCACTGTTAAAGCACCCAGCGCTGACCGGGCCCCCTGACAATCCACATCTATCAGGTGGCCCTGACAGCATGGGCCACCCGATGGACCCTTTAACCTCGCGGGCCGGGGCCGCAAAATGTGGCAGCTGGTACCTGGTCGCGAGGGTCCGCAGGGCGGGCCCGGTTGCAGCTGCGACCCCTGCGGCCGCGGTATGTGCGCCGCTGGCATCTAATTCTATGAAGTGACATGGTGTGAATGAGGTTTTTTTCTATTTGTGTAGAGTGATTGAGTGTGGAATGCAGAAATGTGTCTTGCTGTGTGGAGTGAGGTGTGTCTTGCTGTGTGGAAAAACGTAGAGGTGTATCTTAGTGTCTGAAGTGTGCATGTGTGTGACTGAAGGTGTGTGTATGCACCTCATCCCATGTCACCTTTAACTCTTTGCTTGCCAAGTCACTTTCCACTCTCTAACCATTTCACTTTTGTCACATTCACCCTATCTATTGTGACCACTCTTCATGCTTCTTCCTCTCCTCATCCATCATTTCTTTCTAATCCCTGTTCCTTCTTTTCCCTATCATGCCCTCTCTCTGTCGATGCTCTCCTTCACTCCTTCCCTATCATGTCCTTTTTAATTCCTTATCCATGTCCTCTTTTCTCCATATCTATACTTTATACCTTATCCATGTCACAGCAGTCCAGCATTCATGCTCCTTCTCTTCATGTCTTGTTCATATACCCGCTTTCCCTATTCATGTCCCCTTCATGCTTCTTTCCTTTTTGATTTATTTATCATCATATTTTTTTACATTACCATGGTTCTTTGCAGCTTGCTGAACAAAGGTAGGTGCCTACCTCTTCAACACACTGCAGCCCCTATAACTACCAAACACAATCCACAGTCCCTGTAAATCCCCCCCAAAAAACACATAACTGCCCCTATCCCAGCTTAACATACACACTAAAGCCCAATTTCCTCTAAACACACATACACACTACTGCCCCTAAAGACTATAGCAGCTCTCCCTGTAAACACACATACAGCCTACTGCCCCTACCTGTACACACACACTACAGCCCTCAACTCCTCTAAACACATACACACACTACAGCACCTATCCCCACACACAAACTACATAGTCTATTCTTCTTCCACACACAACTTACCTTATTCCAATACACATACTACAGCACATGCACTGTGTGTGCAGACATGCTGCATTTCCCACCGGACCACCGGGGATCAAGAAACATTATTTATTTATTTGTTTATTTGTTTAATTAAACATGTTTATTTTTTTATTTTATTTTTTTACTTTCTCCATATCTACCCTTACTACATCCCTAGACCCTCCACTTTTACATCTCACTCCCACTACTACCCTAATCCCCCACCACTGCTCCGAAGCCTCACTTCAGCTTCTAACTCCCCACTATTACCCCTAATATCCATTACAGGTCCTTACCTGTAGTGGGCATTAACTCCCCAGTACTGCCCTAACCACCACTAATGCCCCTAATTCTCACTTCAGCTGCTAACCCCCCACTACTGGTCTTAACCCTACACTTAAGCCCTTGGTCCTCACTACTGCCCCTTGCCCCCCACTATTCCCTTTTCTCAAACCCTAACTCCCTCACTACAGCACCTCGCACTTAAGCTCTTGGTCCCCACTTCTTCCCCTTGCCCTCACTAGTGCCTCTTCTCAACTCCTAACCCCCTTACTACAGCACCTAACTTCCCACTATTGCCGTTATACCCCAACTAGAGCCCCTATCCTCCACTCCAGCCCAATACCCTCTACTGCCCCTAACACCAACTACAGCCCCTAATTACACTACAGAACTTAACTCTTACTTCAGCCCCTATCTTCAACTATAGCTCCTAAATGCTAATACTGCCTCTATCCCCTACTACTAACCCTAACCACTAATGCAGTCCCTTATCCCTACACTACATCTTCTAACCCCCACTTCAACTGCTAGCTCCCCATTAATTCCTTCATACCCCACTGCAGCCCATATCCCCCAATACTGACCCTGATCCAAACTACAGGCCCTACCCTCCACACCAGCCTCTAGACCTCCACTTCATCCCCAATTCACACTACTCAGTACAACCCATAACCTGGACTTCAGCCCCTATTCTCCACTATAGCTCCTAACCTCTACCAATGTCCCTAACCCCCATACAGCCCACAGCCCCTATCCATCTATACAGCCCATATCCCCTCACTACATCTAATACCCCCTTACTACTTTATCCCCCCACCCCTGCTAGCTATATTAGACTCAGGAGCAGATAACTTGAATCTCCCTTTCCGTCTTGTACTAAATAAAGAATCTACTACTTCCCACATGTACTTCCCACACATCACCACACAAAACACTAACAGCAGTCTAAATGTATCATTCCCAACTACTCACACAGCTACACATACCACTCACAACTGCCCACACACATTACAACTGTCAGCCTTGTACATCACACACCAAAAGCTACAACACATACCTAAAACACAGCTACAACACTTACAGCAAACCTACACAAGACACAACCACACCTCACTTCCACTTAATATTTTAATGATAATAAATAATAATCACATTAAATAACATTAAAAAAAAATATAGGGGACGATATTTCCCTGTGAAAAAAATAATACATGGGCTGCACATACATATGCTACAGCCCTCTCTACACACACTCACGCACTCACTACAAGGCAAATAGCAACCCCACAGGCAGCATCCAACATCACATGCAATGACACAATTTAAAAAAAAACTCTAGCACCAATTATAATGCATATTAGTTTATCTAAAGAAAATCTTCACAGTTAAATTGACAGAATCTTCACATCCACCTCTCATTGTCTGTTAGCCATTTCTAATTCTAAGCTTTGTGTAGCAGAGACACTATTCAAAGGATGTGTTATTTTTGTAGAATGTGTAAAATTTGTATTGATTGTCTTCTGTTCACAGTGTAGCACTATACGAATGAAATATGCATGTGTTGATTATATATTTTGATAAAGACATTCACTCACTGCACTGCACATTGACACAGGCAAAATAATATATACTTTTCCAGGCTAATCATGGCAGCATATACACATGGGTTAGCTCCTCCCCTTACAGCCGATAGGACAGGAAAACCACCAAGGTTTTAAAAGGAGGCTCCATCCCTAAGGTCCTCAGTCTTTTTCCTGTCCTACAGCCCTTAGGACGTGAGCAATTTGCTCCCTTAACTTACGGACATGTATGTTTTTTTATCTTTATTACTTTATTTGCCTGTTTTACTGTAGTACATTATGCAGTTGTGCTTTTATGCTGTGATGCATTTAAGCTTTGATATCTTTAAACTAGTGCATTATACTGCTGTACCTTATTTTTAAGATTGTGGTACATTATGCGGTTGTGCTTTTGCTAGGAAGCATTTAACCCCTTAAGGACCAAACTTCTGGAATAAAAGGGAATCATGACATGTCCCACATGTCATATGTCCTTAAGGGGTTAAGCTGTGTTGCATTTCAGCTGTGTGGCATTTAAAACGGTTTCATTTAAATTTGCATTTAATACTTTTGCATGTATTGAAACTGCAGTACATTTGGGAAACTGCAGTGCATTTGAAGACTGAAATATTTAAAACTGTGATACATTTTGAAAACTGTGCTACCTTTTATATCTTGAGGCCTTTAGACTGTGGTGCCTTTAAACTTTGACTTTTTGCACGTGGTTGCCTTTTCAACTCCCTTGCAGGCACTTTTGTTATCTATGTTGCTTCCCCTCGGTCCCAGTGATTTATTCCCGGTACCCTGGGTGTTTAGGGGCCATGTAGGCTTCAGACAGAGTCCTCTCCCTGGTCTCTAAACAGCAAACACACTCGGAATAGGCCCACATGTGTGCAGTTTGTGCCTTATTGGGCCTAATACAGATGACTTGCATTGTGGGAATACAAGTTGTAGCAGCCATCTTGGATAAGGGCAATTGCCAGAAAGTGCCTAAAATAAAGGGAAAAGTACAGTAAACCTACCACACTTATTTGGTAAGTATTTGCAGTGTCTCCAGACATGGATAAGTGCTGTCTTCAGCCTGTTTTAAAGCTGTTTCGCTGGTTTCTTATAGAATTTAACAGTGCACATTTTTTCTTAATACTTACCACAGGTAATATTTAGTTATTATTATTTGTCAGGTGTCTGATTCTTCACCAGGATCTGGTTATGAGGTGAAAACAGTGGAAGGAATCGGTTATGCACTGACTTCCTCCAGAAGGTTGTCGCTTCAGCATGACCTATCACTGTGCAGCCACATGACATGCAGGCAGGGCTTACAAAGTAAGTTCCAGAGACCTTAGGGGTAAGAAAAGAGGCCAGGCTTTACCCTGTGGAGGAAGTTATTTCCAACCCCAGAACTACACCACCTAAGTTGCACACTTATGGATCATAGGTGGACGCAGACCTATCCTATTTTACGCCTACCATTGCAGGAGGCCAGCCAGCTGTGACTTCCGCTGCTGTTTCTACAAACATGAAATATGTGATTTAAGATCTCAAGGCTACTATGGAGAGAGATATTAAAAGCCAAGATTGAAGAGGCAGTCTGAAGTCTTCAGGTTACAACTGACTTCTTCACAGAAACTTCCCTAGATGTAACTAGGATATTCTCTGGATCAAATGGCTTTGTCTATAGCAGCTAGGAAAGCATTATGGTTCTATTTCTGGGATGATGACTCATCCTCCAAGTCTGCCCTCTACACCATTCTATTTGAAGGGGTGGTGCTGTTTGGGGAAACTTTGGATAATTCCATTGAAAAGGCGAATGAGGGCTGCAAGATATTGGTACCTTAGGATGGAAGTTCCAAGGATCCCAGCTCCTCATAGTCATAGTCAGACCGGAGAACCTCCAGTGACCAGTATTTCTGAGATACATGGAGCTGCTGGCCCTGCAGGGAATACTCCAGAGGTGACTCATGGCAGTTGGTAAACCTGCCTTTCAAGGTTCTAATGGAGCTATAACGCAGTCGTTTTGCTCTTCAGCAATGAACATATCTCCTCCGGTACTAGGAGACTCATTTTTCTGATCACACATACCTGGGCTCATCATACTCTGGAGGCTTGTGTGTGGTATCCATGGTCTAGATTGATATAGACTGGAGTTTTTTCTTAACGGGCACAGGAGTCCCCATACCAACAGGAGTATTAAGACCAATGGCATCTCTGGATTCCTTACAGATCCTTCCTATCTTGATCCAACAAGAGAAAGATTATTGGAGTCAGCCACTTACTATGTCCCCCATCAGTGGAGTTACACCTTCCCTGGCAGCTGAAAGAGGGATTAGATCTCTGAGTTTCCTGTGAACAGAACCTCATTGGTCGATTATTAGCTCGAATTCCAGTTTTTATAAGATTGGTTGCACAGTGTTTGGAACATGTTGCACAATATTTCCATTCATTTGTATGGAACTAAGAGTCATTTTCAAGGTTCTTCTTCACTTCAGATGCTTGCTGAAGAATGAGTGGGTCCAAATTTGCTCAAAAATCAATGCAACTGTATCCTATATTTACCAAGATGGGTCTCACAGATACGTATTGATGGAATTCCAGCCCATAATCAGGGCACAGAAGAACAACCAGTGGCTCAGAATACAATGGCTGTTTGCTAGAGCTGAATAACTGTGGACAAGGTGGATTGGCAACCAGGTCCTGACGTATCCTCAGGGTTGACGCAGATTGTCTGATACCCTACATAGATCTGATGGCCATTTCTTGGACCTACCAGGTCCAGAAGTATTTTTTACATGCTAGGACCAGAATGCTCAGGTTCAGGATACACTGACTCAAATTTAGAATTTTAGTCTGATGTACATATTTTCCTGTTTTCGACTTTCCTAAGAAGGCAATGCAAAAGGTGACAGTGGAAGACCGTGTCGACTCAAATTCCTATGATGAATAAGATGATTCTGGAACCTCCAAGGGAAATTCCTGTATGTCCAGACCTATTACAAGGCCCCATGACACACCAGGATCCTCAAGTTCTGGTGTTGATGCAGGGGTCCATATTAGTATAGGCATCCCTGAGACGGTCATTGAGATCCTCTTACAATCCTATACAGGCTTTACTAAGCTTGACATGCTTTTGTCTGTTGGAATTACTCCTCGTTCAGGCCTTGAAAGGTTCTGTGTTATAACACTCTAGAGGAGCACTTAGCTGCACTTTGCTTCATATAGGCATTGATTGAAATCATGCCTCCACTGAGTGTGGTGAAGCCAATATGTGACGTACCACTGGTCTCACGGGCCCTGACTGAACCATTATTCGAACCTCTAGAATGAGCTTCCATGGTGGTAGCACAGAAAGTGCTGGTGGCTGGTACCCCAGCAAGGAAAATGGGTGAACTCCAGGCTTGATCCTGTGAACCCCCTTTCACTACTTTTCAACAGATATGGTCATCTTGCATTTGGCATCTGAAGATCCTGCCTATGGTGAATGCTTATCTAGGTCATTCTCTACCTGTACTGAAGGGTACCGATTGAGCGTTGATATCCCTTGTGCTTTGCTTCATGTAAGCAACAATTGAACTCAAGCCTCCGCTGTGGGTGTTGAAACCAATATGTGACGTACCACTGGTCTCACAGACTCTGACTGAACTTCTAGCAGGAGCTTCCATGATTTTAGCCCAGACATTGCTGTTGCTGGTGACTTGTACCTCAGCAAGGTGAATGTGTGCACTTAGCTGCACTTTGCTTCATATAGGCATTGAATGAAATCATGCCTCCACGGAGTATGGTGAAGCCAATGTGTGACGTACCACTGCTCTCATGGGCCCTGACTGAACCATTATTCAAACCTCTAGAAGGTGCTTTCATGGTGGTAGCACAGAAAGTGCTCGTGGCTAGTACCCCAGCAAGGAAAATGGGTGAACTCCAGGCTTGACCCTGTGTACCCCCATTCACTGAATTTCAACAGGATATGGTTGTCTTGCTGGTAGCACCAGAGATCCTGCCTAAAGTGAGAGCCTTTCAATGCCATTCTCTACCTGTACCAAAGGATTTGGGGCATTCTCCACTAGTACTGTTACAGCATCTCGTGGGCTTCCATGGCAATGGTCTCTGCTGAAACTTTGTAAAGTTGGCATTTGGACCTCTTTGAAATAGTTTGTCCTGCATTACATATTGGACATTGATGTAATTCGTGAGGCACAATTTGGACGTCACGTCCGTTCTCTACCTGTGCTGGAGGGTATCAGGGCACTCTCCTCTCATGCTGTTGCAGCATCATGGGTTGCCATGGTAATGGTTTCCGCTGACACTTTTTGTTAGCTAGCATTTGAACCTCTTTAGACACGTTTGTCTGGCATTTCATACTGTTCGTTAAAACAGTCTATGATGCACAATTTGGTACTCAAGTACTTAACTCAGTTAATTCTTCTATCTATGTTGAATTATTCTGATTATTTGATTGGCTATTCTGTCCCTCCCTTTGTAAGCGTGGGTATTCCCCATGTGTATATGCTGCCATGATTAGCCTGGAAAATGGAAAATTTACTCATACTTACCGTAATTTTCTTTTCCTGGCTATTATTCATGGCAGCATATACTTCCCACCCATTAATGTCTCTATTTATGTACTGTAGAGCTTGTAAACTGACTGAGGACCTTAGGGATGGAGCCTCCTTTTAAAACCTTGGTGGTTTTCCTGTCCTATCGGCTGTAAGGGGAGGAGCTAACCCATGTGTATATGCTGCCATGAATAATAGCCAGGAAAAGAAAATTACGGTAAGTATGAGTAAATTTTCCATTATAATGTATTTGTAGGTATCAGAGCCGTCCAAGGCTATTGCATAATCAAACATTTGTCAACAGATGTATTCTATTAAAGGACTGTAATTACTTCTGTGGAATAGCTGAAAATACATATAATATCATGAGGGTGACAGAGATTATACAATTTATCACTATGTTAAACACTGTGCTGGTTTCAATTAAATTTAGTAGAGAAAATCAGTTGCTGATTTAAATGTTTTATGTCTTTAAAATCAATTTTCATTGTTATCCACTAATTAGACTCTGTGGAAAATTGTTTAATTGTGCTCAGCATCTTTTAGAGTTTCTGATTAAGTTAAAAAAAATATTAAAGAATTGACTTGATTTGTTACAAAAAGAAATTAAGCCGCTGATCCAGTTATAAGAATCACATATGGAAGGTCTGTAACAATAAATCTTCCCACTTACTTTTTAGAAGGATCCCAAATTTATTCCACATCTTTGGTGTTGGTGTCAAATCCCAAGATCCACAAAATGATGACATTTTGCGTGTCTACAGACGCGTTATCAACATAAACCAGATATCTACATCTACATGGATACTCTTAGTAGCAGAACTGTATATTAATGAAGAGGTTTTGTGTGTATCGGTCATGCCCCTCCAATTTCACAGTCTATTCTGTTTATACAGCCCTAGCCACATTCGCCCTTGTGACTCAGCATGACAAAATGTGTTAATTTTCAATCAGATCTTACAGCACAGTGTGTTTACTTTAACCCCTTAAGCCTGCAGAGCATTCAATGCCATCCTTAAGGAAGCGACTCTAAACGCTGCAGGGCGACATAGAACATCCCTGCCATCCTATGTACTTACCCGGTCGCCAGCAATCCCACGCCGGCGATTGCGGTATGGGGACTTACCTGGCATAGCCGTCCAAGGCATTGCCAGCAGGGGGAGTGCCTGTATGACAGGTACTCCCCCTGCTGTCTAAAAAAAACAAACAAAAAAAACAACATGTGTAAAATTAAATAATATATACTTAGATCATATATAATATATATATATATATATATATTATATATATGATCTTAGTATATATACACATATACACACATACACATAGATACACATACACTGTCTAAGTGTCTTTTAATATTAATATATATATATATAATTTTATATATATATATATATATATATATATATATATTCATATCAAATTACACGTACAATGATATTGACTAAATATATATAATTATCATTATATATATATATTTACATACAATATAAAATAAACAAATATGTAAATATGTTAAAAAATAAAATTAAAATAATAATAAAAATAAATATGTAAATACGTAAAAAAATTAAATAAAAAATAAATAAATATATATACATGTGTAATTTCATTCTAACAGTTTTTTAAAAAATTAATATATATATATTGATATCAAAATACATGTAGAATGAAATAATATATATCTATACACATAAGTATATACGTATATATCACTAAATATATATACCTATATATATATTAAAATAATCTAGAAAAATTGTATACATATATATACACACATATACACATGTATGTATATATATATATATATATATATATATATAATTCTACGTATATATTTATGTAATAATTTTACATATTTTGTCATTTTTTTTTTATTACAATTTGCATGAACTGCCTGACAACCGAAAGTTCATGGAATTTAATTTGCTAGCACTATATTTAACCCTGTAACTTTCCAAGACACCACACTGTACTGTTTTACTCGGAAGACTTCGCTGAACACAAATATGTTTCAAAACAGTAAAACTACTACAACTACGATATCATGTAGTGACATTTTTTGAATTTTTCACACACAAATGGCACTTACACTGACGATATAATTGTTGTGATACGTTTTATTGTTTTGAAACACTAATATTTGTGTTCAGCGAAGTCTCCCGAGTACAACAGTACCCCTCATGTACAGGTTTTATGATGTTTTCAAGAGTCAAATATAAGGCTTGCGTTTCAGTTTTTCACATTAAAATTTGCCAGGTTGGTTATCTTGCCTTTGAGACCGTACGGTAGCCCAGGAATGAAAATTACCCCCATTATGGCATACCATTTGCAATAGCAGACATCCCAAGGTATTGCAAATGGGGTGTAACGGCACTCCCAGGCATAAAACGGGTTAAAAGCCGTTTAGGAGATATTCCCTTCCAGATATGCAGGCAGCTACTGTAGACACCAATCCACCAAACCGGAGAAGCATATGAATGCCATAAACAGCCGAACCGGAACCATACGAATGCTGTACACAGCCGAATAGGAAAAACCATACGAATAGGTTTACACTCCTAGCAGTCAATCTGGAACAGCATACAATAAATACCCCCAAGAACGAGACAAGGCTCCGTTTTGAGGGTCAAGCAGGAACAGACAGAGCTGTGAGTTTATTGTTCTTATATACACATTAGTACCACCCACAGGGTTTTGGAAAACAACCAATAAACACATACAATACACTCAGATACTCCCACACAAAATCCTCCCCTCTGCCTGTGATACAATTACCTTACAAAATGGGTAATGTAATTATCACAAGCAGAGAAATACAGTTTTTCCACATTATTCATAACTTTAAAAGTATGCATCACATTCACATACAACTTACATTTTCAGAATCTGCATACTCAAAATACAAACATACGTCAAAATCATACAAATTGGTCCAGTGGTTCAAAAGATAGATTGTAGTCCTTTGTGACCAAATTAAGCATGGCTTTTCTGCCCAAAACCAGTTCCACAGAGTCTTCTAAGGTAATCCAATTATCTCCAAGGACAGAGGCAAAACTCCATTGAACACATGGAGTTCACACACATACAGTTCAATTGCCATGGAGCCAAAGTCTTTCCCATAGTCTTTCATTATACGAATGGGCTCCATGGCATAGCTATCCGGGGTATCACCGCTCAAACAGGGCAAGCACCGAATGACCCGGCTTTCATGTCTTTGCAGGGGAAAATCAAGCTTTTTAACATGGGTCCATAGTTCAGAGGCAACAGGCGGGCAACCAGGCTTCTCCAATGCAATGTGGCGATATTGGTCTCGTCACATCTCTCCCCTTTTCCAGACAGACTAACAGGGTATCTGACCTCCTGCCGGTCAGTGCCCTGGTTAGTCCAGCAGCCCACCCACGAAGCACCAACAGTAATACAGCCCACCCACAATAACTGGTTACTACACCTGGGTAAAGGAGAAACTTGTCTATGTCCAGGTGCCTCACCATGGCTGTGTGGGGGACTGGTAAGCTGACTTGGTGGGTTGCTAAGTGGGCAGAGACCAGCGGTACTCTGCCCTGGTGCCAGCGCTACCACGGGAGTAGTCTGGTTGGAGCCTGGTTGCTGGAGGGGGAGAACGACTGTCTCCCCTTTAGATACACAGCTCTGCTGCTGGAGGGGGAGACCGACTGTCTCCCCTTTGGATACACAGCTCTGCTGCTGGAGGGGGAAACCAACTGTCTCCCCTTTGGCTAAATAGCCCTGTCGCTGGGGGGTAGGTCCCTACCCCCTGTGCTGTAAGTGCAGAGACCACGGTCCCATCTGCATGGTTGTGGGGCTTACTGTCTCCTCCTGGTATGTTAAGCTGCCGCTGGGGAGAGGGGGTAACAAGCTCCTCTCCCATACATACTTCCAGCCGCGGGGAGGGGGGGGGAGACCGAATGTCTCCACTCCCAATACAGAGTCCTGCTGCTGGGGAATGGAGACTGGGCTCTCTATTCCCTGTAGGACACTCTGCCACTGGGGAGTGGAGACTGAGCTCCCAATTCCCTGTAACACACGCTGCTGCTGGGGGCCAGGACCAACTATCTCTGCCCCCTGTAACTCAGCCTGCCGCTGGGGAATGGAGACTGGGCTCCCTATTCCCTGTAGATCACACTGCCGCTGGGGAATGGAGACTGGGCTCTCCAATTCCCTGCAGATCACACTGCCGCTGGGGAATGGAGACTGGGCTCTCCAATTCCCTGCAGATCACACTGCCGCTGGGGAATGGAGACTGGGCTCCCAATTCCCTGCAGATCACACTGCCGCTGGGGAATGGAGACTGGGCTCCAAATTCCCTGCAGGTCACACTGCCGCTGGGGAATGGAGACTGGGCTCCCAATTCCCTGCAGATCACACTGCTGCTGGGGAATGGAGACTCTGCTCTCCTCTTCCCGTAACTGTATCTGCCGCTGGAGTTCCTCCCAACGTGCCAGTAGGTCCTCTCTCTCTGCCCTGTCTATCAGAATCCCGAACACTGAGTTCCTCACAAACCGCACGGATCTCTCCAGTGGATCGGGTCCGAAGAAGCTCAGCCGGACCCACACCATTCGGTCATACTCTCTCAGAGAGTATCTGTACTCCACTGCTGGTTCCATCCTGGTGCTGTCAGGGTTGCTGTACTCAGACATGCATGGTGTCTCCTGTAGCTGTCCTTCTGGCTGTGGGAACGATCCCGCCGCTTGCCACCAAGTGTAATGGCACACCCAAGCATAAAGGGTAAAACCGCCGTTTAGAAGATCTTCCCCTTCCAGAGATACAGGCACAGCTACTGTAGAACACCAAACTCCCGAACTGAATACAAGGGAATGCTCCAAACTCCCGAACTGCATACAAAATAGCACTCCAAACTCCCGAACTTGAACCTCTCGAATAGCTGCTAGCAGACGAATAGGAAAAGCACCCAAGTGGCTTACACTTAGCAGTCAGTCTCTAACAGCATACAGTAAATCCCCCAAAGACGAGCCAGAGCTCCGTGTTGAGGGTCAAGCAGTGGTCTGGTTTATTCAGGGCTACCTGCCCAGTATTTATGCAGGTCTCCCACCTGGTGGACACTCCCCTAGGGGACCAGATGGAAGACTGTAACACAGACAGACATATATCACATTTCAGACACACAGAAGTAAAACATCCCCACAATGCATCCTAATGTCCCTCCCTCTATCCTGGAGATAATTGGGAAGTAATCCAATTATCTCCCAGGACAGAGGCAAAACTCCATTATACACGTGGGGACACAAATACAGTAAAATACATTAAAACATATAATATTACATTTATTACACAAAACCCATACATGTCACATATCCCCAGATAGCTGGGATCTGAGCGCACAAAACTACCGAATAGCGCTCAGATCCCATACACATAGTTCAATTGCCATAGAACCAAAGTCTTTAATTGCATGAATAGGCTCCATGGCATAGCTATCTGGTTAAATACATTCCCTTAGTAAAAGTCCCGATCCATCCATTCGGCTAAACAGCCACGAATAGAAGCAGGGAAGGCTGGAGGTTCAGCAGTGCCTGCACGTAAAAGTGTCCGCTTTTAGTGCACTGATTCCGGGCTGAGCACCGCTGTCCGTCTGGGGAGCTCCATAACACAGCCACCTAGCGACCGCTAAGTGTAATCGCGGCCAGCCAGTAACAGTCAATTAAGCTGCGGTTAACCGCAGCTACTGGGTGGTCAATTGACTGCACACGCTCGTTAAGCCGCCGTTAACCGCGGCTTCAGGGAGGTAGATTGGCGGCACACGCCAGCTTCTGGGCGGCCAATTAACAGCGCCTGCCGGCTCCCCACGGCTCTGGGAGGCTAACAGAAGGCGGTTTGTGCGGTAGACTAAATCTACCGAATGGCTGTGCAGAAAGGCATGAATAAACCTTTCTGCACAGTAAAATTAACTGTTTAACTGCCGATCTATAATCCAAAGGCAGCAGGCGGGCAACCAGGCTCCTCCAATGCAATGTGGCGAGACTGGTCTCGTCACATGGGGTATGTTCAGTCTTTTTTAGTAGCCACTTAGTCACAAACACTGGCCAAAATTGGCGTTCAAATTAGTTTTTTGCATTTTCAAATATTAACACTAACTTTGGCCAGTGTTTGTGACCAAGTGGCTACTAAAAAAGACTGTACATACCCCATTTGCAATACCTTGGGAGGTCTACTTTTGCAAATGGTATGCCATCATGGGGGTAATTCTTATTCCTGGGCTACCATATGGTCTCAAAGGCAACGTAACCAATCAGGCGAATTTCAATGTGAAAAAACAAAAAATGTAACACACTATATTTGACTCTGTAATTTTTAAAATTCTTATTTTTCCTCATTTTTAAATATTTTATTCATATTAAATTATGTTTCATACCTAAATATTTGATGTTAAATGAAAGACCTGTTTTCTGTGATTAAAATGATATATAATAAGTGTGGGTGCACATAAAATGAAAGAGGCGAATTACGCCTGAACAGACATATAGCGCAAATTCCAGTTTTGTTTACGTTTTGTTTTGATCACAACGTGTACATTTGTCTCAGTCCTTAAGGGGTTAAAAAACGTCTTTCCTGCTTTGTTATTTGAACTTTAGTCACACCGGTGGCTGTTGCAGGTTATTAACAGAACAAAAGACAATAAATTCTAATATAAACACATTAAGGGTAAATATAGACTCTAGAAAATATAGAAAATATAGACTCTTTTTCAAGATGTATGTAGGCTAGCTGTGTGCATCTCAGGCAGGAGAGGTGTGGCTAGGGCTGCATAAACAAAACAATTTAATTTCTTGCTGGCAGAGAATTGAACAATGAAACGGAAGAAGCATTCAATAGTAATTGAAGCCATGATATAGTGGAGCTATTTTACATAATACCTTGTTTCCCCATGTAATAAAAGGGAGAACAACTGACATGTGCACTAACAATACCACATGTAAGCATGCTTATCCATGGAGATAAAGTGGTCTCACGCATGCACACTCTACAACCATAAACACATCCATTCACTTGACATATGATTTGGGAATTGTTATAGACAACAAATTAGGCAGCAATGTGCAATGTCAATCTGCCGTTGCTAAGGCCAGTAAGGTTTTGTCATGTATAAATAGGGGCATAAATTCTCGAGATAAAAATATAATTTTGCCTCTTTATAGATCACTGGTAAGACCACACCTTGAATATGCTGTGCAATGTTGGGCACCTGTTTTTAAAGAAGGATATCATGGCACTGGAGAAAGTGCAGAGACGAGCTACAAAATTGATAAAAGGAATGGAGCATTTTAGTTATGAAGAAAGGTTAAAAAAGTTAAATCTCTTTAGTTTGGAAAAACGGCGCCTGAGAGGGGATATGATAGCATTATACAAATATATTCGGGCCAGTACAAACCATTATCTGGAAATCTATTCATAAACAGGGCTATACATAGGACATGAGGTCACACATTTAGGTTTGAAGAAAGCAGATTTCATCTAAGGCAAAGAAAAGGTTTTTTTTTACAGTAAGAGCAATAAGGATATGGAATTCTTTGCCTGAAGAGGTGGTTTTGTCAGAGTCTATACAGATGTTTAAACTGCAATTGGATAAATACTTGCAAAAACATAACATACAGGGATATAATTTCTAATTAGTGAGGAAATAGCTGCTTGATCAAAGGAGACATCTGACTGCTATTTTGGGGTCAAGAAGGAATTTTTCCTAGTTTGTTGCAAAATTGGAAGCGCTTCAGACTGGGTTTTTTGCCTTCTTTTGGATCAACAGCAAAAGCATATGTGAGGTAGGCTGAACTTGATGGACGCAAGTCTCTTTTCAGTTATGTAACTATGTAACTGCATCTATAGATAGACATTGCATAGACAATCTAATAATCTAAGAAACATAATAGAGGATGTCTCACAGTTTGCTTCCTGTTAGAAATGAAAGAGGAGAATGTTTTGTTTGGTGCAAGTCAATGATCTTTCCTTCTTTCCTGTTGTTTTTACAAATAATTACCTAGTTATACAATATTATATTGCATGCGTGCAATGCATTTTCACTCATTTCATCATCAACAACTGTTTTTAATTAATGCCTGAATAGTCTATATACCGGTAAGTTTTTCTTTAACCCTTTGTTGGAAGGACGCACCTTTACACCACTTGATCACTTCCAAGACACCTGGATGTACAAATGAAATGTTGATTTTTAATTGTCAATAATCACAGACTGCAGCACAATAAAAGAGGATCATTTTGATCTAACAGTAGATAGATAACTTTAGGAATTTTAGGGCCCTTTTTCACTTGACCTCTCACTTGTAGAAGTAGACTTTTCTTATCAATCTGTGCTTATCATCGACTTGATATCTTTGCTATCTATGTGGCTATCTTTTTGGGTTGTTACCAAAACAATTATAATTTTAAACACTGTGTTTCAAAGAGTTTGCTGAAATATATTGTTTTTGTTTTCACAAATATATTAATAAATATATAAATTTGAAAGAAATACAAGCTATTATATCAAGTTTATGCAACAACTGTGTGGCCACTTGATAACAACGATGACAAATGATAACAATGAAAACAAAATACTTGCAAAACAAGCAATTATCTTAGGCCTACTTTATTTTTATGCATGCTGATGTCTGGCAAATTAAAATGTTTGAGAAAATCAATATGGTTTAATTTACAACCCAATCACACGAAAGACTGAATTTCTAAATAATGAATTCAGTTTTACTGGTTGGTCTATTATATTTTTTAGGAGAGGTAGTGTTGTACAATCTGATGAACAATATAATTGAATGTGTTTCTTTCTTTTTTTTTTTTTTTTTAATATTATTAGTTTAGGATCCAATTAATCATCTGTCATTTCCATAGCTATGCAAATAAATATATTGAATTTTCTATTGATTTAGAACAACCTGAGGTTCACTTGCTCGCAAATCAGCAGCTGCATTCACTGTGTAGTCTGAATACAGAAGTGGCTGTGTGAAAATGATTGCAGTAGGAATGATGCAAACAAGCAATTGCTGTTAGAAAAAATACCAGGCATCTGAAAAAAAGAAATGTAATTTTCAGTCTTTTCAGAGTAGGCAGATGAAATAGTTGTCATTTACACAATCTATAAAAAAAAGCATTGTTACTTCGGTAAGACGTAATCTTGTAATGTATAGCAAAGCTTGTTAAGATGAAGCTTGTTACACAGTACGCTTGGTACAGTCTATTATTATCTAGAGAGGTGTGGGCATTTTTATTGACTTAGTGCATCGTTCAAAAAGTAGGTGTCAATAAGTATTTTTTTTCCAACTAACTACTTTAAATCTGGAATGTGTATAAAAAATAATATTAATAATAATAATAATAATAATAATAATAATAATAATAATACTAAAATAATGTAAAATATTCATAATTGAGTAATTATTATGAATAAATGTATATTGCATCGGTTGTATTCTCTCTTTACAACCTATTATACCGAAGCGTACTATCCCTCTACAACAGTGGTTCCCAACTTATTTTCACTTGTGTACCCCTTGGCAGTCCATTTCCATAGATTGTACCCTTCATATTAGCAAAATGTTTGTAATTAATTTAGTTTCAGCTATTTCAAATGAATACATTTTCCCTGTCCCATTTCCCATTTTTCTTAATCTTAGGCTCTCCCTGCATCTCCTCTGCCCCAGGCTCTCTCTTCTCCTCCTTTGTCCCAGGCTCCCTTTGCTTCTCCAGGCTCCCCCTACTTCTCCTCTGTAGTATATACAGTGCAGATCTGCTGACACACACTGACACACAGGTACAGATACATACACTGACACACATACATAGGCACAAACACTGCCATACATGCAGATGCACAGACACACAGATACATACACTGACATACATACAGATACACACACTGACATACATACAGATGTACAGACACACTCAATGACACACACAGATATACAGACATACAGACACACACAGTGACACACATACAGATACAAATAATGGCATACATGTAGATGCAGACACACACAGATACTCAGATACATAAAAATATACACTGGTACAAACACTGCCACTCATGCAGATACACACACACATATACACACATACAGATACACACTGACACACATTCAGATACACAGAAACAGAGAAGCAAACACTGACACCCATCAAGATACATACACACGCAGAAGCAAACACTGACACACATGCAAATACATAGACATTATAATCATGCAGATACACAGACACACATATACAAAGACTGCCACAGATGCAGATGCACAGACACACAGATACAAATACTGACACACATATAGATACACAGATACACACACTCACACTCATGCAGATACACAGACACACAGTGGCACACATGCAGACACACAGAAGCAAACTGACATACATCTAGATACACAAATACACAGAAGCAAACAATGCCACACATCTAGATACACAGATACATTGAGGGAAAAAAGTATTTGAACCCCTTCTGATTTTGAACGTTTGCCCACTGACAAATAAATAATCACTCTATAACTTGAATGGTAGGTGTATTTTAACAGTAAGAGACAGAATAATAAAACAATAAAAAAATCCAGAAAAATGCATGTAAAAAAAATTATAAAGTGATCTGCATGTCAGCCATGTGTAGGTCTACAATCTTGTCCCTGAGATCCTTGGACAGTTCTTTGGTCTTGGCCATGGTGGGGAGTTTGGAATCTGATTGATTGATAGATTGATTGCTTCTGTGGGCAAGTGTCTTTTACACAGGTAACGAGCTGAGATTAGGAGCACTCCCTTTAACCTGGGAGCTAGAAATCTTGCTGATTGATAGAGGATCAAATACTTATTTTACTCACTGTACACACACTGCCACACATGCAGATACACAGACACACAGATACAAACACTTCCAACCATGCAGATGCACAGGCACACAGATACAAACACTGCCACACATGCAGATATACAGAAGCAAACACTGACACACATCTAGATACACAGATACACACACTAACACACATGCAGATATACAGACACAGAAGCAAACACTGCCACCTATGCAGATGCATAAACACATAGATAAAAACACTGGTACACATGCAAATACACAGAGAGATATAAACAGTGGCCACATATAGATACATACACCGACAAACACTGCCACCTATGCAGATGCATAAACACATAGATAAAAACACTGGTACACATGCAAATACACAGAGAGATATAAACAGTGGCCACATATAGATACATACACCGACACACACAGAGAGACCGATACAAACACTAGATAACGATACGGATGTTACAAACACTGGTATTGTAGATACCCGTTCGCCTATTTCCTCCTGAACTTCTGAAGCCTGCAGCATCCAAGTAGTTTTTGCCCAGCAAGTAGACAGTTACCCAAACATCAGCCTAGACTAGATGAAGGGTAAAACAGGAATGAAGTTGAATGGTGCCACACTGGCTTTTATGCAAGTCCCCATGCAAGGGCTACTCCCAAATGGACCTTGTGGGGGACTTCAACACAAAGTTAACAACCAATAACAGCAAGGTTACAAAGTATGACACTCCCCTATACATCATACAATCCCTCATCTCTGCCTGGGAGATAATTGGGTCAGATGCTGTGTGGCAAAAGCAGCCACTTTAAAACAATGTTGTTTAAATACATGTGTACCACTTTAAGAACCAAGCGTATGTATGTGTAATATGGTTCAGGTGAACTATAGCGTTCGTATGCTGGCGGCATGAAAACCGCCAGCATTCATGCAATTGTTTCACGAACAGTGAATTTCAACACTGTTCGTGAAACAAACAAACTACCAAAGGGAGACCACACACAGGAGGTTGTGTGGCTCCCATTAAGGATTGCAACATTGTTGCAATCGGTAATTAAGAGGATTCAGGGTGGCCGTCGTTCGACTACCGACCACGTGGCGGTCGGCCATCTTGGATCCTTTGTTAGCCCAGCGGTATTTGGTCGTCGAGCGCCTGGAACTAAAATTGGCTACTCGACAGCACGAATACCGCTGGACTTCCAAACCGTTCGGGAGCCCCAATCTTTTGGTAATGTGTTTCCCTAAGGTCAATCGGTAGTTTGAATGTAACTTAGAAATAATTTGTGTTTCGTGCGGCGTTCATAGTAGCGTTTGTTCACCTAGCTCGTGGGAACAAAACTACCGAACAGCGTTCTCCTGGCTGTTTGGGAAAAGGAAGCAGGTGTACGTAAAGTTTGACCGGTGTTCGGGAAGTCGAGTGTCCGATTTTAGTTCCAGACACTCGACAACCAAGTCCCGTTGCCTCCTTTCATGCGAACCAGATGGCCGCCTTTTTCTCCTGCACGTGGTGTTCAACTATACGAATGGCAGCCACACAGGGAGAGCTCTTAATTCACTGTTCTCTTTAAAGTTAATGAGCCAGGGGGGTGGTCGGTGTTTGGTAGTTTCAACTACCGAACCAAAGAAAGTCCAGAATAAACAGGGTAGTTTCATCACAATGGACACACACAAAGACACACATACAGATACAAACACACAGAGACACACATACAGGTCAACATTTTAGCTCGTTCCAACCTTTGAGAATAGGAAGGTGGATTCTGCTGGTTGGGGCTGTTTGGAGTTAGAGTATTGGTCCTCAACTGGTGCACCTTCCCTCACAGCTCGCAGCCCCAACTCCCACATGGTTGGGACTATATCAGTCTCTCATGTCCTCCCATCAGCTCAGCACCGAAGCACATGACCTGGTCCCTGATGGCATGTGTCTATCAGCTTGCCTAAGTGCATAGGCCACCCGATTTTGTGTTAGTACGTCTAATTATATATATATATATCTCCGTCTGTAAACCCACCGTAATTTAAAAAGACCTTAAATAAAAGATCTATGTAAGAATTGCAAAAAAAAATAATAAATAAATATGTAAAAAATGAATAAGTTGTCAAATTAAAAAATAGCAGCAGCCTATTTTTGGTTAGTAAATTACAAATTCAAATATTCCCCGTGGAACTTGTGTTACTGCAATCTATCTGTATTAAAAATGAAATATATACATTAATAAAATGTATTCTGAAATAGGAAGTCTGTAGGCAGACAAATACATTTTTGCATATTTTATTTCATGATAACACTGTATGCTGATACAATCTGAGTTCTAGAAAATAGAAAATGCCTTCTTTATAATCATAATTTTTTTCTCTGATCTGCAAATAATTACAGTGAATTGGTTTTGCACCAATACACACATCTCTTAATTGTACAAATCAATCGTATTTTAACTATAACATCTGAGTCTGATGCATGTCACAGTTATCAAGTGACACTATATCTAAAGATTTAGAGACTTGTCAATAGTTTTGAAAGCAAGGGACCCCAGTCTGAACAAAACTGACTATACCTGAATTTATTATGGCCTTTGGTCTATATAGAGACATCATCTGTTATACATCCCCATACTATAAGGAAGAGCTAGATCTCTATTTTTCAAATGGTGGACCTGGGGCACAAGTATGGTGGTTATACACTCTCTGACTATTGCAAATCTTTCATCACTAATTGGCTGTGGCTTTGGCTCAATTCAACACACATTCAGGTCAGAGCCTGTTAGACAGAGCTATTCTGTAGTCATTTCACTGGCATTAAACCACTGTTTTGTGCTTTTGGCGCCATCTACTCCAGCGATTTATGTTCTATCAAATCCAGTTCGCCCACTAAGAGTCTTGTTACCTACGGTTTCAATAGAAGCAAACACAAGGGCTTAAAGACAAATAGGGAAAACCTATTGTGTTTTTAAGTAAGGTGCAGTCTGCAACATTTCCAATACTGGTATTTGTCTTGTACGCAAATAACTGGTCACAGTAGAGGAACCCAATACTATATCCCAAAGTATACACAGGACCTTGGATCTGTTTTAATCTCAAAGCGTTCAGTAGTCTTCGGATTAAACAGTAGGCCCCTACTCCAGTTTTATTTTCCTGGGTATATTCCTGGGTGGTAGAAAGCCACTAGAGGTGGAGTTAACACATCTAGCACTGAAAACCTGCAGTGGGTGGAAGGCAAGATGGAATCACCTAACTTGAACCCTTGACATCAGACAGGAGCATGCTGAGCTGCATTTCAGGTAAGGATTTTTCTAGTTAGTTCAGTTTTTAGATCATTGGAAAAATAATAGGCAGAAAAAAGTTGGAGTAACCCTTTAAGCCATGTTGCACTCATTTATTGATGCTAATTGTCTGACAACTATTGCTAAACCTGAACATTAATTTGAAAACCTCAACTGTCAAGGGCTACCCGATGAACATCAAGACTGCAATTAGAGAAAATTGACAAAAGTTAAAGATTATACCCCCTATATTTTCCTTGAAGGATGGAATGGTATTGTGCAGAAATCCCCTGGACCTCTTATTAACCATGATAGGGTCCACATATCATCCCTAGCTCTCATATTATTAGTTTGTATGACAAATAGGATGTTAATAGAACAATGCCTTGAGGTCTTAACATAGACAAAAATATCTTGCCCACTAAGTGCCAATGTCAGGTGTTTAACCTCAATCTTCAAGTTCAGAGGATTTTACTGTGAGGTTAGATGTAAAACCAGCCATCAGTACTTAGTGAATTGAAAACAAAAATGCTTCTTTCAGGGACTCTAACTACATCCATAAAGGAAATCTTTCTTGACCCTTACAGATCACTTTTAATGCAGGCATGTCAGTAATCATGGCATTCTTCATAAATTGAATACAACCTCTTGTAGTTGTACATCCATGTACATATGGAAATGATCATTGATAAGTTACTGCATACATTATTTAATCAAAAGGATTCTTGTGCTTCTAATCAAATATATAGACTAACATTTAAAAATACTTTCTGACATTGTTTAGAGTATATTGATTTGTCCAATGGGATGAACATATTTCCATCTAGAGGCTTAGTTACAAGCAGATAATTTGACAAAGCCATTTAACCCCTTAAGGACCAAACTTCTAGAATAAAAGGGAATCATGACATGTTACACATGTCATGTGTCCTTAAGGGGTTAAACCATTAACTTCTTCAGTTATATATTTATATAAATACATTTCTATAAATAGAGCATAAACATTATTTTATGTATAGAATGGTGTTAGAGATACTTGAAAAAAATAAAATTCTGTGCATTTACGTAGTTTGCCTTTTTCCTTTATGTGTTCATTCTTCAAAGAAACCTTGGGAGTTTGACAAGTTGTAGAGATAATATGCAATCCTTTATCTTGCTGCCCCTGAATCTAAAACTGTTTATTATATATGTGTATGTTAGAGTTGTGTTTTGTTTTTGTTTTTGTAACACTTAATAGCTGTACTGGATTAAGGGTAGTTCTAACTTGATGTGTGCAAGCCAGTTAAATTGAATCGCTCCATTAAAAAAAAAGAAAATATTTTGGGTAGTCTGATAATTATGCATGTGGTAGTTCGGCTCATCCGAATATCATCCATGATAATAATGTAATACCATTTAGGAAAACAATTTGGGTGGACCAAAAGATCAGTGTACTGCTAAATACAAATATTCTGTATATATTTTTCAGAAACTGACAGACACATATTCACAGCCATTTGGTTTGTAGATAAAGTGAGAAAGATTAACGAATAGAGAGAAAAATAGGAGGAATAATAAAAAAAAAATCTATATTATATACAGTATAAAATAAATCTATATATATCACTTGTCTAGCTGTCTTTGTGATCTAGTTTGCAGTAGTGATCTAGAGAGGCATTATTAACCCCTTAAGGACTGAGACCAATGTACACGTTTTGATCAAAATAAAACGTAAAAACAAAACTTGGAATTTTACTATATGTCTGTTCAACCTTAATTCACCTCTTTCATATTAAGTGCACCCACACTTATAATATATCATTTTATTCAGGAGAAATAGGGCTTTCATTTAACATCAAATATTTAGCTATGGAACATAATTTAATATGAATAAAAAATAAAAGAAATGTGAGAAATTAAAATATGTGGTTATTTGTTTTAGTTCTGCATGACATTTTAACTGTGAATGTCATAATACTGTTTGCTTTTACTGCAATAAAATACACAAAGTTGTATTCAGTGATGTCTCACGTGTAAAACAGTACCCCCTATGTACAGGTTTTATGGTGTTTTGAGAAGTTACAGGGTCAAATATAGCATGTTACATTTTTCATTTTTTTCACATTAAAATTAGCCAGATTGGTTACTTTGCCTTTGAGACCGCATGGTAGCCCAGGAATGAGCATCACCCGCATGATGGCATACCATCTGCAATAGTGGACAACCCAAGATATTGCAAATGGGGTATGTCCAGTCTTTTTTAGTTGCCACTTAGTCACAAACACTATATTATTTCTATATTGATCCATATATAGTGATATATACATATATATTTATGTATATAGATATATACATTATTTTGTTCTAAGTGTATTTTGATATCAATATAAAATATATATATATATATATATATATGTAATAATATCAAAATACATTTAGAATGAAATTACACACACACACATATATATATATATATATATATATATTAATGATTTATTTTTATTATTTTTAATTTTTTATGTATTTATATATTTTATATTATATATATATACATATATAAAATTATAATTATATATATATATATATTTAATTAATATCATTCTACGTGTATTTTGATATTAATATATATATATATATATAATTATATATCTACATATTAATATTAAAATACACCGTATATACTCGTGTATAAGTCGATCTCATGTATAAGTCGAGTGCAGTTTTGTGACCAACAATTGTGAAATATGCTATGCCTCGTGGATAAATGGAGGGTAAAACTTGAGGCTATGAAATTCTGTGATTTTTATAATGATATACACACACACTCATACAAACACACACTCCGCATTACACACACACTCATACAAACAATCTGCATTATATACACACACTCATGCAAACACACACTCTGCATTACATACACACACTCATACAAACCCACGCTCTGCATTATATACGCACACTCTGTGTGTATATAATGCAGAGTGTGTGTGTTTGTGTGAATGCAGAGTGTGTGTGTGTATATAATGCAGATTGTGTGTGTGTTTGTATGAGTGTGTGTGTGTGTATATAAGGCAGTGTGTGTTTGTATGAGTGTGTGTATATAATGCAGTGTGTGTGTTTGTATGAGTGTGTGTGTATATAATGCAGTGTGTGTTTGTATGAGTGTGTGTGTGTGTATATAATGCAGTGGGTGTGTGTTTGTATGAGTGTGTATGTGTATATAATGCAGTGTGTGTGTTTGTATGAGTGTGTGTGTGTGTGTGAGTGTGTGTATATAATGCAGAGTGTGTGTGTGAACTGGGTGGGGGGAGGGCATTTTTATTATTTTTAATTTTTTAATTTTAATATTTAACTTTTTTTATTTTAATATTTAAACAAAATTATTTTAGTATTATTTTTTAATTTTAATTTTTAATTTTAATAATTATTTTTTAAAAATTATTTAATTTTATTTTTGTCCCCCCTCCCTGCTTGTTAGCTGGCCAGGGAGGGGGGCTCTCATTCCCTGGTGGTCCAGTGGATGGGCTGTTTAGGAGGGGGCTGGCAGGAAGCTCTTACTTACCTTTCCTGCAGCTCCTGTCAGCTCCCTTCTCTCACCTCCGGTCCGGTCAGCTCCTCTGTCAGCTCCCACTGTAAGTCTCGCAGTCTCTCGCGGCTCTCGCGAGACTTACAGTGGAGCTGACAGAGGAGCTGACCAGACCGGAGGTGAGAGAAGGGAGCTGACAGGAGCTGCAGGAAAGGTAAGTAACAGCTTGCTGTCAGCCCCCAACAGGACCGCCGGGCTTGTAATGAGCCCAGCGGTCCTTGTCTGTATTATGGCAATATAAGTTTCCATAATACAGACATTAACTCGAGTATAAGTCGAGTGGGGGTTTTTCAGCACAAAAAAATGTGCTGAAAAACTCGACTTATACTCGAGTATATACAGTAGTGTATTTGTATGTATGTGTAAGTGTATATACTTAGATCATATATATATATGTATATATTGTTTTATTTTACACTGTTTTAATTACATTTTATTTCAGGCAGCAGGGGGACTACCTGTCATTCCAGGCACTCCCCCTGCTGGCACTGCAATGGATGGCTATTCCGTCCATGTGATCGTGAGGTCCTCGCAAGAACCTCACAATCACATGGCCCTAGAGGACCGGATCGGCAGCAGGGGGATTCCCTGGGATGCCAAGTAAGTTCCCCATCGCGATTGCAGGTGTGGGATCGCTGGCGAGCAGGTAAGTGTGATGGACGGCTTGAACGTGCTATGCTACCCGCCAGTGTTTAGAGCCGGGTTCCCAAGGACGGCATAGCACACCTACCATCCTTAAGGGGTTAAAAGAACACTCAAAGCTCCATAATTACTAAAGTGAACTGTAGTCAATCCAAGTAATCTAAGTAGTGGAACCGCATATGGCAACAGCTTGATTTCTTAACTGGAATCTGCTAGATACTGCTGCCTGCTTCTCTGAAGCTAAAAGATCTCTTCATGGAGCTAAGTTCAGAGCTAAGCTCATTGGCTGAGAGCCATCAGCCGATGCTTTCCACCAATGAGATGGCCTGCACTACAGGATTTAATTCATATGCTACTTCTAATCTACTTCTAGCTACTTCCTGCTGCAGGGAGGCAGGAAGCAGATTTTGGAAGTAAGATCTTAAACCATTACTAAATGTTTTGACTTCATACAGTGGGTGGGCACCACAGCAATTCTAGCTCCACCACAGTATGATGTGGTATTTATGGTGCTTCGAGTGTTCCTTTAACAATGAGGTTATACTAATTATAATCAAGCCAGAAAATGTTTAATTTATTTTAAAAAGTAAACATTACCACTCCAAAAACCAGGGGACTTATACAATAGCAATGTATATCACATTAAAACTGAGTTTGCTAATTCATATTTGCTTAGATATTTTAATTCAGTCTCCAATTCACTATTTACAGGGTTAGTTACTAAATTCCAAATTTTGGCAAATTAATACCAAATGTCAAAACCGAGGTAAAAATAGCTATCAGCTATAGTCACAGCATGTCTATTTTTTCCCTCAGTTTTGCCATTTGGAATTAATATGAGAAAATTTGAAGCTCAGTGAACAACCCAATAAAAAAATAAAAATAAACACCTGTATGACACAAATACACGCACAAACAATTCATAAAAAGTTCCTATTCCCAAACCAGTTATTCATTTTATTTTAACAAAAATCCCTAAGGATGTAGTAGAAATGTAAAGCAGTTGTGGTAACTAGAAGTATGTTCAGAGTTAAAGGACCTGTAAGATAAATATTAGTGACCTTTCTGATCCAACGTGATTGAAGTGAGTTTATGGGGGATTTCTGTACCGTGTAAAAATGACACCTTTGCACTTTATAAATCTATTCCAGAAATGTGCAATGCTAATGTAGTAAAACCATGTGTTGGGATAAATTACTTGAATTCCTTTGCAATGTGCTTAACCTTTTGAAGAGCAGAATTTTTGTGACTTGTAGAAAAAAAAGAGGACACTTTCACAGTAGCAATCGGTAGAGTGTGTTGTTTTCACATATTCGCTGCTTTCAAACAAGCAAAAAAAAAGGTAGTTATCAATTGAATGTGTTGGCATACTGAAAACCCTAGTGACTTAGAATATTAATAATAATAATAATAATAATAATAATAATGCAAGAAAACAAAATAAAAGGTGCTAAATAACATTTTGTAAATAATTATCAAACATTGCCTTTTTAGTCACTAACCAATGAATGTTGAAAACTTATGGCTATTTGACAACCAAGTTATAAAATATATATATATAAAATATATAGATAATAAAGATAATAAAGATAACAAAAAAATGAAAAAATATTTGAAAAACTATTCAGCTATATTAGTGTAAAATTTTCAATGCAATCTAGATTATATTAGGTAAGATTTATATTTTTCTTTTTCCCATAGAAGAACTTTAGTTACACAAATCCAACCCTCAGTTTGAGTAATATTAGTATTACTATTGTTGTTATTATTATTGTCATTTATGTAGCACCAACTTATTCCACAGTGCTTTACGATAGTATAAAGAGGGGGATTTAAAAAAAAAAAAAAAAAAAAAATTACGAGTAACATATTATTGTGTTATTGATCACAAAGCAACAGCCTGCATACCTATTTTTTATTGGATTTTTTAAAAGTTTAATTACTTTTATGTAGTTTTGTCAGATCTCACTAGCATATTTTATACATAAACTATCTTATAGAATGTATAAACGCAATTTTGTATTGAATTTTGCAAGTTAACATACTACCTCCTTCATACTTATATATGCTTAAACATTTACTTGGGTATTTAAAAAAACAAAAACCATGTAACAGTATATATCAGATAATCATAATATAATTGGAAAAGTCTGCAGAAATTCAGAGATATTGCATAAAATAATACTGATAACAGACTTAAAACATCCAAGTCTTATGTAGCAATAATAATAATTATACAGTAGCAGAAAGTCTTAGTTCTAAGGTGTTAATGTCAGGTTTTAATGTTCACAGACTGAGCATGGAAATTGCCAGAGACTGTATTCCTCATTACAAGTAATGAAAGCATTTTACAGACCCCTGGCAGGAGATTATACAAACTGACATGATCTCCTGTGAATTGGCTACAATTTGACTTTCATCCTGAAATTTAAATTTTAACTGAAAGACAGACATATTGTAGCAAGAGATAATATTTGCCAAAAAGATATAACTTTTCAAGCAAAGTCCTACATGATATCACAGTCAAAGACTAGGATTACTGAAATATTAATAGTATTATCTTGCAAAAAAATGTTTTCTAAATAAATAAATATATATATATATATATATTAGACGTGCACCAGTGAAATTTTAGTTTCGTACGAATGAATTCAGACTGATTAAAAATTTCAATCGTCCTGTCCAAATTCAGTAAAAAATAATTTGTTTTCATCCATTAGGGCGAAAATAACACTGCGTATGCGAGAAAAAAAAAGCAAGGAGGAGCCGGCAGCGCTACCAGCTCCCTCCTGGTAACAATTCATACCCCCCTCGCATTAAAATCTATTAGGGTCACTATGACCCCCATATTAATAAAAGGGAGGTTAAATCATCCCGCATGCCCCTACATGCATTTCGCCAGTGGCTGCTCGCTATCATTTAAAACTGGATATAAATCAGTATCTTATATAGAAGTGATAGAGTGCTACGGTAAGAGTACGTGTAACCAATAGTTGTAGCAAAAACAATAACAATGTTGCAATATGAAAAAGTAGCTAGTTTTTGCTATAACTAATGGTTACACATACTCTTACCTTAGCTCTCTATCACTTCTATATAAGATACTGACCTGTCCCCCCCAGGTCCCCACCCGTGAGCGGGAACCTTAACAGACAATGGGGTGGGGACCTATTGTCCTCCCTCCATGGCCTGACCCATGAGCGGTGGGTGGGGGCCCTAAATGACAATAATGGGGGACCTATTGTCTCCCCCCAGGTTCTGATCCATGAGCAGTGGGTGGGGACCCTAACAGACAATGGAGGGAACCTCTTGTCGTCCACCCTATGGCCCCCACCCATGAGTGGCGGGTGGGGGTCCTAAATGACAATAAGGGGGGACCTATTGTCCCTCCCGGCCCTTCACCCATGGGAGGCGGATGGGGACCCTAAATGACAATAAGTGGGGGACCTATTGTCTTCCCCCAACCACCACCCATGAGCGGCGGGTGGGGGCCCTAAGTAACAAAAGAGGGGGACCTATTGTTTCCCCCCCAGCCACCACCCATGAGCAGCGGGTGGGGGCTAAATATAAAAAATACCCCCCCCCACAAGTGACTATGGGTCCCCAAACCCGTAGTCATCCCTCCCCAATAAAATTAAACCCTAACTACCCCTCACCCTAAAATTAGTGAGGGGGGAATCAAAAAAACAAATACCTGTAAATAGAAAAAAAATATACTTAACATTAGATGTCTTCTTTTTTCTTAAACCTTCTTTTTTCAGCCCCAAAAAAGGCCAAATAAAAAGTCATAATTCCTGTCGAAAACCTGAGCGCAATAAAAAAACATGCAGAAAAAAATAAATAAATAAGAATCCATCAGACCGAGCTCCACAGGGCGGGGAAAAGGCTTATAAAGCCTTCCCACTCCCTGCAATTTGACTCAGAGCACTCTGATTGGTTGGTACAAGTCAACCAATCAGAGTGCTCTGACAGGTAAATGTAGAGACTTACCTGTCAGTCAGCCTTATATGGGAAGCCTATGTAAGGCTTCCCCAGCCCGGCAAAGCTCATTCTGCGCGGAGCCCTGTTTTTTTTATTTTATATTATTTATATAGCGCCAACAAATTCCACAGTACTTTACAGTGGGTGGATGAACAAAAATGTAGTTATAACCAGACAAGTTGGACACACAGGAACAGAGGGGTTGAGGGCCCTGTTCAATGAGCTTGCATGCTAGAGGGAGTGGGGTAAAGTGACACAAAAGGTAAGGATAGTATTAAACTAATGACAGTTGCAAGAGAGGAATCAGTTGGGAGTTATTAACAGTTTAATTGATATGCTTTTATGAAAAAGTGGGTTTTAAATGATTTTTTTGAAGGAGTGGAGACTGGGTGAACATCTAATGGATCCCTTTTAATTAATTAGGGTCCCCACCTGCTGCTCATCGGTGGGGACCTGGAAGGGACATTAGGTGTCCCCCCCACCTTTATTTAATTAGGGTCCCCACCTGCCGCTCATGGGTGAGGACCTGGGGGGGACATTAGGTGTCCTCTCACTATTATTTAATTAGGGTCCCCACCCGCCGCTCATGGGTGAGGACCCCTTTATTTAATCAATTATGCCCCCTACCCGCAGATCACAGGGAGCCTGGGGGGACACTAGCTCCCCCCGTTTAAATTAATAGCACTCACCCGTGGGTCATGGGTGGGGGTGAGGGGGGGGCACAATGCCCCCCCATTTTAGTTATTTGGGTTCCCCACCACTTGCCAGGTCCCCCCTTATTGCACTAGCGACTGGGCAGCAATAGCTGCACAGTCATTAGTAGTTTTAAATAGTAGCGAGCAGCCACGTGCTGATCGCTGTTTAGGTGACATGTCCCTACTCACGGCATGCCATAAGTAGGGGCATGTGGGAGGATTTAACCTCCCTTTTATTAATATGGGGGTCATAGTGACCCCATTGGTTTTAATGCGGGGGGTTAGGAATTGTTAATATTTATTACAAGGAGAGAGCTGGCAGCACTGCCAGCTCCCTTCTTCCTTTTTTTGTTTTGCGCCTGCGCAGTGTTATTTTCATCAAGGACAGGTTAAGTCACTTAACCCGTGCTTCTAAGAGTCTCTTAACTGCACGAGTTAAGTCTCAGGCTGCAGGGAGAACCAGCGGTTTTTGTTTCTCCTCTGTGCTGTGGGGGTTAATTCTCCTGCAGCACAGAGTCTATTAAACGAAAGAACTGAAACGAAAAGGCAATGCATTCGGCATTTGCCGTTTCGTTTATATTTCGTATGTAGGACTTTTGTTTACGTTTTAGTAAACAAATACGAAAAAGTCAGAAATTTCGGACGAAATCGTGTTCATTTGAAAATGAATGCACGTCTAATATATATATATATATATATATATATATATATATATATATATATATATATATATATATATATATATATATATATATATATATATATATATATATATATACATACATATATACATATATGTCTGTGCTCTAAGATTTATAAATTGAGCAAAATTATTGAGCAATGTAATATTCATATATCAATAATGAGTTTAATATTTTTTACAATAAGATATAAGTATATACACAAAAAGAGAGAACAAGCGAGAGAGAGACAAACAGAATACATTTTAAGAGTGAGCAAGCAAAAGAGATTGCTAACATTTATCTGTGAAAAAAAACTATAAAAAAATGGAAACAAGAAGTAATGGAGATTTTCTAGTCATTTTATTTTCCATAAAATCAGTACAATTTTACATACGTTCAGCTTTGAATTTTGCTTTTTAGATCTTTTCATGTTTATGTTTATTCTCTGATAGCTAATTGTTTTCAGAATTGTTATATTTAGATGTGTGACATTTGTGACACTACAAGTGACAATCAGCATTCTCTTCCGTGAGATCTCCACTGATAAGAGACAATGTAATTTGCCTATGGTTATGCATTAAGAATGTCATTAGTCTACATTGCATAACATAGTCTAAGAGTTGTCATTATACTCAACATTTTAGCTGACAAGTTAGACAAGAAGGCTAGATTCCATTATAAGATAAGAATATATCTGGTAATTTAATAGCACGTTTTCCCATATACGTCAATAGAAGAACTGTTATTCAGTTATCAGAGTAAAATTCATCAGGGTTATGCACTATAGTGTGAATTGTCTGGAATTCAGTGTATTTTTCAATTTTAGGCAATAATAAATAAATTATGGAAAAAATGTACGTCAGTTGATGTTTCAGTTTGGGTATAGTTCGGTCTATAATTTGAAATTCACTTTCAATATACTTTGATTTTCTGATATTTTCCACATCCACTGTAAATAAGACATAAAACAAATAAACATATAATTTAATTTTGCAATACTTGACTACATTATGCCATCATATTCCTAAAGCTGCCTAACACATGAAAACAAAATTAATAAATGATGGGATCCTTTCAACATAAAATAAAAAAAATAAACTACATTTAGAACTCAGATCTTGCAACCGAAATGCATGAGTAGGTCCATATTTTACAAAACTCATTATCCACCTTTATTGAACTTTTTCTGTTCATTTCAGATAGGGTGTTGTAGTCAATTGGCCCGGATCACATTCTTCAAACAGTAATTTAATTCTTCATTTCACCAGGGGAAATGGCTTCATTGGTAATCATTACTTCAGTTGAGTAGGATAGAAAGTTTTGCACTTGGGTTACTTTTTCCCCAGGTTTATTTCATTATTTAACATGATTAATCCAATTTAATGTATGTTAATCAAATTTTGATATTTATATATGCAGATGTTACCAGTGCAATCAGGTTATTTAAAAATATTATTAACTTTCTTATTTTATATTGTGAAAATTATATTCTAAAAAGCAGAATTGCTGACTATTTGCCTATAATTTAAGTGTAAAGATCTTATAACAAGCGTTGTTAATATGTATTCTCTTGTAGACAGCAGATTATATTGAAATTGACGGTCAAGATAGTCAGACAAATCTCTAGATTAATCAAGGGCACTTATTTCCATATTTAAATTAAACCAGCTGAGAATGTATAAATGTAGGGCATTTATAACACTGTGCATTGTCAAAAGTGGAGATTAAGTTGGCCTCATTTAAAAGATAGTGTTGAATATATTTAACATTTGAGTTTGAATTTTGACATTGTGCTTCGTCGGTTATTATGAGTTTTATCGCTAAACATAATTACCATGGTAACGTAGAATGAGGACAGCCTTCCATCTTCCTTAATTAAAACATGTTTTTAAAAAAAAAAGTCTATTTCACCTCTCTGAACATTGCTTAACATATATAAAAATGTATACAGTGTATGGATAGTACTTCTTATTAAATGCATGTGCATCCTTTTTTGAAGTATAAACAGAATTTACTTGAGACTGTATATTTAAAGCAAAATGAAAAAATTCTTAGTTTTAAGTCTTTATTTAACTTATGTGACTATAAATTATGCTCAGCCCCCCACACTAGTGTTGGGAATGGCAATGCCAATCCTTTGGCAAAGGAACAGATGCCCAAATAATTTTAATAATTTCCAGTTTAAAAATACATGGCTGGGGAAGGCACTTCTGTATTGGGACTTCGGATCCAACAACTACACGACTCTATCTTTGTCAAACGCTGGTTAGACCTGGAACACAGTATAATTGGCCATGATTTTCCCTCACTCTATCTATATCTTAAACAAGCTAGACCTCTGATCCCACCACATCAGCGCTAGCTACTACCATAAATCTCTGAAACAGAATGATTAAAACATTCGTAAAACCCAAAAGTAGATTTTCTGCATTTCTAACTCACCTTTGTTCTGATTCTTTTTCTTTCTCTTTTTTTCTTCTTGTATTTCCATCATGGACTGATGGACTATCACCCTGTCTAATTTATACTACTTCTATCATACCCCTTTTACCCTTACCCTGTTTACTGTTGATGGGTAAGGTCCACGTGTCTAGTTAGTTTCCTGTCCTTTTCCTTTTTTTTGTTTACCCCACCATCCCAGTTGGCTGAAAAAGTAAGAGAGATGTAGTCCATAACAACTGAAGTACCAAAGGTTACTTACCCCAGGACTAGGCTATTTGAGAGAAAATTCTCAAAGTGGGACAAATAATACTGTCTTTTTATGAAAATACCTAATTAAATCATCTTGTCATGATAGTATACCAAATTAAAGAAATTATAGGGTATAGGGCTCAATTAAGAATGCATTAGATAAAAAAAAGATAATCCATTGCAAAAAAAATTCTCAAACACAGCGATGCTTTAACTGGCACCAAGGCCGGCGCAACAGTTACATGGATTAGGCGACCGATTATGGCGCGAGGTCCATGGAGTGCAGTGTCTGGGTGATCGGCAGGAGAGGAGCACAGTGCTCCCTTCCTGCCAGTCTCTGGATGTAGCATTGCCGAGCTGCAGAGCGTGGTAGAGGAGTGTGTTTCCCTCTACCCGGTCTGACATAAAGTGCTCACTTAGTGCACCGAACAGCTCCTGTCAGACCAAGTAGAGGAAACAGGAGTTCTTCTACCCCCGTATGTGGCTCGGCCATGCTGCATGTGGGAGTGAAGTCAGCAGGTATGGGGAGGGGGAGGGGGAGGCGGAGGCGGAGGAGAAACTCAAAGAGGACGAGGATGAGAGAGAGGCACAAAGAGGGCTGGAGGAATGGGAATAGAGGCACACATAAAGGTGGGGAGGGAGAGATACACAAAGGGCTGGGGGAGAGGCACACAGAAGGCTTAAAGAAAGAGAAGCACACATAGGGCTGTAGGGGAGGGAGACACACAGAGGGCTGGGGTAGAGAGGCACAAATAGGGACCAGGGAGAGAGGCATACAGAGTGCTGATGGTGGAGATCTGGGGGGATAAAGAGACTGACACACGCGCTAAAGGTAAGAGACACAGAGGGGCGGGGGAAGAGAAAAAGAGACACACAAAGGGGTTGGGGACAAAAAGACACACAGAGGTACTAGGGCACAAAGAGACACACAGAAGGACTGAGGAGGACAATGAGACACAGAGAGGGGCTGGGGAGGACAAAGAGACAGAGCATCTGGAGGGGCAAAAAACACACAAAGGTGCTGGGGGGACAAAGAGACATAAAGAGGGACTGGGAGGGACAAAGAGACACACAGAGGGTCTAGGAAGGGAAAGAGACACACAAGGGGCTGGGGGAGAGACACAGAGGGGATGGGTGTGAGAAAGAGATCCACTAAGGTGCTGGGAGGGAAGAGCCACACAGAGGGTGAGATGAAGGGGAAAGAGACACACAAAGGAGCTAGGGAGAAATAGACACACAAAGGGGCTGGAGAAAGAGCCTAGGGCTCGAAGTTGTCATGTATTGACCCTGACTGGCACCTATCTCCTAAGTAGTGATTTGACAAAATAGTTCTCAAAGCAGCTTGGCAACAGTCCCTTAACACAGTTTATTGATGCAACACTTGAAACTGCATTATGAATAACTTGCCATAAATCTTAACAGAACACCTTTGAAGTAGGTTTGTAATTTTCTAGACATGTTCATCGGCAATCTCCAACCTGTATAGCTCTCTCTGAGACTGTTAATTGAATTATCCATAGATGACTATGCAAGACTTTTGTATGGCACAGCCATGTTACAATTCTGCCGTCCACCCCATGTGTTCCATATTAAGGGTTAATAAGTGTATAGGATTTTAGAAAAATATCTCTTTCTGTCTCATTAGAGATTTTGCTGTTAGCAAGTTGAAACCTAAGAGATTTGTCTTGACATGTAAGGTGAGCTTATACTTTAATGGACATTGGAGTGATACTAAAAACTTCTAGTTATTTAAATGTGTATAGGGATTTGGAATACTGCACAGGTACCATTTTTCTTCTGCCTTTTATACTAGGTACATACTATTACTCCTTCAGTCTTTAGATCCTAGTGAAATCTAAACTCCTTTTTTGAACATTTCCTGTGCAAAGGAAATGTCTAACTGATTAAACTACGATGAAAGATTGGAATTGAAAACAGGAAAATGACAAGGGGAAACCATAAAAAGACACCCATTCTTACTACTAACCTTACAAGTGGACCAAGGTCATATACTGCAGAGGAAACTTGGATGATAGTATACAAAATCACACCATTTTAGTTATATGAGGAATAGTCTTCCAATATTTTGGTTTGCATTCAAAAAGTTGAAAGAGTACACATGACTTATTTTTAAAATAAGCATACCAGAAATGAAGCTGTTAACTAGTGCATTATTTTGGCAGGCCGAGTGCCATGCAAAGCATGACATTACGCATCACTGCACGAATCACCGATCTGATACCTATGTTATAATGTGTTCACGTTTTATGTTCAGCCTGTAAAGTATAGAAAGCCACAATCAATTATTATTTTTAAATACTGTTCAATAAGTATCAAATTAACTTTTTTTAATAAGTGTTACTTTTATTAAGTGAACATACATACACAAGCAAAGCAACACATTCAATACTTTTTGAAGATATATGTAGAGAGAACAATATGTAATATTACAAGTCAGCAAAACAATACATATATTTATTGTATAGTTGTAAAACAAAAAGAGGCTACAAGGTATATAATAAAAAATATACAGCAAACATATCTACTCGCTGGACAAATCATTTTCTTAGTTATATAGAAGTAATGATAAGTAGTGAGAAAATTGTAAGATAACACCCCAAATCTGGCAGTTCAAAAGCAATGATCACCTTGGCCAGACTAACATAGGGACTAATGGAACTCCAGGCATATGTCCTATAAGGCATTATATATAAATATATATATATATATATATATATATATATATATATGTAAATACACTGCTCAAAATATAAAGGGAACACTTAAACAACACAATGTAACTCCAAGTCAATCACACTTCTGTGAAATCAAATTGTCCACTCAGTAGGCAACACTGAGTGACAATCAATTTCACATGCTGTTGTGCAAATGAGATAGACATCAGGTGGAAATTATAGGCAATTAGCAAGACACCCCCAATAAAGGAGTGGTTCTGCAGGTGGTGACCACAGACCACTTCTCAGTTCCTATGCTTCCTGGCGGATGTTTTGGTCACTTTTGAATGCTGGCGGTGCTTTCACTCTAGTGGTAGCATGAGACGGAGTTTACAACCCACACAAGTGGCTCAGGTAGTGATGCTCATCCAGGATGGCACATCAATGCAAGCTGTGACAAGAAGGTTTGCTGTGGCTGTTAGCGTAGTGTCCAGAGCATGCAGGTGCTACCAGGAGACAGGCCAGTGTATCAGGAGACGTGGAGGAGCCCGTAGGAGGGCAACAACCCAGCAGCAGGACCACTAACTCCGCCTTTGTGCAAGGAGGAACAGGAGGAGCACTGCCAGAGCCCTGCAAAATGACCTCCAGAAGGCCACAAATGTGCATGTGTCTGCTCAAATGGTCATAAAACAGACTCCATGAGGCTGGTATGAGGGTCCGACGTCCACAGGTGTGGGTTGTGCTTACAGCCCAACACCGTGCAGGACGTTTGGCATTTGCCAGAGAACACCAAGATTGGCAAATTCGCCACTGGCACTCTGTGCTCTTCACAGATGAAAGCAGGTTCACACTGAGCACATGTGACAGACGTGACAGAGTCTGAAGACGCAGTAGAGAACATTCTGCTGCCTGCAACATGCTCCAGCATGACTGGTTTGGCAGTGGGTCAGTAATGGTTTGGGGTGGCATTTGTTTGGGGGGCCGCACAGCCCTCCATGTGCTCACCAGAGGTAGCCTGACTGCCATTAGGTACCGAGATGAGATTCTCAGACCCCTTGTGAGACCATATGCTGGTGGGGTTGGCCCTGGGTTCCTCCTAATGCAAGACAATGCTAGACCTCATGTGGCTGGAGTGTGTCAGCAGTTCCTGCAAGATGAAGGCATTGATGCTATGGACTGGCCCGCCCATTCCCCAGACCTGAATCCAATTGAGCACATGTGAGACATCATGTCTCACTCCATCCACCAACATCACTTTGCACCACAGACTGTCCAGGAGTTGACAGATGCTTTAGTCTAGGTCTGGGAGGAGATGCCTCAGGAGATCATCCGCCACCTCATCAGGAGCATGCACAGGCATTGTAGGAAGGTCATACAGGCACGTGGAGTCCACACACACTACTGAGCCTCATTTTGACTTGTTTTAAGGATATTACATCAAAGTTGGATCAGCCTTTAGTGTGTTTTTCCACTTTAATTTTGAGTGTGACTTCAAATCCAAATCTCCATGGGTTGAAAAATTTGATTTCCATTTTTTAATTTCCGTGTGATTTTGTTGTCAGCACATTCAACTAAGTAAAGAAAAAAGTATTTCAGAAGAATATTTAATTCATTCAGATCTAGGATGTGTTATTTTTGTGTTCCCTTTATTTTTTTGAGCAGTGTGTGTATATATATATATATATATATATATATATATATATATATATATACATTCCAATACAATACTGACATTCTTTGTAATTAGACAAGTTTATTCTTTATTCCACTTCACGCTGTCCTGTTTGACTAAGCAATGGAATAAAGAATATACTTGATTTAAAAACCCAGAGTGCGGGTATTGTACTGGAATGCATATAATAACATTATTTTACCAAGCACTAGGCATGAAAGTAATTTGAAGTCTGAGTGTAGGACATTTTTTCATTTTATTTATATATTTGTTTATTTATTTATTCTGCTTCATTACTCATCCTTTGCTGTTTCTCTATGATGGATGTAGTGCAGGGAACAAACTTTCTGTGGACCGGCTGGCTATAAAATAGTTAATGTAACCTGACTTTTATGCACTGTGCAAATGCTTTTGCTGCTTCTATATCTGTTACAGCCCAACATTCTCTTGTTATCATCTGACAGTGTTGCATGTTCCCTTTCAGTTACACACACTTGATCCTTCTCTATCTCAGTCCCAGTCTACCTGCTAGTGAGAAGGGAAGGAGAGTGGCAGACAGATGAGCTCTGAATAGAGAGAATTCAGAGTTTGTGATCAGTTAGAGAGGGGAGATAAGAGCTGTGGGGCTTGTATTATGGACAGACTGGGTTAAGAGTAGGAAGAGAGAGATTTCCATAGGGTATGTGTAATATTTTTTATATCATCATTAGCAATTATATAGCGCCAACATATTCTGTAGTGCAATTATAGAAAGGGGACAGGTAACTGACAAACAAAATAATCGCAGAGAAAAGAGGTGAAAAAGACCCCGTTGAAACAAGCTGATATACTATGAGAAAGGGGTAAAAAATGCATCCCGCAAGTCTAACTCCACCACTACCTCAACTATATACAAGACACTCAGAAGCTCTGGCTGTTATAATGGTTTCTGTTAGAAATATTCTGTAATTACGTCCATTCTAATCATCAGGATCAATAGGTTCTTAGTTTAGCATTGGTGATCATGATCAATAGCAGTGCCTAGTCTAGAAATGAAATAGTTGTAACCAAATGATCAGTCCACTTAAATATATGTTGCTTGAACCTGATCAAAGCAGGTCTCAGAAATTAAGATTCTAAAATTAAGCATTTTCCGGAGGTCAAAGGCATGAATAAGTATCTTTATAATTCATAAAGAATTTCCCAACAGCTTTTCTCTCATTGCAAATACTTTATCCCAGAAATCTTAAAAGACAACTAAAGTTGCTGATCTTTGAAAAATATGCATGTGCAAATAGCATTAACAGTAGTATGAGCATTTTATACAAACTCCACTTATTAGTACTGAAAAGTTGAAGTATTTAAATTGCAGTTTTTACATATTCCTGTAGGGGCTGCTAAATCATAATAAAAAGAACACTCGGTTAAAAACAAATACCCTTTGATAAATAATGCAGGGGAACATTTTAAAGAGAATAAAAACAGTACATCTTGCTTCAATATTCTACACAAATGTCAAATGATCAGTTCACATGACTTATACATTTATTATCCATGCTATTATTAAAGTTTATAAAAAAAAAAAAAACACAACATTGCATTGTTAGTTTTAGTTACAAACAAAATACTATGCGTTATATGGTGCCGAATCATATTTGTTATGTATATGAATACATTATTCTTAAAAAAAGATTTATCTATCAGAGAGATGGTTGTTACTTATGCGCCTAGGAGTTACCTCTAAATATAAATCAGACAGACAAAAAAGACAGGCAGACAGAGCAGTGGTGTTACTGATATGATCATTATATAAGTCGACACTCTGCAGAAAAAAACCCAAAAGCTTCATATCTGAAAAATAACCGTAATCAGCAAATTAACTATATATTTACATAAATTCAAATGGAATAATGTATATCAAGGATATTAAAGTGAATATTAACATAAATATTTCCCAAATGGATTTAATATATCATGTATTACAAAGTTAAACTATGTATCAATGTTAAATATTTAGATATAAATTCACTTCAACTCTGATCCAGTACTAGCATATCCTGATCTTCATCAGTGTTACACTTCTGTAACACTCACCTACTGCCCCCCTGTGGTCTGCTTTTGTTTGCTCTGCATAGGGACACTTGCCCAAGCAGGGTAAACCTTGTTCATGGTGCTGACATGTTAACATCATTGTTGGCTAAGGAATAGTAAACACAAGTGACAGGACACCTGAGTTGCACAGGTCACAGAGTAGCCCGTCAGGAGATTTTCCACTAACCCACTATTGCCTGGTACTGGCTGACGCAGTGTATGAAATGTCAAGAGGGTCCAAATTGCCCATTGCTCCCGTGCAATTTGCACAGAGGGAGAAAGGCTGTCAGGACAGCCGAATGTCAAGCAAGGGCAAGTCGCCTGATACAGAGCTATGTCCATGTTGTACTAAGGTAATGTACAGTTTAATGTTAGTCTGCAATGTGTATATGTCAGTAAGTCTGCGCGTGTCAGTTAGGCTGTATGTTTTTGCGTATGTGTATATGTTTTAGTGCATATGTCAGCGGCTCTGCCGTAGATTGAGTGACAGGCAGTTCTCTTGCTCCCTGTCCTTCTGTTACTCCCCCAGCAGGAGTTTCTCATGGTTGATGAGGGAGCATGGGATGCACTGACCCCAATGTGCTGGAAGTGCAGCCAACATCAGCATGGAGGATTGCTTACAATAGGTAGGGGGTGGCAACTGAGGGTAAGTGTTATAGCACTCACAGATCCTCTAGAATTGCAGCAGAGGTGCTTGTATTTTTATTTTTTTTAAACCACTTAAGGACCATCATACAGTAAAAGTGCCAGCAAGGTTTGATCCCATCTTTCGATGCCTGAGAGTCCCCTCTGTCAGCTGGGGCAAATGTTAGAGGCCCTAGACTGACAGATAAGCATATCCCTTTAAGTCCATTTCAATTCCACAGTTAAGTGATTGTTGTCAGCGGCAGTATTTCCGAGTGTCCCCCCAGCCTTGCAATTGTTAAAATGAGGGAATCCAGGGTATCTCTTTTGATTTTGTTTTTAGGTCCCCTCTGTAAGCTGGGGCCACTACCAGTGGCCCTAGGATGATATATAAACTATGTGCAGTGCACTAAGTGAGTATGACACCTTGCTCTTTCATTTTAAATTATCCCCAGTATCAAAGAAACTGACCTGGAAAAACAGCATGAGATGAAATTACGCCTCTCATGCTGCAATCACACAGTACAGAGTGCTCATAGAATTCTCTATACTGTGTGATCTAGAAAATCCCTCTGTTGATGGCAGTATTGACTTTCTGGATTAGTAGTAGGATTATGGGTTAGTTAACGGGTTGGATTAGCAATAATGGATAGAATGATGGCTTGGAATATAGATTGGGTTATAATTGGATTATGGCTAAGATTAAAGGTTGGATTATGGGTAGAATTAGTGGTTGTTGGTTAGTTGGTTTAAAGGTTGGAATATGGGTTGGATTAGGGGCAATATGAGGGAAAAAGATATATATGGGGTATCATTGTAATCGAGAACAGTAGTAGCATACAAATATGGGGCGTTTGAAGTAGGACTCATGTGGTCTTTGAAATATCCCAAAATATAACACATCAGAAAAAAAACCCACAAAAATATTAATATTTTGATCTAAGTTTGTGATAAAATGGTTAAATGGAGAGTGTCAAAATGCTCTTAGTTACAGAGCCTGGGGGTCAGTCCATTTTTTGGCACAGAAGTCTATGCTTTTATTGACAAGCGAGAGTAAGTACACTTTAAGTGAGTACACTGACACAATTCCATTGTAACTGATTTTTTTCAATCGATTTTTAAAAATAAAAGTCAGCTGAAAAAATGATTTTAAATCAGTTCCAGATAGGAGTTTGATGGTGGCTCGAGCTTGTCCCATCTATAGATTGAAAAGAATGAGGTGAATATTATTTCATCTCTAATATTGAACCAATCCATCTTGAGTCAATATTTACAGCCCTCTTAATGCTGATTGGCTGTTTAAAGCATTGCTCCTTGACAACTGACTTGAAAAAAAAAAAAGTTTGTCAAGTTCATAGTCCGCACGAAAAGTGCTGTACGGGGAACTTGAAAACTCTTTGATTAAAAAAAATCAAACAACCAATAAGGTTCCCAGATTACAAACAACACCACGCGGGTGCTTCCACATCCCCACATTGCTCGTAGCTTAGTTGTCTTACTTGATTTTGCTGCTGTGGTTCAGGTAAGTCCCCTACGTTTTAAGAGGAACCTTTTACTTTCAGAACAGACATATATCCCGAGATATATTTAAAATGAGAAAATAAAGAAAAACCTTTCCTATGCTAGACTGTTAATCCACACTCTAAAAAGTCCATCAGTGGGTACAGCATTAAATATCTGGAACATCTTAAGAAAATGCAGCATTAGCAATTGGTAGTACTGTAGAGGCCAGTGCGTTTTATTTGCATCTCTGCTCTTTTCCTCATCCCATTAAAATTTTATTATAAAAGTGATAGCTTCTTTTTAACGGCTATTTTAAATGCTACCATACTGCTAAATTATTATTTTTCTGTACACTCTGGTTTATGTTTATTTTACCAGCTTGCAGCTCATTCATATTTTTCTAAAGCATATTTCAGTGTGCGGAATATAAGGATTCACATGGGATACCAGAACAGGACAAACCGTGTCAGTCTGATATTTGTGAGAACATTAGCTATAAAGGACTGGTTCAACATTATTGTTATGAATGGATTATTTTTCTACCAAAAGTATTAAAAGAATGCAGTAAATTCACAAGGAAAAATTAAATGTCTTTGGTTTTATACCCATACAAGTGTATATAGATGTATACTTAGTACACAGATATGGGAAATTAAATGTTTAATAATGTGGACATTTCAGAATTATTTATTTTTTTAGATTCTATGGAAAATTATAGTCTCAATCATTGGTATCTTTGAAGCCACAAGGGATTTTTTTTCCTGTTACCATAGTGAAAACAGACTGTAGGATACTCTTCTATTAACTGGAATTAAAATTAATGCAATAGTCATGTTACACAATTATGCTCTTTATGAAAAGTAATTACCACTGCTCACATAAAAGGCTAAAAATAATAACATTTTATATTCTTAGTAAAATGTACATCACAAAAAAAACAAAAAAAAACAAGAAATAAAAAATTGAAAATGTATCAGAACAATTTTTAGCCTGCAGTGACGGTTGCACAGCCCAGGTTTCTACTCTGCTTATTTGATTTGAAAGTGTGTCACTATCGTAAGAAATAGAGTTCGTAAAAATATATCGGTCCAGGTCCAGTATTCCGATTTTGTAAAGATGGATCCAACGATCACAAGGCGTTTGATCCCCCCAGATTTATTCAAGTGATAGTGGCACACATTCCACTCAAATGCAGTGAGTTTACTATCAAAGTTATTGTTTCTTATATGTTTTATAGGTCACAGATGCTCTACACTAGATGCTTTTTTAAAAAATGTTTTTAAGGTGCAGCTCAAGATATTTTTCAGCAAGACAAGCCTTTTTCAGTAATATTTTGTTGTTTTATTCATTGTCATTTTGCACACTGATTTTTTGATTATTACTTATATATGAGTGCCAACCAGAGTCTTAACTGCTGGTTGTTTGGCACTCAGAAGGTATCAGTGCTCTCCTCCATTGTGTCCAATAAGCCTAAAAAGCAAGCTGGAAGCAGGTGATCCCAGATAATTACAGAGCCAGGATGTTTGTTTATTTAACTATGATCATATATTTTGTTCTTTACAGGAAGCAGGTACCATGATTCAAGGTTATATTCCAGCACCACTTCCTTTTTTCAAAGGAAGCCTCTAAGGGAAGATTCTGAACTTCCTATTCTTCTGATGAGTAACATTGAAGGATTACACCAACAAAAAACACTGTTTTATTAAAACACTGATTTTGGTTGGAGTAACATTTGCTGACATTGTCCCCCTCCTTATAAAATAAGAAAAGAAAAGTAACTTTCACATTTAAACCAGTTCAATTTTTCTCTGGTGATGTCACTCACCCTCATGGTAGGGAGGGGAACATACCGGAGAACAGGCTGAGGGAGGACATGGGAAGAACTAGGATTAGTCTTATTGTCGTTAGTCATTTGTCATCAGCCTTTTACGCACAAAAGGGACATTAGCTAGCTTTCATAGATAAAAAAGGGAATTGGGGGCACACCCAGAGCATGCATTTCTTAGCATTAGTGTTATTGAGAGACCAAATTGTATACAAAATATAGATTAAGGAACAGCATACACACAACAATACAGGTTTACATTTTACAAGGCTACTTAAAATCTATTATCTCAGCAAACAAATATGGGGATTCAGTTCCACCATATGGTCATTTTATGTTATTGTGTAGTGGTGTTGACTAACAAGATATAGCCATCCGATGGAATCTCCATAATGTTTGTCTTGGTGCCCGATACCACAGGACACTTTTAGAGGTCTTGTGGAGTCCAAGCATCGACACATACGAGCTGTTATGGGAGTATGACGTGGACCTGCACGATATAAGGCAGGTGATTTTAATTTTGTGGCTGATCAGTGTGTATATTTAATTATGGTTAATAGGATGTGTGTATGTGGCTAATTATGCATGCAGGCAATTAGGCTCACACAATTTCAACATAAAAGCATCAGGCATTTTAACATGACTGTTATTGTATGTGACCAAGCTACTGTTAACACTTTTTAGATTTCTATATATTCAGTACATCACACTATTATTCATTTTTTAATTAAGCAATTTTATGCCATATCAGACTAATACGTAATGTGTCAGCTAGATTGATTTAACCTAAAAAGATATAAATGTATTCATGTATTTTGTCAAGCCAACACATACAAACAGATATATAAACACATACAGATATATAAATATCTGAGTCTACTTGGTATATTCTATATACACCTTTTCATCTGTGTCACAATTGTCCTTTTGAACTTACAGCAAAAACAATCAAGTGTTTTACCATAAAACATGTTAACTTACCAGCAATAACAGGTACAAAAAAAGATAAAATGTAGAAACAAAGCGTGCATAATCTAGATTAAATTGATACTGTAAATTGTTCAAACACCACAATCCTCAGATGTACATTCCAATCTTTCTGTTCCTGAAGTACATCTAATCATTAACACATAAATACTTTTTTTTACTAGCTGAAATAGTATTAGGCAATTGTATTATACAATTCCAATGTACCGTATTGCTGCATTTGTTTTATTTTACAGGCACATAGGTGGAACAAAAATACATTTTCAATGCAATAAAAAGAAATGCACTGATATTGTAACAAAGAATATGAAACAAAGTATAAAGCAACACAACATTGAATATTTCCATTACATACCTGAAAAAGAAATGATTGGGCACCACGGTTTCGTTTCATATATTAACTAAATTTTGCAGTTAATCATTAATTGCTGTAGTTAATCTCCAAAGTTTGAACATGCCGTTAAATTGCAATGTTAGAAAAAAATTGCGGAATACAACAATTTAGGGAAAATATGCATGTTACCCATGAATTGCCATTACCAAAGCAAATTTGGTGTCTGCCAAAAACAATAAGTCCCCAAAATATAATAAACAAGATAATAAAGAGAGCGCATCTAACAAATAAAAAAAAAATATAGTGGCTAAAATGATCTAACTGGATCAATGGAAATAGTACCCAAGGATCTTGAAAAAGTCCTCAGAAGAAGGACGAAACGCGTTGATGAGGTGCTAGGGGTACTTTGCTGCATACCCTCTCTATTAAACTCGAGCAAGAAGCCGTTTTCAAGCCATCTTTATCTACAGCAGTTCCCTACAGAAACATTTTCGGACAGCTCACCTGAGTGCACGAGGTAGACGCTGTCTCCTCTGGGGAACAGGATAATCCGTCGAGACCATAAGAGAACGAGCAGCTACAAGGATTTTTCTACATGGTCCTTAGGAATAAGTACCATTATTTTTACATTGTGAGAGTTCCTATTTAGGGGGGGATTTTTTTGTTGTACTGGGGCAATAAATGTTATAGAGTTACACTATATCTCTTTCTTTCTTTGCCTAGGAATTTTCAAGTACACTTCTGGGTTCCTATTAAATATCACATATTTTGGACTCCCCCTCACAGGACCTTAAAGTTCATCTAAAAAAAGTTGGACTTTTTAGAGACACATTCTTATTATTTTTTCCGTTTTTTTCGTTTCTATTTGTTTTTTAATCCAGTTTTTTATTGCGGCTCTTTATAGAGTTTGGCACAATAGTTTTCATTATCGCTACATTATTTCTATATATATGCACCCTTGTTATATTTTAAGGGGATTATCTTCTAAGCGCTGACAATACTCCAAGCACCCCAAAATATAATACTGCCTTTTCAAATAGAGGAATTTAGAAATGTATCAAACTTGGAAACTACCCCTAACTGACAACAAAATTGTGAATTAAATCACCTGTTTAGAGCTCTGTGCTTGCCTACTTGCTGAAAGGTAAAATATTATAGATATGACCAGTTTATAAATTGGCTGCACTAGTAGTAGAGACAAAGGCCAACACATCATTGAATCTACCTATTTGCTTTATATTTGTTGATAGGGTGTGCTTGAACTTTGGGATTCACACTCGTCACACAATATACAGGTTTTTTTTCCACAGCAATGCATCCTCCACTATTTTCCTATAGCAGTTTTCTGAGTGTATATACCATCTCTATCTGCTTTCAGTACTGGGATACAGAAAGATGATTGAAAATATGTTTTTTGTTCAGTTTTATCGTGCTAAACATATCACCGATTTCACCAGCAAGGCCAAACCTCTGGTCTCAAGGTTTGGATGGATGACTATAAAACTTGGGCTAAATAAATGACAAACTTTGCTTCAATCCATCATTAATAAAATACAGGCTGACATAGGAAAATATATCCAGGCCTTGCTAGACTGCACTGACCAGTTGGAGATATATATGGAGGAGGTAGTTTAGGCCACCGATGTATGACCAAGTTTCACCCTGCAATAAAACATAAACATAACTGTCTGCCTTTTTGCAATATTAGGATCTGGGGAACATCTTAAAACATAGGAGTAAAATCAACCGGATAACTCCAAAACTCTTAAAAGAGGTGTTAGCACAAAGAAATCCAGAATGCTGTATAAATCTTCACCATATTTATGTAAAGCAGATGCTCTAGGACCATATACTCTTTTACTGTGGAACATTATTTCACATAGTTATTGTTTCAGATTGTGTCATTGTCTCTCTGTTACCTTCACATGAATAGAGAGGGAAACTGACCATAGATCTCCATTGGTTTACAGTCTCCTAAAGTCTTTCAGTCTCATATTAAAGTCTATTAAAATGTGTTTGAGGTCATATGGAAGTTGCCAGGCTTTGATATATGTGTTTACCTGTTGTCTATCTGTTTTCTTATGTGTTCCTTTTGATTATATATGTTCACATTATTTATCTATGGACACAGACACGCATTTACCACATTATCTCTCAGTATTTGATGTATTTGTGTATTGCAATACCATAAAGCAAAATATAAATGGTGAACCCATACATTTTAATAACAGTAACAAAATTGTATTATGATGATACAAGTACAGTATACTTTCATGCGCTAATCACTTTGGAAATGCAATCAAGTGTTGAGCTCTATGATATAATAAGCAAAAAAGGAGTGAGATCATTTGTAATAAAAGTTTTTTTGTGATCCAAAAAGTCACTTAAAATGGTATTAAAGTAAGCTTTATTTAAGTGTTAATACCCAATTGGTAGCTTTAATAGGAAATATTTCCAATATATAGCCTTGAGCTAGAAGTAACATCTACATTTTATATGTTTTTGGATCCAGTTATTATTAATTCTCTTGGGTACTCTTTATTTTATGTGGGTTCACTAACCTTAAACTTAAAAAATGGCATACTTAGGAATAAAAATAATGGAATAACCTCTAGGACAATTATTTAACATAAGTTATGAAGATTATATATGTATGCATAAGTGAGTTAAAATGTGAAGATTATATATGTATGCATAAGTGAGTTAAATGTGAACTAAGGTTTTTATTTGATGCTATTGGCTAAGACTAAAGTTAAAGCCCTGAGTGATTTCTTGAGGGATAACTTGTTAATTGCTGCTTTGCTCTATGACATACGGTGACTCCCTTAGAAAGAGAACATGTGTTGTGTGTTTTTACTCCATCAAATTCCAATCAAATTTTTCTTGGCAAGAGTTACAATGTAGCACATTTCAATATTAATGATGGTAAAGATTCTGAAAAAAAAAAAAGCTCAGAAAGACAAAATCTGAAAGTGTTCCGCCTTATTAAAGCAATATTTTTATGCATTGGTATACATGGATTTTTTTTTATCAAACCCAAGCAAAGTGGACCTGATATGTATGAAATGTTTGTATTAAGAAATTACCCACTAAAAGAGCAGGAGATAAGAACTTCAAAAGTCAACACATTGTGCTATAAGATCTAATTGAAAATTATTATTTTTTTTCATAAGCAGAAACAAAAGCGATTTAACTTTCTATACACTAACACTGCTTCCTTTATCTAAAGTTGTTTTGGTGCTTAGAGTATCCATTGAGACTTTGAGATTTCTCATTTTTGAAATATGCCAATACATGCCTTTTTGTGTCTTTTTTGAAAACATTGTAAAATCATTCATTCTCCTTCCTAAGCTTGCATTTCTCTCTCGGTCATTAAAGACTCCAAAAAAAATTAAATTTCAGCAACCTAACAGAATACATTGAAAAAATAGATAGTGTAGCGCTTCTATAAGTGTATAATAAAAGTAGTTACCTAAAAGGTAGATGGTAGTCTACACCCAAAATACAGACTTATGCGTGTAATGAGTCAAATGGGATCGGGTTCTGTAACAATGTAAAAGATATCCACATAGTGTAAAATCGTACTAATAAAAAATAGGTTTAAAAGTAAACATAGGAACACTCACAAACATAGAGCTATAAACCTAGCTCTGGTGTGGATGGCTTCGGGTCCGTTTAGGCGACCCACCCCTATATTGAAATGTTGTGTGTGGTCCTAAAGAATGGAGACAAAAAGGAGACCACAATAGGGTAGCACAGTATGTATCCAAAATATGCTGGAGGGGTATGTAAGGATTATACTTACATAGAAACATAGAAACATAGAAACATAGAATGTGACGGCAGATAAGAACCATTCGGCCCATCTAGTCTGCCCAGTTTTCTAAATACTTTCATTAGTCCCTGGCCTTATCTTATAGTTAGGATAGCCTTATGCCTATCCCACGCATGCTTAAACTCCTTTACTGTGTTAACCTCTACCACTTCAGCTGGAAGGCTATTCCATGCATCCACTACCCTCTCAGTAAAGTAATACTTCCTGATGTTATTTTTAAACCTTTGTCCTTCTAATTTTAGACTATGTCCTCTGGTTGTGGTAGTTTTTCTTCTTTTAAATATAGTCTCCTCCTTTACTGTGTTGATTCCCTTTATGTATTTAAATGTTTCTATCATATCCCCCCTGTCTCGTCTTTCCACCAAGCTATACATGTTAAGATCCTTTAACCTTTCCTGGTAAGTTTTATCCTGCAATCCATGAACCAGTTTAGTAGCCCTTCTTTGAACTCTCTCTAAGGTATCAATATCCTTCTGAAGATATGGTCTCCAGTACTGTGTACAGTACTCCAAGTGAGGTCTCACCAGTGTTCTGTACAATGGCATGAGCACTTCCCTCTTTCTACTGCTAATACCTCTCCCTATACAACCAAGCATTCTGCTAGCATTTCCTGCTGCTCTATTACATTGTCTGCCTACCTTTAAGTCCTCAGAAATAATCACCCCTAAATCCCTTTCCTCAGATGTTGAGGTTAGGACTCTATCAAATATTCTGTACTCTGCCCTTGGGTTTTTACGTCCAAGATGCATTATCTTGCACTTATCCACATTAAATGTCAGTTGCCACAACTCTGACCATTTTTCTAGTTTACCTAAATCATTTGCCATTTGGCTTATCCCTCCTGGAACATCAACCCTGTTACATATCTTAGTATCATCCGCAAAAAGACACACCTTACCATCAAGACCTTCTGCAATATCACTAATAAAAATATTAAAGAGAATGGGTCCAAGTACAGATCCCTGAGGTACCCCACTGGTGACAAGCCCAAGCTTCGAATATACTCCATTGACTACAACCCTCTGTTGCCTGTCACTCAGCCACTGCCTTGCCCATTCAACAATATTGGAATCCAAACTCAAAGATTGCAGTTTATTGATAAGCCTTCTATGTGCAACAATGTCAAAAGCCTTACTGAAATCTAGGTAAGCAATGTCTACTGCACCACCCTGATCTATAATTTTAGTTACCCAATCAAAAAAATCAATAAGATTAGTTTGGCATGATCTCCCTGAAGTAAACCCATGTTGTCTCTGATCTTGAAATCCATGTGTTTTTAGATGTTCAACAATCCTATCCTTTAACATGGTTTCCATCACTTTCCCCACTACTGAAGTAAGGCTTACTGGCCTATAGTTGCCCGACTCCTCCCTATTACCTTTCTTGTGAATGGGCACAACATTCGCTAACTTCCAATCTTCTGGGACTACTCCTGTTAACAATCATTGGTTAAATAAATCTGTTAATGGTTTTGCTAGTACACCACTAAGCTCTTTGAATAGCTTTGGGTGTATTCCATCAGGTCCCATTGACATATTTGTCTTTACTTTTGACAGTTGAAATAGAACCTCTTCCTCTGTAAACTCACGTGTAATAAATGACTAATTTATTCTTTTTTTTTTAACAGAGGTCCCTTTCCTTCATTTTCAGCTGTAAATACCGAACAAAAATATTCATTGAGGCAGTCAGCTAGACCTTTATCCTCATCTACATACCTTCCTTCTTTTGTTTTTAATCTAACTAATCCTTGTTTTACTTTTCTTTTCTCATTTATGTATCTAAAAAAAGTTTTGTCCCCCTTTTTTACTGACTGTGCTATTTTCTCTTCTGTGTGTGATTTGGAAGCTCTTATAACTTGCTTAGCCTCTTTCTGCCTAATCTTATAGGTCATTCTGTCTTCCTCACTCTGGTTTTTTTTATAATTACTAAATGCTAACTTTTTGTTTTTTACTATTTTGGCCACATCTGCGGAGTACCACAGTGGTTTCTTGAATATTTTGCTTTTACTGACAAGCCTAATGCAATTTTCTGTTGCCTTCAGTAGTGCAGCTTTTAAATAATCCCATTTATTTTGGACTCCATTTAAATTGCTCCAGTCTGATAATGACTCCTTTACACATATTCTAATTTTAGAAAAGTCTGTTTTTCTAAAGTCTAAAACTTTTGTTTTTGTGTGGTGTGACTCAGTCACTGTTCTTATATTAAACCACACTGACTGATGATCACTGGATCCTAAACTTTCACCTACAGTAATATCTGATACCAAATCTCCATTTGTTAACACTAAATCTAGTATGGCCTCTTTACGAGTTGGCTCCTCAACGACTTGTTTTAGAGACAATCCCAGTAGGGAGTTTAGAATATGTGTGCTTCTGGCACAAGTAGCTATTTTTGTTTTCCAATTCACATCAGGAAGATTAAAGTCACCCATGGTGATAACTTCCCCCTTCATTGTCATTTTAGCTATTTCTTCAACTAGTAGATTATCTAACTCTTCAATTTGTCCTGGGGGCCTATAAATCACACCTACACGAACTACTGTGTGATTACCAAATTCTAACGTAACCCAAATGGACTCTATGTTCGTCTCACTAACCTTTATTAGGCTAGATTTTATGCTATCCTTCACATACAGGGCCACCCCTCCCCCTTTCTTGCCTTCCCTGTCTTTTCTATATAAAGAGTACCCTGGTATTGCTATGTCCCAGTCATTATTTTCATTATACCATGTCTCAGTAACAGCGACTAAATCTACACTATCAGTTGCCATTATTGCCACAAGTTCATGGATCTTATTCCCTAAACTGCGAGCATTTGTAGACATGACTCTAAGCTTATCATTTTTTAACACACTTGCTACAGGCACCTTCTGTCCTTGTTTTGGGGGACAATTGGATTGATGTTTTATCACCCTTTTGCCCCCCCATCCTAGTTTAAATACATCTTAGCAAAACCTCTGAACTGCTCACTGAGAACATTTGTTCCCTTTTGAGAAAGATGCAAACCATCTTTTTTGTACAGTTTATTTCCATTCCAAACAGAGCTACCATGAGCAATAAAGCCAAATCCTTGCTCCCGACACCATTCACCAAACCTAGAGCCCCTATGGCTCTGCAGTCTTGTAGTGTGTAGTAAGGGACTACACTCCCTAAGATGCAAAGAGTCACCGGTCACCAGGATGGAAAGTAAAAATTGCCTTTATTCGATACACTTTAAATAGGTAAAACAATAAAAACGGAAGTGTGTCCACAATAAAATCCCACTGGGATATACACTATGTGGATATCTTTTACATTGTTACAGAACCCGATCCCATTTGACTCATTACACGCATAAGTCTGTATTTTGGGTGTAGACTACCATCTACCTTTTAGGTAACTACTTTTATTATACACTTATAGAAGCGCTACACTATCTATTTTTTCATTGTTCTTATTGTATTGTATGGGAAGTTACTTTACTTAGTGTTTAGCAGCTTATCTTCATATCATCATTGTGTATACACCTCGTAAATATTTGTTTCATATACTAGCGCTGGTACCTGTCTTTCTTTTTTGTACTAACAGAATACATTAATGGACAAGAATTATCATCACACTGCCAAACAGATACACTCATAGATACTTACTGCCAGACTCACACTTTCAGGTGAACATGCATGCACACAAACAGTGGAGGGTGGTAAGCCCAAAAATATAGGAAAACAATTAGTGTTTCTTTATTTCTTTAATATATTTAAGTTCTGCTGCCTCCCTCTTCCTTATCCCCCTTCTCCCCTCCTTACTGGTAGTTTTTTGGAGACGTTTTCTTGAGAGCATGGGGGTGCTTTGAAATCTGTCCTGTTTCAGCAGTTTTTGCATGTGCCTAAAGTCCTTTAACCCCTTAAGGACCAAACTTCTGGAATAAAAGGGAATCATGACGTGTCAGACACGTCATGTGTCCTTAAGGGGTTAAGAAGGAATTTAGGGAATGTCAATTGAGTTGCCATTTGAGCAAAAGAGCTAGCTGCCCATGACTGGAGGCATGCTATTTCCCCCCAATTCAGATGTCATCATCGGCTTATTGCACCATGCACCAAGAAGCCATCTTGAAAGTAACACAGACAGAGCACAGCAGCGGCAGATCCTGGCACCTGCTAAATGTAAGTGTATAATATTACCTTTTTCTCTACCCAAATAGACCTAGTGACTGCTTGATGGCAAGGAAATTTACCCAAATATACCATTAGTGAGCCAGAGAATAAAAGGAATTTTAAGGGGATGGGGGTATTTCTGAAACAGAGCACTGTGCTGCCTGCCATAAATAGTTTTAATATCTTCTACTGCACATACATAACATACATACATAACATCTTCTTTAAAGTGCTAAATCACTTTACAGCTGAGATCTGACACACTGAAAAGTTGTGAAGTTTTAAACTGCAGGACTGGGGCTGTGACTCTGATGACTGATCTGATTTTAATATATTTTAATCTGTAAGGATTGTTGATTCTGTTAACCATGTCAGCTACTACTTGGCTTCATGTTACCACTGCAGATTAATCATATTGCTAGCTGTAAATGTAATCAATATCCTCCTTCTCTAACCATGTGCACACTGTTTGCTAATAGCTAACAATGAGTCAGGAGTAGCTAAAATGTTTCGAGTCTATCAGTATCTTGATGCTTTAATCATGTGCACACTGCATGCTGACAGCTAACGCAGTAGCTGACATGTTTCATAAGAGTATGATATATCTGCGGTTATCGTAGAAGTGATAAAAAGTGTTATCTTCCACTAAAATTCAAAAGTTAAAGATAATTTCAGTGGAACGCTGTTAACCCCTTAACGCCGTTACGGCGTTCTATGCCGTCGCGGCTTTAAAGCCGTTGCGGCGGCATAGAACGCCGTAACGGCTGAAGCCCCCAGGAGGTAAGCTATACTTACCTCCGCCGCGATCCTCTTCTGGGGGGCTGCCTGAGAGCCCAGGCAGCCCCCCTCCGGCAAATGAGGCCCCCTATGGATCTGCCAGCAGGGGGACTGTCTAAAATATCAGACAGTCCCCCTGCTGGTAGGAAAGTATAAAAAAAAATTAAATACACATGTTAAAATAAAAGTATTTATATATATATATATATATATATATATATATATATATATATATATATTATATATATATAATATATATACATATTCTATATATGTAACGTCATACGTAATGTATTTTAATATTAGAATTAGAACACTTAGAATGACGTTACATATATATAATATGTATATATATTATATATATATAATAGATCTACATATATATATATATATATACACGTATAATTACAATAAATAAATAAAATAAATAAATAAAATATTGAAACAAAATTTAAAATAAATTATATATTCATATGTAATTTCATTCTAACTGTATTTTGTTATTAATATATATATATATATATATATATATTGGTAACAAAATACACTTAGAATGACATTCTATATATATCTATCTATATATAAAATACAAATAACCGCAAATATATATATATATAGATAAATACATATAATTACATAAAAGATTACATTAGTATACACGTAGAATTTAAATACCTATAAATGCATATATATTAAAAATCTACGTGTATATTTAAGTAATTTTTTAACATAATTATGTCATTTGATTAATTAAAATTTGATTGACATGCCTGACAACACAGGGAGAAAGTGCAGAGAATTTAATTCGCAAGCACTATATTTGACCCTGTAACTCTCCAAGACACCATAAAACCTGTATATAGGGGGTACTGTTTTACTCGGGAGCCTTCGCTGAACTCAAATATTAGTGTTTAAAACTGGTAAATTGTATTACAACGATGATATTTTAAGTAAAAGTTAAATTTTTTGCATTTTTTACAAACAAACGGCACTTTTATGGACTATATTATTGTTGTAATATGTTTTACTGTTTTAAAACACTAATATTTGTGTTTAGTGAAATCTCACGAGAATAACAGTACCCCCCATGTACAGGTTTTATGGTGTTTTGGAAAGTTAGAGATTCTCAAATCAACAGCACATGGAGAGACAAAACAATATAAAAACAGCCAGGTGCAAACCATATAAGCACTCCCTCAAGTGCTTTAAATATTCAAATGTATATAGGATATAGAATGCACACCATAACAATCTCAAAAAAATATTTAAATTTTATTATGTACAAAAAAGTACCAGAATGTAAACATATAAGAAAAAATAAATATAAACAAAGTAACAGAAGTAAAGGCAGATACCATAAAATAATAGTAATAAATTACCACAAAAATCCTTACAAGCCTCAGACAGAAACACGAGTCACCAAACCCCCCTCCCTCCCCCCCCCTCCCCTTCCCTCCCCCCCTCCCTCCCCCCCCTCCCCCTCCCCCTCCCCCTCCCCCTCCCCCCCTCCCCCTCCCCCTCCCCCCCCTCCCCCTCCCCCTCCCCCCCCTCCCCCTCCCCCTCCCCCTCCCCCTCCCCCCCCCCTCCCCCTCCCCCTCCCCCTCCCCCCCCTCCCTCCCCCCCCTCCCCCCCTCCCCCTCCTCCCCCTCCCCCCCTCCCCCTCCTCCCCCTCCCCCCCCTCCCCCTCCTCCCCCTCCAACGTTTCGGCACCAACTGGCTGCCTTTATCAAGGGTACCTGTATCCATGTTCAAATGTGTCTGCTTATAAAGCCCTCTTACAGCTGATGGCCATCAGCATAAGATTGTTACCAGCACAGGAAGTGACATCACCACCTCAAGTGCTGGCACAATATCCTGGTAATAGCATAGCAATATCAAATAAAACTATTTAAATGTACTGGAAACATATAGGGAGTAAAGAGAAACATGGGACCTAAACAGTAATAGCAGGTGTCAATATTCAAATAACCCACCTCTAAAGGCAATAAGTGTACTCACACTTTATCAAGCGACCAAAACCGCCATCTTGCTTGTTGGCAAAAAGTGGATATGCTCCACAGTCATCCTAATTGCCGCCACACGCGACGATGATCTGTGCATGCGCTGTTTAATGAGCACTGCGCATGCATGCAGTAACCTCCCGTCCGCGCATGCGCATAACGGCAAACTGCCGCGCATGTACATAGTAACTTCCTATTTGCGCATGCGCAATACTAAGCAGACAAGCTACAGTACCTCATCACTCTACAAGACCGCCCACACTTGTATATACTCGACAGTCATCATAGTTGCCGCCATGCGCGACGATAATCTGCGCATGCACCCTTTAATGAGCACTGTGCATGCGTGCAGTAACCTCCCATTCGCGCATGCGCATAACGGCAAACTGCCGTGCATGCGCAAAGTAACATTTGCGCATGCGCAATACCAAGCCAACAAACTGCAATACCTCATCACTCTAGAGGACCGCCCACTCTCGTGGACGACAACTATCATGCAGATTGAAGCAATAAATGTAAATAGTCCACATAACTCATACTCCATACATATCTGTACTCCACATACCACTACTTAAACCATATATTGCATATACACATACACAAAAAGAGAGGAGTCTAGTAAAAGGGAAAAAAAATTATATAAATAATCTAGAATCCACCTTATAAATAAAAAAAGGTCTGTGAGCCTATACTAAAAATAACTCCCACCTGTCTTATAAGACAAAACACCAAAGAAAAAACACCAGAAAGTGATGTGCAAAAAAAGTCTTTTTAATTTATAATTCCACAAACACCCAATGTGTGATAATTAGATCACTGCAGATGCCAGATAGGCAATAATAATACTTAGCAGATCCCCTGCAATTTTAATAACAATACAATTATTATCCATTGAATATATTACTATAATCATTTACACAGTCATATAGGGATGAAAAAATCTTCCATATTGTATATAAAGCAATATAATCCATTTTTAACCACATATCGAAGAGGCTATTCATCATCAATTTGAAGATATAACCACATATTCAGAAATTACATCATAAATATATCTTTCTATGAGTATGGTGACCATCATTAGAGAATCCTTTATCAATTTATACTACATTAAGATAATCATTGTTGCATCAACTTCATCAATCTGTACATCATATAAGCCCATGTCAACCACATAGGATTCACATGGGTAGACAACACATACCCCACAGAAAAACACTAGTCATGGCAAAAAAGCTCTCATAGTCGTGGGTATCATTATTCCATATTATCCATATAAGTACACACCTGATCCTAAATAATGATCAATACATACATAATCATTAAATACAAAATGTTATATATATATGATGAATCATCATAATCATAGCTCAAGAACATCCGACGTAGACGACGATGCATTCCAATTGATTAAGTGTTCTTCGATACTCTAATATCACAAACATCATGGTCCAACTGGTTACTGCAGTATCAATCTATAAAAAATTAAAATCAAAATATAAAGATACAGACAATATTAGAGTATTGAAGAACACTTAATCAATTGGAATGCATCGTAAAACTACAAAGTAAAAAAAAAAATTACAATTTCTCACAGTTTTTTTTTTATTTTATTCATAATAAATTGTTTCATATATAAATATTTTATATGAAATGAAAGCCCTGTTTCTCCTGAACAAAATGATATATAATAAGTGTGGGTGCATTTAATATGAAAGAGGTGAATTACGGTTGAACAGACATATAGCGCAAATTCCAGTTTTTGTTTACGTTTTGTTTTGATCAGAACGTGTACTATTGACTCCGTCCTGAAGGGGTTAATTATGATGATCCTCCAATTTCTGTGTACAGACTAAAGAAAGAGTCAGAGTAGTTTTTTTTGTCTGCAATTGCCAATATGATGAATATCAAGATTGAATCTGTCCAGCTTTTGACGACCGGGTCATAAAACAAATTGGTCTGTAAGTGAGGTCTATGTTCGGGGAAATTTCCTTGAACATAGACAAGCACAGCAGAGCAGGAAATCCCTCAAATCTATGTGGATTCTAATGTGGGGAATCCCTTGAATCCCTATGCTAGAGAGCTGGTCATAAGTGCAAGTCGTCGTAAAATTGGTAGGTCGTTGCACTGGCTGACGATGGGGATTTCATGCAGAAGGACCTATTATCAAGAATACGGTAGACAGACCCCTATGTGGATTTCAACAGGGACACCTATTTATCCATATAACCCTCCTCTCTGCCCTCTTATTGGAGGTTTTATTATTTTACACAGATGTCATGCATATAGAGTATGTGAGGACTGCCTTTTTTTTATTAATTGACTGATTCACTAATTAATGTTTAATTATTTTTGTTAATGTGTGTGCCTATATCTCATTAGTATTCACTGATGTATATTAGCTTGAAAAACACTTGGGTCGAAACATTGTTGCTGGACACTGTAGTTCAATAATATGCCGATTTAAGCCTTGGAGTGCCTGCATCTTTTTCTTTATTCACTGACTATTAACAGCTTTTTGGGCCTTAGTGCTGGCCCCAGGTTTGGTTGCACCCAGTCTTTATTCATGGATTGAATGCAGTTATTTTTTTGTTTTTTGGAAAGGTGAATGAGACACACGGAGGGGCTGGGGTGTTAATGAGACACACAGAGGGACTGGAGGAACAAATAATCACACACAGAAGGGCTGTGGACATAGAGACACACAGAGGGACACAAATACACACATGGAGGGGCTGCAGGCAAACCAACCTGCAGTTTGCTGAGTGGGGAAACAAGACTTTATGGCAAAAATTGCTAAGGGACTGAATACCCTATATAAAAGGAATCAATAATCTTCGGAGGGAGCTAAAGTGCAGGTCATGTGCATACAAGAATCACATTTCAATAAACTTAAACATCCTTGCATAGACACTTTGTTATTTCCCGTGGAATATCATTTCATGGCCCCCAGCAAATCGTGAGGTGTGTCTATTTTGTTCCATAAGCCTGTCTCATTACGGCTATTAACCAAGAGAATATATGGGAAGGGTAATTTTCTCATTCTGATGGGTTTGTTAAATAATGTTAAATACACTAGTATGAATGTTTACACTACTAACATAGGTCAAATCTCTTTCTTGTGTACATCGTTACAGAGAGTGTACGAAACTGAGCAAGACAGCATGATTTTCTGTGGGGATTTTCATATGCTTGCTGACCCCTTTGTAGATACTTTAACCCAACTAATTACAACACTTGTTTACAACCCCAAGGCATTCACATATATGTATGGTTTGGTAGATGCTTGGTGAGCACCTCTCCTCTAGAGATTATTCTTACTACTCTCCCAGTCTTGACAATTGGCCTACAAACTTGGTCTGACCATGCCCCCATTGTACTGATTATCTCTGAGAAGTTCCTTAGTAGAGGAAAAGGTGTTTGGAGGATACATTTATATTGGACTGCGAAGTAAAAGCAGACACAGATTCTACCTTAGATGATTATTTTGCACATAATGAATCACTCGATATCACTCTCACTTTCCTATGGTTGGCCTACAAAGCAGTTATATGGGACAGCTGATCTAATTGGCAACTAGGAGGAAGAAACTGAGGGAACAACATCTTACTCTTTTAGAGTTAGAATTATCAGCTCAACATAAGACGTTGACCTCGGAGTCCATTACATGTTATATATTACATGTTGACCTATCCAAGAACTACAATGTATAAAATTGAACATAATATAATAGGTATATTATGCACATTTTTAACAAAATGGGCAAACTGCTGGCTCAGAAAATAAGGGAAAGAGTGGCAGCAAACACACTGTATCCAATCTAGCTCTGGCTATAAAATTTTTAACCCAGCCAGTGAGTTAATGTCCTTTTACACTTTACTTTATACAATCTGAATAATGAGAGATTAGTTTGACCAACACCGCTGTATGTTAATACATTTCTAGACGTATTGTGAATTCCTTGCTTGTCTACTGAACAAGTACACACTCTGGAAGCCAACATATTGGTGGAAGAGGTGGAGTGAGTTATTCGATAACTACCAAGACATAAAAGTCCATGCTTGAATGGGTTCATGGGAGTCTACTAGGAGACATTCATGCTATCTCTTCTCCCTCACTTGACCAATTTCATGACAAACATGCACTCAGGGGTAATATCCAGTGAGTTCACCCATGCGTATACCATCATCTTACTAAAACCTGGTTAAAAGTCTACAATTTGTCAGAAGTTCCACCATATATCATTATTAAATGCTAATACAAAGTGTTTGCAAAGGTTCTGTCAAACAGATTGGCCACACTTCTTCCATCCCTCTTACATATTGACCAAGTGGACTTTTTCTCTGACAGGCAGATGTCGGACAATACCCAGACATTTCTAAATATTGTTCAACATTCATACTATTCCAACTCCCCAATTCTGCTACCTTCCTTAGATATAGAAAAAGCATTTGATAGAGTCCGTTGAACATTTCTTTAATGTTTTACTGAGATTTGCCCTCTTTAGCCCATTTCTAAACACCATTTAGTCACTATACACCAAATCCTATAGACTGTAGACTCAGTTGAGCAGGGTCCTCTTCAACCTATTGTTACTGTAAGTTTACTTGTAATTGTCCTATTTATAGCTAAATCCCTCCTCTTATAATATTGTAAAGCGCTACAGAATCTGTTGGTGCTATATAAATGGCAATAATAATAATAATAATAATCCATCAGCCTCAGTTTTGCACTCAGGTTTCCTCTCCAATAGTTTCCAAATTACAAAGAGCTCCAAACAGGACTGTCCTCTATCTCTCATATTTTAGTATTTGGCTCTAGAACCATTAGCATTACAGATACTCTGAACATCCATAGCTATTTATTTTCCAGGTACAAGCTAGAGATGTTTTCAGATGACATTATGTTATCTTTCTGCTTTCCTTTGGGAAAGATTTTTAACCATAAGGTAAACATTTCCAAATCCCAAATCCACTCAATAAGGGTCCTGGAGTCCACAGTTCACTCCTCATGACAACACTTTCTGTATGACTGGAGGACTAACTATATTATAGCTAGTCGTTAAACTTCCATTCAGATTGTCTTCCATTCTCTCAATTAATATAGATGTGAAGTAGAGATAGCTGAGAGAGTCTAAACTGTCCTGGCTTGAGTGAAGATGAATATTCTACCAAAGCTGCTTTATTTGCTGTCCACCATACCTGTTAGCATTCCCACCTCTTTCAGAATATCCAAGCTGGCATTGACAAATTTGTTGCAGCCAAACAGCCTAAACAGGTGGATAAACAAACCCTACATCATACTTGAAGAGAGACGGGATTGGGCATACCATGCATAAATTAATACCATAAAGCAGCCCTGTTTGTGAAAACTTTTTACTTTTTTTTCCTGAGGGAACTTCTCCAGTGAGTGGATCTGGAGGATTCCATGACTTAACCATGGAAGGTGCAGTACCTATTTAAAATGTCCTTGCCCAAATTCCATTGGAGTTATACTTATTAAAAACAACCGCTGTTATGAAGGATGTAGAGTCTTACAGTAGCATCTCCAACTACATTATTAATGAGAATAAATCAATAATATTGGATATGAATGTAGACAAAGAGAGTAGGGATCTTATTAGTACTAGTTATAAATTTACCTGGGCAAAATACACCCTTCTGTATCTTGGTATTTTTCTGACTAGAGATGTGTCTGACTTAATGCAGATTAATTTCTGAAGCGGTCTCAGAGAAATGAACAGCTCATTGAAAAAATGAAGAAACATTGAGATGAATTGGTGGGGGAGGATGAACTTGGTTAATGCATATCTCCTTCCTAAATGGGCCTACTTATTTTGAACGCTCCTCAGACCTTGGCTAGACATGATCCAAAACACAATTACTAATGACATCTGGAAGGGCAAAAGACCAAGGATTAATAAAACTCTGTTTGCCCAGAAAATCAGAGATGGAGGTTTGGGTTTTCTAAGTATTACAACCATATACTTCGCAAATCTGATCTTCCACATATATAGAACCCAGTAAGACAGCGCAAAAATGAAGGCTGGCATCATTTGAAAAGTGAGTTTTGCAGAATAAAAGATTTAAGCTCTATCTTGTGGTTTGGGAGCACTGATCCCCAAATAATCTCTGTTAGAAAATGTAATACATGCTTGGATTCACTACAGGAAGGCTGGAAGTTGGTTAAAAACAAGTGTAGCATAGAAAAGAAATTCCCCATACATATTAAAATGTAATTGATACCAGTTTATGTAAATGATTTGAATTTAAACCGGCCGAGTACACCAACTAATGGAGAATGATACAATAAAACCTTTCCAACAGCAGATACAGGAATTTAGTTTACTGAATAATTAATTATTTACATATATAAGGTTAAAAAATTATCTAAACCAAAATATTATTTGTAACACCCCTGAGGGTGTTAAGATGATATGTTCAGTGTTTAAATATGTACGGGTTCATAAAGTAGCCTCAAAAGCTACCAGTGATTTATAAAAAAAAATTAGAAACTCTTACTGTAATAACAGCATGTCAAAAATGGGATAACGATTTAAATCTCAAGATTGAGAGAGTAGTGTTCGGTGCTTCCCGAACGATGCAAAATTACTCATTGCTTGAATCTTTCTGAAACCTTATTTAAAGTTATCAATAGATGGTACTTAGTGCCATCTAAACTAGCTTGTATGTACAGCTCATACTCTCCAATATGTTGGAGATATAATAGGAGACTTGGTTTCTTTATTCACACTTGGTGGGAGTATGGTGGAGCTTTGGATGGTGGAGCTTTGGATTAGGGTTTTTGACAAAATAGAGAATTTAGTTAATAAACCTATAGATAAAGCCCCGGAGAATGCATTTCTACATCTGAATACTAAACAACTGCAAAGAAGCTTATATATTTATTCACTCCATGGTAGCAGTTAAAATAACTATAGCACACAACTGGAAAGTCTCTACACCCTTTACTTATTATTTTATTTATTACTGGTATTTATAAAGCGCCAACAGATTCCGCAGCGCTGTAAATTTAGTTGAGAACGTACAATATACACAGACAAATACAAGAAGTAGAGAGAGCCCTGCCCGTAAGCTGATATCTAGCCATTGAAGCTCTTTTATACAAAGTGCTTAGCTAAATAGCCCACAAGTTATGTTTCAATTAAAGATGGACGTACTACTCTATAAGTCACAGGAAATGGGTCCAAGGAATAAAGACTTGAGCGAATTCACGGTCAAAAAATATTGGTATATGAACTAGACAGGCCCTGAGTAGATAAACAAGAAAGAAACAAAATGTTTTCTTCATTGCTTTTCTACTATGCGGTAGGATAACCTATCTGTTGGTGTGTAACTTTGTCTTATTGTATTGTGGTAAGTTTTTATATGGTGTGTTTGTTGTACAATTATTTTTGGTTTGTCTTTATATAAGATCTATAAAAAAAAACAATAAAGTGTTAAAAATAAAAATAATAAAAACAACTACTTTGTCTTTGGTACTGTGGGACAGGGTGTACAGGAAGTTTCCAGTCCTTATGGATTTGATAATTGGTACCCTAATGGACTTCTTTGAGAAATGGGTATCCTCATTCCCTTTGCAGTTATAGACAAATAGGAATATTTCCACATTAGAGAAACCTCTGTTCACAGGGGTATCTGCTCCCTTTTAATGTGCTTTGTTCCTATAAGGACTTATCCCCCAGAGAAAGGTAATAGGCCAGGCTAATGGCGACTTCATTAGTGTCATTGGCTAAAAAAAACATGTCCTAGTCAAGAATGGTGTTTCCATTTGTCTTTATTATTTACATAGATTTTTTGTGTTTAAATTTCCCAGAACCATACTTATACAAAGTCCCTGTGGGACTCTGTTTTCCGACTGGCATGTCATCTCATTGGCTATTCCATACTCTAAGGTCAAGATATGGCTCTCCACAACAATTACCCTTCTTCCTTTCCCCCAGCAGGGGCGATACAGTACAGTTCCTTCTTTAAATCACTAAGTGGATATTTTCAATGACCATTTGGAAGTGCTTCAGACTAGATTTTTTTTGCCTTCTTTTGGATCAACAGCAAAAACATATGTGAGGAAGGCTTAACTTGATGGACGCAAGTCTCTTTTCAGCTATGTAACCATGTAACTAGGTAACTATCTGTGGAATGTCACACTGGCAGAATGATACAGAACATACCTTAAAAAATATCCGAGGCCCATGGTTAACCTAATCTAAATAGTGTTTGATGGTACAGTCTTTTCATCTTCTGCAGCAGTTGTCTTATTATGCTCAGTTTCCTTCTGTTCCTTTGGGCTTTAATTTGTTTCTTCGAGTATATTGTATGCACTGCAGATTTTGTGGTTGACATGTACTCACTACAAAGTATGTGGCTTTTTCAAATGTCGCACTTTAATCACATGATTAAAGTTTGCTGAATGTATCAATATGAAAAACTCTATATGTCTGTCATTTATCAATGTAAACACCTGAATACAATTCTAAGTAAGAAAAACATAGAAAAGAAGCAATAATGGCCACATAAGTATTTACATATATTTTATAAATGTTTCTATTTGTAATTAATTAAAAAATAATTAATATATTTCCCAAAATGGAATGTATGTCTAAAATATCAATGATTGTAAAAAGATAACTCATCTATTTAACCCCTTCAGGACGGAGTCAATAGTGCACGCTCTGATCAAAACAAAACGTAAACAAAAACTGGAATTTGCGCTATTTGTCTGTTCACCCATAATTCACCACTGTCACATTAAGTGCACCCAAACTTATTATATATAATTTTGTTCAGGAGAAACAGGGCTTTAATTTATCAATAACTATTAATATATGGAACATAATTTATTATGAATAAAATTTAAAAAAAATTTGAGAAAATAAGATTTTTTTTTAAATTTGTATTTCCGTCTGCCATTTTAGCTGTGAACGTCATAATACTGTTAGGTTTTACTGCAAAAAATTCACATATTTGTAATCAGCGATGTCTCACGAGTACAACAGTACCCCCCATTAACAGGTTTTATGGTGTTTTGGAAAGTTACAGGGTCAAATATAGAACGTTCCATTTTTTTTTTAGTAGCCACTTAGTCACAAACACTGGACGAAGTTAGCGTTCATATTTGTTTTTGTGTGAAAAAAGCAAAAAACTAATATTTGGCCAGTGTTTGTGACTAAGTGGCTACTAAAAAAGACTGGACATACTCCACTTGCAATACCTCGGGTTGTCTACTTTTGCAAATGGTATGCCATAATGGGGGTAATTCTCATTCCTGGGCTACCATACGCTCTCAAAGGCAACATAACTAATCTGGCAAATTTCAATGTGAAAAAATGAAATGCAAGCCTTATATGTGACTCTCTAACTTTCCAAAACACCATAAAACCTGTACATGTTATTCTCGGGAGACTTCACTAAACACAAATATTAGTGTTTTAAAACAGTAAAACATATTACAACAATAATATAGTCCATTAAAGTGCAGTTCGTTTGTAAAAAAATGCAAAAAACATCACTTTTACTTAAGATATCATCGATGTAATACAATTTACCAGTTTGAAACACTAATATTTGAGTTCAGCGAAGTCTCCCGAGTAAAACAGTACCCCCTATGTACAGGTTTTATGGTGTCTTGGAGAGGTACAGGGTCAAATATAGTGTTTGCAAATTAAATTCTCTGCACTTTCTCCCTGTGTTGTCAGGCGTGTCAATCAAATTTTAATTAATCAAATCACAAAATTATGTTAAAAGATTACTTAAATATACATGTAGAATTTTAATATATATACATATATATGTATTTAAATTCTACGTGTATACTAATGTAATCTTTTATGTAATTATATGTATTTATCTATTAATATATATTTGCGGTTATTTGTATTTTATATATAGATAGATATATATAGAATGTCATTCTACGTGTATTTTGTTACCTATATATATATATATATATATATATATATATATATATATTAATAACAAAATATAGTTAGAATGAAATTACATATGGATATATAATTTATATTAAATTTTGTTTCAATATTTTATTTATTTATTTTATTATTTTATTTATTTATTATTTTAATTATACGTATATATAATATATATATGTAGATCTATTATATATATATAATATATATACATATTATATATATATATGTAACATCATTCTAAGTGTATTTTAATACTAATATATAATTATATTAGTATTAAAATACACTTTGTATGACGTTACATATATGTAATATGTATATATATATTATATATATAATATATATACATATATTATATATATAAAAATACTTTGATTTATTTTTAAACACGTTTAATTTTTTTTTTTACACTACCTACCAGCAGGGGGACTATCTGATATTTTAGACAGTCCCACTGCTGGCAGATCCATAGCCAGCTACAGGGTGCCATGTGATCGCTCTTTGAGAGCGATCACATGGCCCCCGGGGGCCTCATTTGCCATGGGAGGGCTGCCTGGGCTGTCAGGCAGCCCTCCAGAAGAGGATCGCGGCGGAGGTGAGTACCGCCGAGGTCCTGGGGGCTGCAGCCGTTACGGCGTTCCAATGCCGCCGCAACGGCTTTAACCCCTTAAGGACCAAACTTCTGGAATAAAAGGGAATCATGACGTGTCAGACACGTCATGTGTCCTTAAGGGGTTAAAGGGGTTAATAGTTTATAGAAAAATACTTGATTGCACTTCATCTGCTGGGACACTGCATCTATTGGAATATCTAACCGATACTCATATAAGTTATCTTTCTTCTTTGATTTGTTAGCTTTAATACCTTTCTTGCAGTTCTTCAAACTGTAAGGTTCTGTGCAATAACTCTTACCTAATTACAGTATACATATCGGGTGGGAATGTTAATCAAAAAGATACCAGTGGTTTCTGGGGCACTGCATTAACTATATATATATATATATATATATATATATATATATATATATATATAAAATGTGGAAATAACTGGTAGAGATTATGTATTTTATGAAATTATACTATTCATTTTATTATTAGGCATCTATGCTCAGTTAATATGATTTCTCTTTGTTCAACAATGGTCTGTTTAAATTTATAATTATATTGATTTTCACTATCTTTTTATTTGCGTGAATAAAATAGTGTACAGTAGTCATTGTGACATTTATTCTCTCTTTTAACATGTTTTTACATCCAATAAGATAATACATTAGTCAATAACATGTGCTCTGATCAAGGACCAGTCCAATAGGTCTTCTAGTTCCCATGACCTTGTAACCTTAAAGCACTCTGGCAACAAAACATGTTACTCTTACAATTATTGCAAATTACCTTCAGAATCAAAATTTCTCAGTGAGTTCTAGTTTGTATCTTATCTGTGTGTATTAATGTGAACCTTTATCACATGATAGCAAGAACAAATGGATGCAGTTTGAAATACTTAGTGATTATTAATGGCTCTGTCCTTCCTTAAATACATTGCCCAGCATTTGCCATAACAATAGTAAAATTAAATGCTCTACTTATCTCACAATGTTGCTTACCTCTCAGTCTACCACAATGTCATGGAGGAACGTGGTCCAATCCAGCATGGTCCATTCCAATGCGACTCGTAAAAGAGCACTGAGGACCTGATGCTCATACGCGAAAATGCCAAGCACGCATCCAGTTTCCCCATAGGAAAGCAATAAATCAAAGCTTTCTTATGGGTGCTTCCACGACACTTGAGTTTTACTTTGTCAGTGCAGTGGAATCATACTTTAAAGGGACACTATGGTCACCAAAACAAGTTTAGCTTAATAAAGCTGGCTTGGTGTATAGCTCATTCCCAGGGCCGGTGCAAGGATTTTTGGCTACACAGGCGAAGATGAATTTTGCGCCCCCCCCCCCGAATAAGATGTATCTTTAGCGGTGTCTCATATCCAGCTTTTTGAAATCCCCATGTAGTGTATTGTACCCCCCCTTTAGTGTGTCTTACACCCCCTTGTATGTCTCTTACAACCCCCATGTGTATCTCCTTTCCCCCCAAGCCCCTTTGTGTGTCTTTCTTTCCCACAGCCCTTTTCTGTGGGTCTCTCCCCTCAGCCTGTTTTTTGTGTGTCCCTCTTCCCCTCAGGCTCCCTTGTGTAACTTTTCCCTCCCAAGCCATATAGACATAGATATATAGCTACACACACACACATACAGGCACATAGTCACAGAAATATGCTGGCACACAATCAAACAAACACAGCCATACAGGCACACAGTCATACAATCAACACATACAGGTACACAGACATACAGACACACACACAGAGACATGCAGACACTGGCATATAGATCCATAAAGACACATTTATACAAACACAGACATACAGAGACATGAATATGCAGGCATACAGAGACATACAGAACAAGGCATACAGATACATACAGGCATGCAGAGACATACTTACACAGGCATGCAGGGACATATATACACAGACAGTCACACAAAGATATACAGAACAAGGTATACAGAGACATATGGATACGGTCATACAGAGACATACAGACACAGGCATACAGTGACATTCAGAAACACACGGACACAGTCATATAGAGACATACAGACACAGACATACATACACTTTCATACACAGACAGACATAGTCATACAGAGACATGCAGACAGGTATACAGAGCCGGGGCAGATCCAGAACCTAATCTGGGGGGGGGGGGGAGGGGTGGTAGTGAGATTTAGTGGGGTAATAGGGGCTCTAATTGAGGAGTTAGGGGCTGTAGTAGGGGGACAGGGGCTGTAGTTGAGAGTTAGGGGCTGTAATTGGGGGCTTAGGAAATGTAGTGGGGAATTGGGGCTGTAGTAGGGGGTTAGGGACTGAAGTAGGTTGATGGCTGCAAGTGGGAACAGGGGCTGTAGTGTGGGGGATATGGGCAGCAATTGGGGGAGAGGGGCTGTAGTGGGGGTAAGGACTGTAGTAAGGGAATAGGGGCTGTACTGGAGTTATGGGGTGTAAAAGGGAGTGGAAGGGATGTGAAGTAAGGGAGTTAGAGGCTGTAGAAGGGAGTATAGGGGCTGTAGAAGGGAGTATAGGGGCTGTGGTGGGAGCAAAGGAGCAAAGGGGCAATGTGGTTGGAAACGGGCAGTATGGTGGGAAACAGGGGCAGTAGAGGGGGACACAGGGGCAGTATGGTGTGGGCACAGGCTGCAACGCGGGACACTGAGGCAATAAAGTGGTGTCACAGGGACAGTATGGTAGGGGGTAAATGGGAAGTAGAGGGGGGACAGGGGCTGTTGAGGCGGGTAAAGGAAGTAGAGGGGGGAGACGGGCAGTAGAGGCGTGTGAAAGGGGGGCAGAGGCAGGGGCTGTAGAGGGAAATAGAGGAGGCACACGGGATAAAGAGGGGGGCACAAAAGCAATAGAGGGGGGCATGGGCAGTATAGTGGGGACAGGGGCTGTAGAGGGGGGCATGGGCTGTATAGGGGGCGCATGGGCAGTTTGGTGGGGCAGAGGCTTTAGAGGGAAAGAGGGGCTGTAGAGGGAAATAGAGGAGCTGTAGAGGGGCAGTATGGTGGGGCAGGGGTTATGGAGGGAAATAGAGGTGCTGTAGAGTGGCACAGGGGGCAGTAGAGGAGGACAGGGTCAGTATGGTGGGGGCAGGGGCTTAAGAGGTGCTGTAGAGGGGCACATGGGGCAGTATGGTGGGGCAGGGGCTATAGAGGGACGTAGAGGGGACATGGGCAGTATGGTGGGGCAGGGTCTATAGAGGGAAATAGAAGTGCTGGAGAGGGGCACATGGGGCAGTAGAGTGGGGACAGAGGCTATAGAGGGGCTGTTAAGGGGCAGGGGTAGTATGGTGGGGCAGAGGCTATAGAGGGGGCAGGGGCAGTATAGTGGGTCAGGGGCATAGAGGGGCTGTAGAGGGGGCTGGGGTAGTATGGTGGGGCAGGGGCTATAGAGGGGGCAGGGGAGTATGGTGGGGGCAGGGGCCGTATAGTGGGGGCAGGGGCCATATAGTGGGGGCAGGGGCCGTATAGTGGGGGCAGGGGCCGTATAGTGGGGGCAGGGGCCATATAGTGGGGGCAGGGGCCGTATAGTGGGGGCAGGGGCCGTATAGTGGGGGCAGGGGCCGTATAGCGGGGGCAGGGGCAGTATAGCGGGGGCAGGGGCAGTATAGCGGGGGCAGGGGGAGTATAGTGGGGGCAGGGGGAGTATAGTGGGGGCAGGGGGAGTATGGTGGGGGCAGGGGGAGTATGGTGGGGGCAGGAGGAGTATGGTGGGGGCAGGGGGAGTATGGTGGGGGCAGGGGGAGTATGGTGGGGGCAGGGGGAGTATGGTGGGGGCAGGGGCCGTATGGTGGGGGCAGGCGCCGTATGGTGGGGGCAGGGGCCGTATGGTGGGGGCAGGGGCCGTATGGTGGGGGCAGGGGCCGTATGGTGGGGGCAGGGGCCGTATGGTGGGGACAGGGGCCGTATGGTGGGGGCAGGGGGAGTATGGTGGGGGCAGGGGGAGTATGGTGGGGGCAGGGGGAGTATGGTGGGGGCAGGGGCCGTATGGTGGGGGCAGGGGCCGTATGGTGGGGGCAGGGATAGTATAGTGGGGGCAGGGGGAGTATGGTGGGGGCAGGGGGAGTATGGTGGGGGCAGGGATAGTATGGTGGGGGCAGGGAGAGTATGGTGGGGGCAGGGAGAGTATGGTGGGGGCAGGGAGAGTATGGTGGGGGCAGGGATAGTATGGTGGGGGCAGGGATAGTATGGTGGGGGCAGGGGGAGTATGGTGGGGGCAGGGGGAGTATGGTGGGGGCAGGGATAGTATAGTGGGGGCAGGGATAGTATAGTGGGGGCAGGGATAGTATAGTGGGGGCAGGGGCTGTAAAAAGGGGCTGAAAAAAAAAAACGTTTTGATTTTAAAAAAATAAAAATGCTTAAAGTTCTTCCCCCAACCCCTTCCCCTCCCAGAGACTTACCTTGAGCCAGGGAGGGAGAACCTTACAACTGGTGGTCGGCTGGGAGGCTGGAGCTGCAGTCAGGACCGCTGGGGAGTCTGGGAGCAGTAGAAGTCCCGCCCCCTTCTGACATCATCAGAGGAGGACGGCTGACTTCACTGCCAGGCTCCTGCTGTGTGCTGGCTGCAGGGAGAGAGGTGAGATTACAAATCCGAGTCTCCAGCCAGAGGCAGGAGATTCGGATTTTTGCGCCCCCCTCCTCTGGCGCCCTAAGGCGGCCACCTGTGCCGCCTTATGGACGCGCCGGCCCTGCTCATTCCCCATGCCCCTTCAGTCTCACTGCTCAAATCTCTGACATTTACGAGTTAAATCACTTTACTTATGCAGACCTAGTCTGCCTAGGTCTGCATAAGATTTTACATTGATTTTCAGCCTGATTGATTTTTTTTAAACCTTTATTACAAGAGAGCATTTTTAGTTCAAGTCATGCCTTTCACACACATTAATATTTTACCTGTTTAACCCCTTAAGGACACATGACATGTGTAACATGTCATGATTCCCTTTTATTCCAGAAGTTTGGTCCTTACACACCTTAGATGAGAATATGCTTATTCTTGTTATAATTATCGAATTATATTAATTACATTATTGTTATTAGGGACATCATAATTTAATTTAAATATAAAAATGCTGGTTCCATTGCAAAGAAATGTGATGAAATCAATGTGTATAAAATAATTATAGTAAAGGATTCAAGCTATTTTCATAAAAATATTTAAATAGTCATACAGGCAAGTTAATGTATCTTTTAATGAATATTGTATCCCTCCTGAGTGCTTTGCAAGCATTAAAAAGCAAAATCAAATTATTGACCTTGAACCCTGGCTTCACAGGCAGTAATAGTTTCCTGCTAGGCTATTGAGATAGCTTTTCTTATTGCAATTTCTTCCCTATTTATCCTACTGTACTTGTGAAAGGATGTGTGGACATCAGTTGTCTCCACATAATTGCTCTCTTGTTTCCTGTGTGTAAAGAAGCCTGCTGTTTTGACATGGCTCTGAAATGAAGTCCAACATAATGTTCAAGGGTGGGTTGATGGACACATCCCTGTTGTGATGAGAAATCTAACTGTCCCCGTGTAACTTGTCTCTGATGATGATTGGCACTATCCTCAACATTCTCCCTGCTCTGAAAAAGAGGGGTTGTAATGGAGGACGCACTGCTCATTTTTTAATGCTTCTCTGTCATTTCAGTGATTTTACTCTGCCTTATGTCTGTGTTGAAAATGGATTGCTGCTTGGTGGATTTACTACAACTTAACTTTATTCTGTTTGACTACACTGCACAGAGTGCACTGCAGTCAGGGCTGGCCTTAAGCCTTTAGGTGCCCTGTGCAAAATATCTTTACAGAGCCCCCCTCCACCACCTGGTCTTACCCCTTCATTCATGTATAGTGTGTGTTTGTATATGAGATTTATTAAATTAATAATTATTTGAAAATAACAATTCATTCTGCCAACCCTGTGTTACCTTGCATTAAGGAGGTCATGCTGATCTCTGGTGATCTAGTGTGCTGGGTCGGAGCCTCCACTGGGTGCAGACCATAAGTAACGGCCTCAGGATCTCAGAAACTTACAGTGTCAGAGCGTTCCTGTGGTAATTCATGGCAATGTTCTGATTGGCTGGAGCTCGGAAGACAGCTACATTTTGTATGACAGAGCTCTGCTGTAATAAATCTCATAATAATATGATGTAATGTGTGTGTGGTGTCTGTGTGTGACAGTTGTGATGGCTGTGTGTGATATGTATGCTATGTGTTGGCTGTGTGTAATATTTGTAATGGTTGTATTGACTGTGTGTGATATGTGTGTATTGGATGTATGTGATATTTGTGCTGGGTTTATTGGCTGTGTGTAATGGGTATTTCATTCAGATAAAAATACTGGTACTCTTCACTTACCAACCGGGTTCTGTTCTTACAACCCAGTTGTAGAACAAATTGGTTGGTAAGTGAGGAATTGAAGGATTCCCTGTTCTGCTGAGCTTGTCTGTGTTTGGGGAAATTTTCCCAAACATAAAAGAATGCACCAGAGCAGGGAACTCCTTAAATCTATGTTCGGGGAAATTTCCCTGAACATAGATAAAAGGGATTCCCTGCTCTGGTGCATTCTTTTATTTCTGGGAAATTTCCCCGAACATAGACAAGTTCACCAGAGCAGGGAATCCTTCAACTCTAAGAACAGAACCCGGTCGGTAAGTGAGGAGTACCTGTATTTTTTTCTGAATGAAATACCCATTACACACAGCCAAGAATGCAGCGGAGCATGGAATCCCTCTAATCCCCACAACGGCTCACACTTACCCCCATGCTAGAGCTGGTCGCAGGTGGATCCCCATCTCTAACTTACCTGATCTGTAGGTGGACCCCCCCATCCCTCACTTACCTGATCTGTATGCTGCATCCCCCATTCCTCACTTAAATGATACATAGGCTGTCTCCCCCCATCCCTCACTTACCTGATCTATAGGCTGTCTCCCCCCATCCCTCACTTACCTGATCTATAGGCTGTCTCTCCCCTCCCCCCATTCCTCACTTACCTAATCTTTAGGCTGCCCCATGCCTCACTTCCCTGATCTATAGGCTGCCCCCATGCCTCACTTCCTTGATCTAAAGGCTGCCCCCATACCCTACTCCCCTGATCTATAGGCTGCCCCCATGCCTCACTTACCTGATCTATAGTCTGCCCCATGCCTCACTTCCTGATCTATAGGCTGCCCCCCATACCTCACTTCCCTGATCTATAGGCTGCCCCATGCCTCACTTCTCTGATCCATAGACTGCCCCCAATGCCTCACTTCCCTGATCTATAGGCTGCCCCCCCATAACTCAATTCCCTGATCTGTAGGCTGCCCCCCATGCCTCACTTCCTTGATCTATAGGTTTCCCCTATGCCTCACTTACCTGATCTGAAGGCTGCCCCCCATCCCTTCACTTACCTGATCTGTAGTCTGTCTCTGCAGTCTGGGGGTTGCTGGCTGCACTCTGTACTGCTGTGGTTTCAGTCAGGAGAGAGAAGAAGGGATAAGATGTAGCTTCCTATCCCTGTCTCTCTCCATACACAGTCACCTACTGGCCGGTGCCTGTATTGCATTGTATTTTCAATCACACGGGGGTACAGCGGTGGTAGCTGGGGGAGCAGGCATAGTGTATTGGTAAGTGGGGGGCAGGGGCACAGTTGAGGAGGGTGCGGGAGCAGGGGTAATGTAGTGGTAGGTGTCTTTGCAGTTGTTGTTTCATACCATCACCATGGATTTGATCCTTCTGTCTCCCCCTGCTCTTTTTCATGCTGCACAATTTTCACTTTGCAAGTCAGCTTTCTTGGAGGCACTTAAAGTGATCCCAAACTTTGCTTTGTTGATGCATAACGTAGCCACAACCCTTTGCCTTGCTTCTGGTGAATATACAAGTGGGTTTGCATCAGAGGAAGTAGAAGCTGTCAGAACACTGACATGTGCACCAGCACTTGGTTAACTAATGCTAATGGAAATGTTGATGTCAGTACTGGTGATCTTGATGTTGGTAGTGGGGATGCTAGTGTTGTTAACATTGACAGTGGACTTATGTCTAAACTGTCTCCGTTGGGTGAGGTAATTCTAAAGCAGATACAGAAAGACTTAAAGTAAGTGCTCAAGAGGTGAGTGCACATTTGCTGCAGGAGAAAATACTGCTGCCTTTCCTGTCCACACACCTATGCTAATCACTTTGGCTCATCATACTTATAGTTGAGTAGCTCCTGGGTCAGAGGTAAAAGTGCTATGTCTGCAGTGGTGGTTAGAACTTTGGTACTCCACTCTAAGTCCTCACTAAAGGGTGGCTATGAAGACCAACATAAAATAGCCTCTACGACACACTCATTTAGTTGTTTTTTATCTCGTTCACAAGAAGGTATAAAACTTAAACTAGCTGTGGTCAAAGAAACTGTAATGTCAGCGGAAGTAGCAGCATAAGATTTTGCAGCATGAAAACGATGGGAAAACAGTTGACATTTTTCTATTCCTTGCCCCTTTTTTTAGGTGCTAGGAATAGCACTATGAATTATAGATGAAAATGAGCATATTTGGGTTGTACATTGTTACGGACCGTTTCAGCAGACAAAGGGTTAAAATCATTTAGGCGATAATCCCCTTTTCAAAGACAGGCACAGCTACTGTGGAATCACCAAAACTCACGAATTGGATATAAGTGAATGCACCAAACTCCCGAACTGCATACAAGGGAATAAGGTAGCACTCCAAACTCCCGAACTGGAACCTCACGAATAGCTGCTAGCAGACGAACAGGAAAAGCTCCCAAGCGGCTTACACTCCTGGCAATCAGTCTCTATCAGCATACAGGGAATCCCCCCAAGAACGAGACAAGGCTCCGTGTTGAGGGTCAAGCAGTGGTCTATCTATTGAGGGCTATCTGCCCCTGTACTTATGCACGTCTCCCACCTGGTGGACACTCCCCTAGGGGACCAGATTGAAGACTGTAACAATGGACAGACAAGTAGCATTTCAGGACATACAGAAGTAAAACATCCCCACAATGCATCCTGGCTTCCTCCCCTCAGCCCTGGAGATAATTGAGAAGTAATTCAATTATCTCCCAGGACAAAGGCAAATCTCCATTACACACGCGTGGACACAAAGACAGACTATCACTTTAAAATACATAATGGGACAAATGGTACAGTAAATATATACATGTAACATATCCCCAGATAGCTCAGGTCTGAGTGCACATTATTAGGTGAATGGCACTCAGACCACACAAATACAGTTTAATTGCCATGGAGCCAAAGTCTTTAATTATACTAATATGCTCCATGGCATAGCTATCTGGGTTAAAACATTCCTCCAACATAAAATACCAAATTTACATGCATTCGTTAAATCAGTACGAATTAGAACCAGGAGCTGGAGGTTCAGCGGTGCCTGCACGTAAAAGTGTCCTGGTTTGGTGCATGAAAGCCGGGCAGAAAAGCGCTGGCTGCCAGGGGAGTTCCATAACACCACCACCTAGCGGCCGCTAAGTGTAACCGCGGCTACCCAGTAACAATCAATTAAGCTGCGGTTAACCGCAGCTTCAGGGAGGTAAATGGAGGGCACACGCCAGCTTCTGGGTGGCCAATTAACGGTGCCTGCTGGCTCCCCACAGCTCTGGGGAGGCTAAGAAAGGGCTGTTTGTTTGGTAGATATAATCTACCGAATGGCTGTGCAGAAAGGAAGGAATAAATCTTGCACAGTAAAATTAACCCTTTAACTGCCGGTCCATAATCCAAAGGCAGCAGGCGGGCAACCAGGCTCCTCCAATGCAATGTGGCGAGATTGGTCTCGTCACACACGTTTCTTATCTCGAGGTTATGCCATGTGATGCATCACTCGATTGCCCTGAATTTGGCCAAATTGCAGTTCGGTTCGAAACAATTCTCCAAGTCCAGAAATACATGTATTGTGGGCACAAGGTCACCAATGCAAGAGCAATTGTATTACATGTTAATCCTCTTGCCAACATCCAACAGAACAGTGTGTATATGGATGTGATTTGTTCCTTCATAATTGATTGATATCAGTAAATATGTATTTAAATTTATTAGTTATGATGCACATCGGTTTCTTTAAGAAAAATGCATGGAGCTGAAGATTTAACTAGCGATATATAGATTAAAAAACTAGATGGAAAAAAAACGTACTTATTTTCCCGCTTATTTTATATGGACAACATTAGTCTTCAATTCAATTCACTTCAAATTTGTGTTTAGTAAAAAAAAAAAAAAACCTTTGTAGAGTGTTCAAATATAATTTTCATTGTTCCAAAGTGCTGATTTTTTTTAAAGTGGTTTCTACTGAAAGTTTATGTTGCAAATAATATAAATATTTTTATTTTACCTAATTTACCAAATTTCTAATCTGATATTCATAAACATTTTTTTCTACTATATGATACCTGAAGATGAGCTGTTTTGGAATTTTATTTTATATCATTTGTGACATGCAAAAATACAATTCAAGTGTAGTGTAGGATGAAAAAATAAAGTATATTATTAGAGAGAATGTGTATTTCCATACTCCAGTTCAGTCCTGTAGTTAATTTAAATGTACTTACACCTTTCAAGCTTTTTTGGCTCTGTATAATGGAACAGATTCTGAAAATACTTTCAAGTCATATATAATAAACTTATATTTGGATTCAATGGTAGTCATAAAGGGAAAAACATGGAAAACCAATAAACCTAGAAAAATAAGCAAGCCTCACGCATGTGAGGTAATTGAAAATTCCATTTACATTTAAATTTATACATTATCACCAGATAGTAATAAAACATATTATAGCAGGTTTGGGAAGATAACGTTACAGAAACTATCAATGTTATTTATTTCGTGTGATAACTATTTGATTCTCAAAAAATTGTAACTAGGTTCTCAAATAATTATTTAAGCTATGTATTTTATATTATAGATTTTGAATAAATCAGTTGGTACTCGAAATATTATAATAAATGTGTGTGGATTACAAATGTGCAATCCTTTATTTGGGATATGAATTACTTTCTGCTACAGATTCTACTAATAATTAGTTGTTTGTTTTTTACAAATATAAATGTATATATTCTTAAATAATTGCACATGCAGTTGTACTTTTATCTCCAGCATGTTCTGCAGTTCTGGGCAATGGGTAAAACCAAACACACAAGTAATTATGATAAACGAGTCCCTGACACCCCAGTATGTAAAATGCAAACTAATTGCTCTCTCGCATCCAATTGCTGCATGATAAACCTGGCAAAATCCCAATGCATATGCATTGTACAATATAAAATGGATAGGGACCTGTCAAAGGGCTCAAAGCATTTCTTCTACCCCATGTGAATGAGGATGAGGGTTATATATTTAAAGGACCATTCCACTTTTCCAACCTACCCCCCAAAACCTCCCACAGTTTAGTAGATATAGCCCCAATTGTATGCATATTTGTATGCATGTATTCATTGGGAGTATCTTCTAAAATAGATTACAAAAGCTGCAGTTCTTGTGACTGCAGCCTTTGTAAGCTCCTCCCCTTTCCCTCCGGAAGAGACTTTCAGTCTCTTCACAGGGAAATAACCAATCAGAGGCTTCTTATTGAAAAGCCTCTGACTTGGTCCACATGTGCATGCGCGACCGCTGCTTGTGCACTGCTGAAGCTGGTCTGAGGTCTGTTAGGGAGGGAGAGGGAGGCAGGCACACTCGAGTAGAGCGTGCCTGCGACTTCCGTTAGCTCAGGGGATCTAGCGGAAGTAGGAAGGAGTCCTCCCTGAATGTTTGATTGACAGCCAGGGAGGAGTTCCCCAGTTAATTTATAAAAGTGCAGATTTTTCATACAAATCAACACTTTTATAAACTGAGGTTAAATGAGGGAGCTCCTCACCCATAAAGCACTTCAGCAAGCTGAAGTGCTTTTGGGGTGTGGAGTGGTGCTTTAAGGAGGTAAAGAGGTCTTAATTCCCCTAACTCAATAATAACTAGTTCAGGAGTTGTATACTTGTTCTACTGGCTATGGGTCGAGAGGATGCCCAATCTCTCTAGGCCTAAATTCCCAATTCCTCCACAGCCAGTGGGGTTCAAAAGCTGTGAAGCCCATCAGGTAGCACTCACACGTAGGGCCACCTGTTGTGTATCTCTGACCAATGACCCTGCTGGGTACTGCAGCTCTTTAACAGCGCACAAGACTAGGTCCCTTTTAGATCTGCAGTTTGGCCCTGAGTACAAATCACTTACTCCCAGCTTACAGAGAGCCAAAGAGGAAGATGAAGAAAGAGGGCAGAGAAAACTTACAGAGAGCCTGGAACTGACAGAGAGTATTCCTCAGATTTCTGTGAGGAAGTACCTTGCACGGCATGAAACACGTTAGCATCTCCGTCTTTTGTGTGTGTGTCCCTGCACATTTTGTATTTTTATGTGATATTTATTACAAACTTAATAAAGGATGATTTTGAAGTCTGATTGAGTCAGGATCTTCCATCTTGTATTTGAGCCTGTTCTGGGTGTAGCTTTTATAGATACTTATTTTTTTTTTTTTTATTGAGACCATGAAGCAACATCTTACCAAACAGATATATCCACTTAATCTCTGCTGTACCAGAGTTTACCTCTATTGTCTGCCCTTGTGGGTGGTGGTACCCTCTGAAATATGTGGTAGTGCAAGTCATATATATTTTGCATGATTTCCCTGAAATATATGATTGTAATTTTGCAGGGAAACTAGGACCTTAAAGGCATATTTTTTTCAACTTCCATAACCTATTCAAAATGGACATTTTACAAGACATACCACAACGTAGGTTTAACTTGTAAAGAAATCTTTTTATTGGGACTTGGCCTATATGTCAATATATTTAAATGTTACCTTTTACAAACTTATTAAAGTAATTCCAGCTCAAATATGGGAATATGCCATTGGCAGTTTTACACATAAAACATAGTTTGATTTGTAGTGGTAAGTCAGCTTTAACGAGCACTTCTCTAATATATCTGGCTCGTTTATCTAAAAACAAATGTGGGGTTCATTACAAAGTGTGTCAATGCCATGGTCACATTAAAAATGTGGCAATTTGAGTGAATTATATTTTTAATTTGGTTAGTAACCAGTAAGGAGTAAAGGTGCTCACTAGTGATGTCCTGAACGGTTCGCTGGCGAATAGTTCCTGGCGAACATAGCTTGTTCGCGTTCGCCACGGATGGCGAACATATGCGATGTTCGGTCCACCCCTATTCGTCATAATTGAGTAAACTTTGACCCTGTACCTCACAGTCAGCAGACACATTCCAGCCAATCAGCAGCAGACTCTCCTTCCCAGACCCTCCCACCTCCTAGACAGCATACAATTTAGATTAATTCTGAAGCTTTTTTGTGTGTGTTTATTATACATTATCCTCCATAGCCAGTAACCTGTGTTTATTATACATTATCCCCCCATAGCCAGTAACCTGTGTTTATTATACATTATCCCCCCATAGCCAGTAACCTGTGTTTATTATACAGTATCCCCCATAGCCAGTAACCTGTGTTTATTACACATTATGCTCCCATAGCCAGTAACCTGTGTTTATTATACATTATCCCCCACAACCAGTAGCCAGTAACCTGTGTTTATTATACACTATCCCCCCATAGCCAGTAACCTGTGTTTATTATACATTATCCCCCCATAGCCAGTAACCTGTGTTTATTATACATTATCCCCATAGCCAGTATCCTGTGTTTATTATACATTATCCTCCCATAGCCAGTAACCTGTGTATAATAAACACCTGTGTATAAAAGCCAGTAACCTGTGTATAATAAACACAGGTTACAGGCTATGGGGGGGTAATGTATAATAAGCACAGGTTACTGGCTATGGGATGATAATGTATAATAAACACAGGTTACTGGCCCATGGTCCCATCATAATGTCATGATGTAATACCCCAACACGCAGAGTTTAGGATAGCAAGGGACAAGACTAGGTTATAACTTATTACCTGGACTTAGAATGGCCAGACTAAACGTCAGACAGAGATAAAGCGTAATCAGAAACAAGACGAGGTCATGGTAACAGAGAGACTACGAAAACGAGAACAAGCCAGAGTCAGGTAGATGGTAATCAGTCACACGGGCAAACAAGACAGGAAAGGGTTAAAGATAAATTCAGAGTCAAGAACAAAGCCATGGTCAATACCAAAATAAACAAAATAGATCAAGGAACGCACTAAAGGGTACTGACACAGAAACCACGATAGGACAAAGTGGATAGGGCTAGGGAAGTTTAAATATCCTTTAACATTTGATTGGCCCACGTCATGCCTACGCCGCCAAAATGTTCGTGTGTGGGGGTGCTGGAATGACGTGGGCCAATGGGAGCCTGAATCAACTTTTGTCTCCCACTGCCCCTTTAAGAGCGAGCTCGTGACTCGAGCCGTGCTCCTAGTGTCAGACGGGCCACGTGACCGATCACTGCAGTCAGTGCACGCGGCTAAGTCAGAAGAGGAGATCAAGCCGCATGCAGCTCGTGTGGAGGCAGGAGTGATCCAGCCACGCGCGGCTCAAGCTTAGGAGCCAGGTCAGTCCCAGGATAAGGTAAATACAGCCACAGCCACTTATCCCAATCACACAACTTTCCTAACGTCCTATCCCATTAAAAGCATATTACCGCGCATTTAATAAAACAGATAGACCCCCTACTTCATCCAGGTTACAGATCGATGGTTCGATATTCTGAGCCCTCTCTGATTTACTGTACACGACTATTCGATATTCCCACAAATTTTATATAGCATTTTATGTTTGTTTGAGACCACCTTAACAATATTGGATATCGCTAAAAATCATGATCACTATATACTTTCTCTACAAACCTCTAAAACGAACCAAACTACTCATCCATCCGCTATACCACTTTATCCCACCTAGCACTAGTGCCCAGTTAAAATACTTGACTCTTACTTACCCACACTCAGTCATGCCACACACATTTCACCACTACTCTCACTGAATCCCTCTGACTACGGCTAAATTCATCTTCTACATCAGAACACTACTCCTAAGATTGGGTTGTATCCATGTCTCGGGTCTTTCATTTAGAATAGGGGCAGCTTCGGTCTCCTTCAACACTGACACTCCAGTGCATATTATTAAAAGATTGGGCAGATGGAAATCCTCAGTCTACAACTGATATATTCCTCATCCCGAGAAAGAAATGAGGAAAGCTTTTAAAAGTTTGGCTTTGTAAATTTGATACAATAAGTGTGTTTTTCTTTAATACCATTTCACCCTCTTTGCATGAACCCGATTTACATATATTACTAATATGTTTCTGAACATATATATTATATTATTCACTCACTCACTCTCTGGGCCGGCCTAAGACATCATGCTGCCTAGGTCCAACGATAAATGACTATGGGGGATAATGTATAATAAACACAGGTTACTGGCTATGGGGGGATAATGTATAATAAACACAGGTTACTGGCTATGGGAGGGATAATGTATAATAAACACAGGTTACTGGCTATGGGAGGATAATGTATAATAGGCACAGGTTACTGGCTATGAGGGGGTAATGTATAATAAACACAGGTTACTGGCTATGGGAGGATAATGTATAATAAACACAGGTTACTGGCTATGGGGGGATAATGTATAATAGACACAGGTTACTGGCTATGGGAGGGATAATGTATAATAAACACAGGTTACTGGCTATGGGGGGGTAATGTATAATAAACACAGGATCACAGTATGGACCAGATTGCCTAGGGCCATCAGACACTTTTGTCCAGAAATGCTTATTTTGCCCCTGAGACACTGGTATGCGTACCATCTCAACCCGTACCTCCCATTCCAGAGGTGCCTATCCTGACTAGATATGTCCCGAATAGTTCGCTGGCGAATAGTTCCCGGCGAACATAGCTTGTTCGCGTTCGCCACGGATGGCGAACATATGCGATGTTCGGTCCGCCCCCTATTCGTCATCATTGAGTAAACTTTGACCTTGTACCTCACAGTCAGCAGACACATTCCAGCCAATAAGCAGCAGACCCTCCCAGACCCTCCCACTTTCTGGACAGCATCCATTTTAGATTCATTCGGAAGCTGCATTCTTTTTTTTTTTGTTGTATTATAATTTTTTTTTTTAGACAGAAGTGTGTTATATTTGAGCATGCTATGCTGAACGTGTGTATATCATGGCTAGTTGCACTGAGGGTATAAGTATATAGCGGTACATTGTTGTGAAAGATGGCTGTCATGTTTAGGGTGTAGCTTGCACGTTATCAACTCTGTATTTATATCAGCAGCTCCACCACTAGTTATAAATCAAGTGTGAGTTGCCCCATGAGATGAGACTAGTGAATAACATAATACATGAACGGTTACGGTAAAGGCATGTAAAGAACTACGAAGAAAACTCTTTAGGAGGTGAAATAATGACATGTTTAAACGCTTGCTACTTTACGATTAGTTAATGTGCAGAGAGCAGTTCATGTGATCAAAGGCATGGTGTGGAGGATCGGCTATAGTGGGACATGCTTGGCAGGCTGCTGTTTACTGCTTATGCTCATCCGATCCCTTCTGGGCGCCTGGTGCAGACCCTGGGAGTCCCTGATACCTGGAACAACAAAGGCAAGTCTGACTGAGTGCCGGGTTCGCGGCTTGAGGTGGTGGAAGCTTGTTTTGTCGGGTGGTCGGATCTGTCCCGGTGGTGCTTCACGTCCGGTGCAGGATTATGGTGGCTTAAGGTGGAGGCGAGTGCTTGATGTGGGGCAGGCTCTGCATTTCTGTTTGTGCCTCCGGTCCCGTCTTCGACTCCTTTTGCGTTGGTGGATTTTAATGGGGACTGCTTCGCTTAGCTGTGGTGGTGGTTTGTTGGAGCTTCCTGCTTGTTGGGGCTGTGGTGGAGCTTGTTGGGGCTTCCTGCTTATTATTTGCTTACAAAATTGATTAAAGAGTCTGTCCAGCTTAGACTCAATATCCTGCCATGCTTTCTGGTACCAGGAGGACACGCGGCTGCCGCCATATTGGAAGAGTCGCAGATGAGTATGTCAGCCTGGGCGGCTGTGCTCTGTGCGTCCATTAGATCCAGACAGCCTCTCAGGGGTTGACCGGGATAACCCCCACCGGTCCGAGGGGGGGGGGGGCTAACGAGCTTCTGCCGGGAAGTAGCTGCTCCTGGGCATCCCAGGATCGGGAGATCGGCCGCCACTCCCGCTGGTGAGCACCAGGCCACACTTGCCACGCGGAGGTAAGTAAGACTCTGTCGAGTTGCTGACCGCTATTAAGCATGTCGGGTCAGTCAGGTAGGAGCAACATTGCTGGGTCATCCCCTTCTGGGGTGAAATTCGCTTGTTGATAGCTGCTTAAAGTGAGATATTGAGGGAGCCCACACGAAGTGCGTCTTTCCTCCATGACAGCTAGGCCCCGCCCCCCCCGGAAGCTGCATTCTTAGTGAGAGGAGGGACAGTGTAGCTGCTGCTGATTTAATAGGGAAATCATTGCTAGGTTAGTGTATTCAGTGTCCACTACAGTCCTGAAGGACTCATCTTATCTCTGCTGTAAGGAACTAAGTGTAGAAATAAGTGAACCTCTGTTTTTAATCTTTCAAGATTCTTTTCTTTCAGGAAGTGTTCCGGAGGATTGGAGGAAGGCAGATGTGGTTCCTATATTCAAAAAGGATTCAAAATCCTTACCTGGAAATTATAGACCTGTGAGCTTAACCTTTGTGGCTGGTAAAATATTTGAAAGGTTATTATGGATAATATTCAAGAATTCCTTGAGAAAAACATGGTTATCAGCAAAAATCAGCACGGTTTTATGAAGCACAGGTCATGTCAAACTAACTTGATTGCATTCTATGAAGAAGTAAGTAGAAGTATAGATCAGGGTGTTGCAGTGGATGTGATCTATTTGGATTTTGCCAAGGCATTTGATACAGTTCCACACAGAAGATTAGTGTTCAAACTCAAGGAAATCGGTCTAGATGAAAATGCTTGTTCTTGGGTAGAACATTGGCTTAAAAACAGAGTACAAAGAGTTGTCGTTAATGGTAAATTTTCAAGCTAGACAGAGGTGGCAAGTGGTGTCCCTCAGGGATCTATTCTGGGACCCCTTCTATTTAACATGTTTATAAATGATCTTGAAGACAGCATTGAAAGTCATGTTTCAGTGTTTGCAGATGACACAAAACTTTGTAAAATACAATGTGAGCAAGATATTACTTTGCTGCAGAGGGATTTAGATAGACTGGAGGACTGGGCACTCAAATGGCAGATGAAATTTAATGTTAAAAAATGCAAAGTTATGCACTTTGGTGTAAAGAATACACAAGCAACGTATACCCTTAATGGAAGCGAATTAGGGATAACAACACACGAAAAGGACTTGGGAATTGTTATAGACAACAAACTATGCAACAATGTGCAATGTCAATCAGCAGTGGCCAAGGCCAGTAGGGTATTGTCATGCATGAAAAAGAGCATTCATTCTCTGGACGAGAATATAATTTTGCCTCTTTATAAATCACTGGTAAGACCACACATTGAATATGCTGTGCAATTTTGGGCACCTGTTCTAAAGAAGGATATTATGGCACTAGAAAAAGTGCAGAGGCGGGCTACAAAATTAATAAAAGGAATGGAACATATCAGCTATGAAGAAAGGTTAACAAATTTAAACCTATTTAGTTTAGAAAAACGTCGCCTGAGAGGGGATATGATAACATTATACAAATATATTCGGGGCCAATACAAACCATTGTGTGGAAATTTATTCACAAACCGGACTTTACATAGGACACGAGGTCATGCGTTTAGACTAGAAGAAAGAAGATTTTGTCTAAGGCAAAGGAAAGTTTTTTTTACTGTAAAAACAATCAGGATGTGGAATTCTCTGCCTGAAGAAGTGGTTTTACCAGAGTCCATGCAGATGTTCAAAAAGCTACTAGATGCATACTTGCAAAAACAAAATATTCAAGGATATAATTTTTCTATGTAGGGTAATAACTGCTTGATCCAAGGATAAATCTGACTGCCATTCTGGGGTAAAGAAGGATTTTTTTTCCTAGCTTGTTGCAAAATTGGAAGTGCTTCAAACTGGGTTTTTTTGCCTTCGTTTGGATCAACAGTAAAAAAACATATGTGAGGAAGGCTGAACTTGATGGACGCAAGTCTCTTTTCAGCTATGTAACTATGTAGCACCCCAAATCAGTCTGGGTTTTTTTTTTGTAATCTAATTGCAGTTGCCTGCCTGCCAGCGTGTGTGTCAGGCTCACAGCGTATACTGTGCCCATTTGCCCAGTGCCACCACTCATATCTGTTGTCACAATAGCTTGCATTTAAAAAAAAAAAAAAAAAAAACTTTTTTGACTGTAATATAATAGCAGTCAGTTTCCTTCACACATGTGCGTTTCAGGGCCTACCAGGGCACAGTGTCACACCAGTGAAACTCATATCTGGTGTAACAGTAGTGTACATTTAAAAAAAAAAAAACTCGAAATTTGACTGTGAAATAATAGCAGTCAGTTTCCTTCACACGTGTGCGTTTCAGGGCCTGCCAGGGCACAGTGTCACACCAGTGCAACTCATATCTGGTGTAACACCCTTGGTGTTGTACGTGGCTGGGTGGAGGAAGAGACCTTCAATGACATCAGTGAGGACAAAGAACGGGACATGGCTAGCTTGGTATCCAACCTTGTGCAAATGGGGAGTTTGCGGTTGTGCAAATGGACTGTTTGCGGTTTTTTGCGGTGCGTTAAACGGGGAGTTTGGTCTGTCACTGTGAAGCGGGCGTAACCCTTACACTACCTGATCGATACAACATCATACCTGATGTTTTAGAGCACGTTATTCCAAACAATTTAGGAATGTTAGGAGATTTATGCCCTTTATGGATTAAAACCAGATTCTGCATCAACTATGTAATTTTTCATGGGAGTTTTGCCATGGATCCCCCTCCGGCATGCCCCAGTCCAGGTGTTAGTCCCCTTGAAACAACTTTTCCATCACTATTGTGGCCAGAAAGAGTCCCTGTGGGTTTTAAAATTCGCCTGCCTATTGAAGTCTATGGCGGTTCGCCCGGTTCGCCCGTTCGCGAACATTTGCGGAAGTTCGCGTTCGCCATTCGCGAACGGAAATTTTATGTTCGCGACATCACTAGTGCTCACACATATTATTATTATTATTATTATTATTATTATTATTATTATTATTATTTTATGTGTCTTAGTCCTCAATAACTGTGTTCATATAAATATTCCTGCCCATAGCTTTGGCCACATACAAGGCCCTGTTATTTCTGCATTTTCTTTAAATTTGTCACTCATCAAATTTAGTCTTGTCTCCAGTCTGCTGACAACCCTTTTAAAGCCGAGCCAAAGAGGTAACTTAGCATTCACCAATCTGTGAACTGGACTAAAATAATGTTCTTAGCTAAAAGTAAAAATTGTCTGAGACACAGCAATGTTCGACATTGCCAGAGAAAAGGAACAACACTAAGATGTAGTACTTCTGGTGGTTAGAGTGTCCTTTAAAGGAAGAGAATGTGTAAAGTTTTTTTGTGTCAGTGATTCTGATAAGATAAGAAATCCTACGCAAACAATATGACAAGAGCTCTTAACAGGGCCTAAAGCATCATGACCATATGCACTAAGCCAACATTAAGAAAAAAATTATGCTTGATATCTAGTGATTTGTTGAGAGGTAAATTTTGAAGGAAATATCTGTATTAAAGCAAACAAAACCAACTGAATATGGGCAAACAAAAGAACATAAAAGGTTAAAGCTCATTATAAATATATTTTCACAATAAACAGAACCTTCATATCATTGGTATACATGAATTCTGAACAGGAAAACAGTGTATGTAACCAAAAAACACATTGTAAACTTGCCATCTAGGTAGGTCAAGGACATTTTGACCTGTTGTTCTTTATTGTTTAGTTTTGTTATCTGAACTTTCATTTGTATAATTCTCCCCACTGAGAATTTTCCTTTCCTCTTTATTGGTAACCTAAAAATGAAGGCCATAAATAATGTTCTGTCAAACGCTGATGCCTCCATGGAGCAACTCAGCATGCTGCTCAGACAACCACATCCTGGCTGAATTATGTGACAAGCTTATAAAAGAAGCAGGGATTACTTGTTAGTGCAATAAATGAATAGTGGCCTTTTTGGCAGCCCCAATCAAGGTACGGATCAGCAAACAAGGCCAATTTTCACAGCACCTGGTTTTGATGGCATTTAAGACTCAATTTGAAAACTATTGACTACACTAGTCTTCAAACATTTTTCTTTCAAAGTTGTCAAGCAGATAACATTTCAACTCAGTGAAGAACACAAGGGATAGCTTTCATCCCTTATAAGTATTTCCTTCTTTTAAGCTCAGAGATTCTTGACCTTCAAGACATAGCTACTACAGTTATCTGTTAACATATAGCCTAAAGGCCACCACTTTGATATGACACTAAATAAAAAAGAATTCCACGCATTATTACTGTTAGCAGGAAAAAATATATATCTTAATGTCAATTTTGTCAAATCCTGTTATAACGTTGGCTATGGAGTATGTTCATAATAAAACATATTGTGTAAACTTCAAAAGACCACATTCTAAATGTATTACACCATATGAATGTTTAAGTGAGCAAGAGTCGTGATGGCAGAGTCCTTGCATGAAGGAATAAACAACAGTAACAATAAACATTACAGCAAATAAAAAGGTTTCAGCAGGTAATAGGAGTACATTTAATAAATTCAAAATCAAAAATCGGACTTAATTCAAATTTACTAGATAATATCTAGGTAACTAATGCTAAATGCTGGTAAAATCGCATAAATTATATTCTGGACCTTAACATTTGGGTGGGGGAGTCTTATAAGGATCTCAAATATCCCACAATACAACAGCAAAATGGGTCTGCCTATAAACAATAGTTTTTTCTAGATTCAATGGACTTCAGTTATCATCACTTTTAGGCCGCCATATACTGGCTGTAGGTAACGGATGTTGAAGTCCAACAACTTGGTATAATCCTACTCTAAAGTGACATTTAGAATTTCACAAGAGGACTGATATCACCACAATAAATTTGCAAATTCAAAATATGTCATCCACATAATAGATAATAAAATAATTCCAGTTATGCATGAGGTGATCTATCCAATTCAATTTCAAGGTGTTAACTGGACTCTAAAAGTCAATAAATTAAAAAAAAATAACTGCTTTATACTTCCTGTATACTTCTGATACTCAATGTAATGACAGAGTGAAGGTTTCTGTCTTGACAATGAGGCAAACATTTAGTAAATGTGTAAAAAAAAACACAGAAAGAGATTTGGAGAAACAAAACAATGCATAAACACAACTGCATTCACACCAAAAGAAAAAGAATAACAAACAGACAAGAAAAAGAGATTCACATTCCAGAGAGCAATATGATAATTATTCACAGACATCGAATGCATATTTTTACTAAACGAATTCAAGAAGATACTTTAAGGTATGTTTTAAGTTAAAAGAAATAAAGGTCTTTCGCTGTTTATCATACACACAGTGTTCAGTATGACAAATTGTTTTACTGTTGTAGATCTTTTTTTTTTTCATAAATCTGTGGGATTAAAAGTTATTATTAGACGACTGGAGGATTTCAGGGGATCATTGATCATGGGGGAGAGGAATAACCAAACTATAGCACCAATATTTAGAAACCATTCACAGTTCATGTGTAGGCACTTGTATTTTGAATTCAGAGAGCTCCCTCAATATCTATTGCTTTGAGTTTGGAGGTTGTTTTAGGAGAGAATTAGGGTTACATAAATATTTTAATGATCCTCACATCCATTAGGGTTATTCACCAGTGGTGTCAGGAACTGATCAGAGAATTTCAATTTTAGATCATAATAGCAAATATGGAAATTCTCCAATCACAATACTTTGCATCTTGGTTACTTTTACTATAGGGACACTATAGTCACCTGAACAACTTTAGCTATATGAAGCAGTTTTGGTGTATAGAACATGCCCCTGCAGCCTCACTGCTCAATCCTCTGCCATTTACGAGGTAAATCCCTTGTTTATGAGCCCTAGTCACACCTCCCTGCAAGTGACTTGCACAGCCTTCCATAAACACTTCCTGTAAAGAGAGCCCTATTTAGGCTTTCTTTATTGCAAGTTCTGCTTAGTTAAGATTTTTTTATCCCCTGCTATGTTAATAGCTTGCTAGACCCTGCAAGAGCCTCCTGTGTGTGATTAAAGTTCAATTTAGAGATTGAGATACAATTATTTAAGGTAAATTACATCTGTTTGAAAGTGAAACCAGTTTTTTTTTTCATGCAGGCTCTGTCAATCATAGCCAGGGGAGGTGTGGCTAGGGCTGCATAAACAGAAACAAAGTGATTTAACTCCTAAATGACAGTGAATTGAGCAGTGAAATTGCAGGGGAATGATCTATACACTAAAACTGCTTTATTTAGCTAAAGTAATTTAGGTGACTATAGTGTTCCTTTAAAATCTGAAATGATCTAGTCAATTTTTGGTCATGTCATGTATATCAAATAACCCTTGTTGAGTAACATTGTTTGATATCTTTTTTATATCCTGTGCAGAACTTCAAATTGAGTAATTCAGGCAATCATTCTCTCTTTTTATTCCTAAAGAGTCTTCTTTTGGAAATGTTTGTAACTTTCCTTTGTCACTTTCTAGAAAGAAAATCGATTATTTTTTTTGGACAATGGTTGAAATATTGTTTTTCTGCATAGAATAATGTTGATTCGTAAGTCAAATTATTGCAATAAACTCTAAAAATGGGATAGAGTTAGTGTGTTGAGGTATAAAATGTATCCGTATTCATATGAATATCACAATGTCTGTATAGAGTAGGAATTTACTGTGGCAAGTCAAATGTTGCCCTTTTCTATTCTCCCCATTGCAAGTTGGATTATGGTGGTGCCAGTGTGCCCATTGCTATTCCTATCTTTTGTAGAAGTCAGATATCATGATAACTAAATTAAGCTGGCTGCAAGAAGAAGCTGATTCATCAATTTAGTGACAGCTTGTTAACCCTTGTTAAGGATTTATTGATTGCATGAAGCAGGAGGAGATAAGATAAAAGTACAATACACAAAGAAAGGAAAAATATATACTAAATTCTTAAACAATTCGCAATATATCATGAAATAACAAGCAATTTGCAATATATCATGAAATTTAAAAAAAAATAATGCTTATCATGAAATAACTTTTTTTTTTTGCAGCTACTATTTTGCTTGTATAAGTTTGCATTTTTTCCCTATATTACCTAATAATGTATGTGACGGACCACCTGGCACCCCGACTGGGTACCTCCGTCAATGACTGCTTACTAGTAATCCTTGAGCACCATAACCACCATAAACCCCACCAACCACCGCTGCTTGGTTGGGGTCTCGCTGTCCTCCACCCACTCTGGACCCAAGACCAGGATCCAGCTTCCAGTGGGTAGACCTCTCCTAGTCCAGAGAGTAAAGCAGGCTGCTCTTACAAGAGCAATCATTGTAAGTCAAGGGAGTATAGTGATTATTGCAATCCCCAGAGTGTGAATATGGCTCCCAATCCACCAAACATGAGCCTAGACTTCATGAAGGGTAAAACGAATCTGTTTAATGGCAGTCACAACTGGCCTTAAATGAAGGTCCCCATGCAAGGGGCACTCCCCCCTGGACCTGAAAATAGACTACAGTTAAAAACATACACACAATTACATTGGCCCTCAGTTTCAGGACACTTCCATACAAAATAGGTCCATCCCTCCCAATACCTAGGAGATAATTGAGTCAGAAATGTATTAAACTCAATTATTTCCAGGCACAGCAAATATAATTTTTTTACAAAACCCACAAAATACCTTAAAACACACAAAATCCCCACAAAAGTTACATCCCCCGATAGCCCTTATTTGGGTGACCAACATATCCATAAATCACCCAGATCGGTTCAGGAGTTCAGGAATTTCCTAGAAGTCATAATTTGATGAACCGTATGCATGGTCCCATGACCAAAACAGTTCCAGAGAATCAGGGCTTGCAGTCGGTCTAGTTCGGTAGTTTAAAAATGAACAACTACCAAACAGTGTCAATAGTCTTACCCTGGAGCTTGTTCCCCTTGTTTGAGGGAACGTTTCCACCGAACAGTGTCTTCCTAAGAGTTATAAAACCGAACACAGGCGAACATGGAAGTCCAGCGGTGTTCAGGAGTTTCAGTGTCTGAAAATAGTTCCACGACGATCGAAAACCGCTGCCTGGTTTCATTCAAACAAGATGGCCTCCACCTCGTGGTCATCCATAGGAATTGTGGCCACCCAGACGAACACTTAGAACACTGCAGGGGAAATTGCTACAAATTAGGCTTAACAAAGCTGCAATTAGGCTTAACAAGGTCCAGGGTGCCCTCCGGTTCGTGCGGCTGTTTGGTTCCCAAACCAAACATAAAATCCCACGAACCAAGTCCATTCATATAGTTTTTTAAAGGGTCCATAGTCTTTTGGTAAGAGGCTGGCCAGCAGGCCCCTCCAAGAACACATGACAAGGCTCAGTTCATCACAATGTACATTCAGGGAGAGTATGCATCAGCTCTTGTTTGGTTAATAGGAGTTCCTGGGGAATCCCACAATTTATAAACTCAATCACACAGCCGCAAGATAATGGGATGAAGAGAAACATGCCATGGCCGTGGGATGGGAATATTTCTCTATAGTTTGTCAAGGTTCGTTTTTAGAGAATTCTGGGAAATCTTGTGTTCTTTTCTTTCCCCTCCCTGCTCTTCATGGTATAACTGAATGAGATTTTCTGTGGATCCTGGGGCATCATAGTTCTCCATCCCCAAGCCAAAGCATAAGTAAACGAGGAGGGAGATTCCAAGAGTATTGCATATTATCTTTTGTCCCAATGTGCATGGTGTAAATGGATAAGTAGAATTGCAAGTTTAGACCCTGATAGTTTGAAGATACTGTGGACCATTTTTTTGCTGTGCTATCACCCATTTTAGGTACTGAGAAACAGCTTTCATATTAGCTCCCTGACAGTTTGCTTACACTCCTTAAGACAACTCTTTTAAATAATAAAATAATACAAAACTGCATTTGTAAGCAGTTACTAAGCTTTTTTTTTTACCCATTACTGTTTAGTTAGATTGACAATGTATGCAGTAGAAAAACATCCAGTCGTGGCTGAAAATTAAAAGTATACAAAAACAGCCAAGCTGTAAAATATCTTTAATTTAGTTTAGTTTGAGCAATTTTGCAACTCAGCTTGTTCTGAATCATGTAATTCTGTTCTCCAGCAAGCCAACCATTATCTTAATTTTAAGGATATATATATTTTTTTTTATTATCACACTGAATATGTGGCACATGTTATAACATTAATATTTAATATAGATTGTTTTTACAACTTCATATATTTAAAATATACTATTAGCTTTTTGCTCTAGTAGACCGATGTTTCTAAAATGAAAGCTTGCTCTCTCAGCTAAAATGGTGTGAACCAAGATCTAAAGGTGTTTGCTGTGGTAATAAAGTATATTTAGGTGACACCTAAATAGTGTTTCATATATCCACAAATGAGGCCTCATGCATTATTACATTTAATAATATTTGCCATGTGTTGAGCTCTTTCTTCTTTGCTTTTCACACCTTTCGTTAACCTTGCTAATCGTGTTAGTCAGAAAACATGGTTTAATGTAACACAGAGAGTGACCCTGAAAGATGACCCCAAGAAGATCAAATGACAAATATCTCTTTCCTCTGTAGTCAGAAAGAAGAATTAGAATTGTCTGCATAGTCATCTCATGAAAATGAACACAAAATATATGGAGGGGAAGGGGAAATTACTTTAAATAAATAGGGACAAATGTCATAATAAAGGCCATTTTCATTTTTCTTTTATTGTTTAAGAATGGCTTTTGCCAGTAAATGTTTGTTAAAAAGAGATGGCGATATTAGGTAGACAGAAAGACACCTGGACTTGGACTGGACAAGTAGTCCATGTGTCCATACTGGACACATGGACTATCACAGAAAAAGGCAATTACAAAACCTTGCACAAAATTCAGAGTAAACTAAGAGGCCCACTCTCCTGTCACTTCACATATATTTCTGCTAAAAACCTGCAAAAACATGCATCTGAACTATATCACCAAATGGAAAATTTACTTTAAAGAAAAAAAAAGAAAAATTGAAACCTTGATGGAAAGATGAGAGACTACAGATAAAAGTGTGATTTGCTTAAGAAATAAAGAGAATTATCAATCAATAATTTGATATAAAGATTATGTGCCCTTTCAAGTAAACTTTCACTTTTCAGTGAGTTCATAATATTTTGAAGAATTCCTTTCATCACACTGTCGTACCTACTACTACCTATGTGTAGTGAGACGTAGGTTTATATTATATTGAGTAGACCAATGGGACCATGGGTCCCCAGGTATATTTGACAGTGGTTAGAACCCATATGCAGAGGATGATAAAGCAGTGATGGTGGATTTGTGACTGCTAATCCACTTGATCCCTATTTGATAGGTCATAGGGTTTGTAATCCACTGGCCAAAGTATATGTCAACCCAACTCTTATCAGCCAGAACGTCCCTGGCCACATGACCCTAATAATTCTCAAATGAAAGTCCCTCTGGCATCTACATGGCCCATACAATCCTGAGCCATGTGTCAGAGCATGCACAGTCAGAATACACTATTATTGTACCCATGCTGTCATCAGTTAAAATGTTGGAGGTGGGTGGGGGCTATAAAGTAAAAAAAAAAAATGGAGTATAGAATAATGATAGTGAATACAATACATGCTTCCCCTAAATAAATAATGGGATTGACCAATACAGCTTCGTCAATCACATTATTCAGTTTAGTTCTTTCTGATTACATGTGTTATGAATGTTAGACAAAACAACATTTTTCATCCATATACACATTTTTCATTTTAAAACTGACTTTCCAGAGCAATAAAGCAATACAGATTGCTGACATCAGTGGGGGTTTCCTGCTTCACTTAATTAGAGCTGTAGTGCATTGATTTAAATGGTTCACTAACTTTTAGGGTAACTTTTAAATCCTTATTGGGTGGGTGGTAGTTTTGTAATTTATTTTTAATTGGATTGTAACTTTAAAGGATAATGTCTCAAAAGATAAATAACATTGTTTTTGGAGACACTCACAAAGATGACTATGTAAAATACATGACTACGTGAATAGTCAGCTTTTGTCTAGATTTTCATGTCATTATGCATGTCAGTTACAATTTCAGTACAACTTGACCTATTTGGAAAGATCTTTAAAAATATTGAGCCTGTATCCTTGGTAAGAACACACACGATAAGAACAAACAAAATTAGGGGGGGGGGGGAGATAACTACAAATGATTCAGCATTAATAAAGGAAAATATAATATAAAAACTGATTGACTTGTATATTACTCAATGTAACTAGTATATCTCTAAAATTACTATAACACAGCCAGGGGCTTAAAGCAAAGAAACACATTTCCTACAGATTAACAACAATCCTGGGTTAAGCTAACAGCTGCTCAAGAGACATAGCATCTGAAAATTACATTAGGAATTGTGGTGAAAAGAATGAGAGATGTGATGCTGTAAGCTCAACTTCTGGCAATTAATTATATTTGTATATATAATAGGTAGAGGTATTCCTTTTGAGTAACCTTATCTACTTAGACAAAATGTTAAATCATAGTTACATTGCTATTCTGGAGCCTGGTATTGAATACTTATAAAGTGGTACACCCGAAGAATACATTGATATTGCTTCTTGGTTTCTTGGTTTCATCTCTTGTAAATTAACTGTTAAATGTCATGACTGTTGGGTAGAAGGAATCTGAACTGGGGATATTTAAGGGTACCTCAGTGTCAGAGATTGTGTTGTTGAAGTAAATTCACAGTAGTTTTGTAGGTTTAGGGAAAAGAAGTGTGTGTGTATATATATATATATATATATATATATATATATATATATAAAACAAGAGCCATATTATGTATGGCAGGCCTTTGTAGTTAGTTAGACTATTGTGATTTCAATCCCATTTCATACATTTCATACATTTATGGACACGGTTCTTTATGCATTCAATCCCTGGTGAACATGTTGAAATATTGGCTTGGAAACATAGCATACAAGAAATATACATAAGCACACACAGAACACAGAACATGTTAAGATAGTCTAACAATGAGGATGGTTTTCTGTACCTATGTTGCCTATATAAGTACAATGCCATTTGAGTGATATACAATATATAAATAACAATAGCAGGGTAGACTAGATGGGCCGAATGGTTCTTATCTGCCGTCATATTCTATGTTTCAATGTTTCTATGTTTACGTGTAGTCTTTACTAAATTCCCTGCTGTTTCCTGGGTTACAGATGGTATTAATGCCCAACTTTGTTTTAGTTAATGTATTAATCTTAGAGGTGTGAAAATATGAGCTCACTCTACCAGGAATTACATTTGTAGCTTGGATAAACTGCATTTATGGCACTGAAATTCTCAAACTCAAAAAGCTTCCAAATAAAGTAAATATTCATATATAATAGACTAATTTCATTTGAGCAGGGTTCTCATGATCTACCTATTGTTCCTATAACATTTCATTATTGTCTCATTTTTCCCTTTTAGTGTAAAGCACTGCGGAATAGGCTGGCACTATATAAATACCAATAGTAATAATAATAATAATAATAATAATAATAATAATAATAATATAATGACTAGTTTTCTCATAGCAAGTCTGAATAAACCAAATTTGTACCAGACCTAAGAAGAAACATATTTATACTGCAGAGTCACATATTCTGCTATGACACGATTCTCTTGGCCCTTTATTCCTCTTTGATAGAAAAAAAAAAAGATCCATTATCAATAATAGTCATTCATTTTATTTAAGTATAATTAAATAAAAAAGCATTAGACAGTGAAATTAAACATATTGTTAGTTAAAACTGTGTAGTTATTTATATTTCTAATTATTTTTATTAATTAATCACATATGCAGATTTTGGTTTCCTCATAAATTCGAACATTTCTTGCATACTGGTAGTATTGAGTGCAGTTTTCTAACATATTTTAACTCAATATCCTGCACATATTCCCATAATATAATTTAAATCGGTATTAAAAGTTAAGGATGATTTAAAATGTTAATTTCAGGCCGGATAAAGTATGCATCATTCTACATATTTAAATAAGAAGTATTTCAGGTTTAAAGTAAATTCAATTAAAAATACGCTTGATTTTTTTAATAAAGTGAAAAAAATTTATGATAAATATTAATCAACTGCAGTTTTTTTGAAGTATGCGCATAAATTATAGAGAACTTCAGGAGGCTAATTACCAATTAAACTATCATTTTGTTTCCTTTCTTGTCAGTTTTAATTTGGAAAAATTGGGGGCAAACCACTGACACTTAAATGTAAACCATGTGCATAAATATGTGAGGTAAAGGATCACTTGTGTTGAAGCCATACATGTGGTGCTTAGTGAAGCTTAACCAAAGTCATGTTATTTCTAAGGTGTTGTTATTTTTCACAACTGGAAACTACAAAGCTAATGTTCTAATATCTGTCTTTAATACAAAATGCTTTATTAGCAACAAACAACTTAGCAAAGTGTGCCAGCCAAATTTTACATTGTTAATTAAATGTATGCCTTTCTTTATTTCTGAATTAGAAAAAAAAAAGCATCACCTCTCTTTAAAATCCAAGTCATGTGTTAAACAAATCAATACCAGACAAGTCTATTGTTTACTTGGTTTTAGAAAGTGTCTCTGTAAGACTGAAATAATATGTCATTCACCCCCAGCATGACCATTCCTGTGAGGCCCCAAATCGCTACTTAAGGACAAAACGAGAAGGTTTGAAAGTTTTTTATCATAATTAAAACATCCATGTTTATCAAAAGACTTTTAGAGTGCACATTTTTAGTTATAAATGTAACCAGTTTTACCAATTATGTAGTCTGTTAATATATAAAACCATAACAGCAAAATTCAGCATGCTATTAAATCTCATACAGACATATTTGCAATAGCATATCACTACTGTTCTACGGATAATTTCAGTAAAACATGGAATATTAAAAAAAAAAATACAAGGGGCATGGCCCAAAGTACTTTCTAACCTACTGCCTACCAAGCATAGTACCAGCCAGAGGCATATGCAGTAATAGTATGTCTTTCACCCTTTTGAGAAATACTACACTACTGGCTCTTTTTCTCTTCGTTTTTATTTTTTTTATTACATGTACACACTGAAGAACAATCAAGCCATATAGGAATCAAGATCTTTTGTTGAAAATCTGGACTTTCATGCGTGGTCATTTTGTAAATATTTCTACTAGTTGGGTACTCATCAGTGAACTAGGCCCATTCTGTTAGCTATATTTTGTATAGTTTTTTGATATCCATTAATAATACTCCCAGTGGATGTTTCATTAGCTTGTTACCATAATTTTGCCAGGTTGATGCATGTCTAATTGTGTTTTACCATTGTATTTAGTTAACAAAATGTCATAATACTTGCAGCAATAATACATTATGATGCAATTTTCCATATGGAGGAAAATTACCTCCAATTTATGATGGAAAAAAAAAACAGCACACAAATTTCAGTATTTAGTTTTTTAATGATACCTAACTAGGTTAATCACCATATTTCCTTGTTTGTTTTATTTAGATTTTGAATGCATGCGATTGTTAAGAAATAAATCAATGTTCCAACATTTACCTCATTTTGCCTGTAAGAATCTACGTTACACAATTTGGTCAAAATTATACAGTCACGCGATTAATGATTATCTTGTTACAAACTCATGGGCATTAATAGAGAGTTGTCCGCCAATTGTTGCTTTAACAGCATCCAGTCTTCTGGGAATGCCTTACTGTCAATGTAACATATGAGCCACTAATGCTAGAAATTAGACTTGGTCTTCAGTCAGCATTCCAATGTAGTCCATAAGTATGGATAATTTCAGATCAAACAAGCCATCCTTTTCCACATTGTCTTCATGCAAAGTTTTGTATGTAGTGACAGGCATTGTCATCTTTAAACAGCAAAGAGTATGAAGGTTGAAGGTTAAAGATATACAATGGTATTTCACCTGAACCAGTTGGCACTGTGCAATCAGATCTCAGCATTTTCTATGGATATATGAAAACACGAGTCATATGTCCGATGGTCAAATGGTGAAATTTTATACATACCGGGTTATTCAACAAAGTCCGGAAGGCCCTGTATGATTGGGGCAAAAGCCACCCAGCGTTTCGGACACTGAATGGGCCTGAAATTGGTTCAGATATCAGTCAGACCAAATGTCATTGAATGGCTGAAATCCAGACCCAAATGCTTCAAATTTGAGCTCAGATGTAAAATTATCTGAATGGATAATAGCTGTCCAGCACTTGCTTGTCACTTTAAATAGTTTTAAAATTAATAAATAAATAAATTTAAAATAAACTCAATAAGTCCCCTGTATTACTATAGGGGAGGTTTAAAACCACTCTATGCACACTTGCCATGTGGCTGGTGGGGGAATATATCCTAAATGTTAAAACTAGTTACTGGGCTGCCATTGCTACCCAGTCACTAGAAAGGCCCCATCCCATGGGAATGGTTCCTGTATAGATACAAGGGGAGACACTGTAGGCATCGGGTGATGGACTTTAAATAAAAAAAAATAGGGGTGGATAGATCACTGCTGGCCATAGATGAGTGCTAGTTAATAAAAAAAATATGGGGATGGCCTTATGTCCCCCTCATCTGTGGTCAATGGGTGGGGGGGGGTATGAAATTAAACTGCGGGAAACATAGTATCCCTTTCAGCCCCCTCCCATGATAAAGAGGAAAACCAAATGTCTATACCCCCACCTTTAGCAGCATCTGTGTGCTCTAATTATAATATTCTGGGGTACATGTAGATGTTTGGGGGGGGGGCTCTAATTAGTTTCCCTACTCTAATCTCCCATCCCTGGATGGCAAGTGAGGACTCTAAATAATTAAACAATATAGGGTGGGATTTATTTTGCTCTTGAGAATTTTCCCACAGCAAGTCTAGTGAATATTACGAATATGGGTAAAGTACTTTTGTCTTGAATATGTGCAATTAGCTAAAAAGCTATCTGCTGAAAAAGTGCTCCTATTGCAGTTGAAGACACAGTAATATAGGGAACAGTAATATTCAGCAGTAGAAGGGTTGCATATTAAATGGACAAAGCTGTGGTGCTACTGCAGATCAAGTGTTAACAGTAAAAAGGTTTAGAGTAACAACAATTTTAGCACTCTACTAATTATTCATTTTTGCATTCACTAAATTCAGCTTTCTTAAAAAAAAATAACTACAGGATTCATACAGTGTAGCTAAGTGATACTAACATGTGACCCTTAAGGTATGGAAAAAAGTAAAACATGATAATCTATAAAGATAAACACATCGCAGAGAGTGAATTTGTCTGCTTACTCATTGCAATGATCCACTAGACTCTCGCGGGTTAAGATATTTTAAATAAAAGGTAACTAAAGGTATAAAAACGGTCAACTGCAGCTGTTTTTTTTCATCTTTAGTAACAAAAGAAAACACTTTCTCAGATAAACTGTCATTGACATTGCAGGAATTGCATTTCTATGACTTTTCTGGCAGTGATTGGAAATCTAAAAACTAGATTTTGAAGGGAAACTGTAGTGTTAGGAAAACAAACTTGTTTTCATGGCACTATAGCTTCCCTCTCTGTCAAGGCACTGAAAAGGTAATAACTCCTTCAGTTACTTACCTGGGTACAGCACCGATGTCCCTTGGCGCTGGCTCAGCTACGCCCACTCTCCTCCCCCACGACATCTGCCGGCGGGGGAGACCTAATGTGCATGCACGGCAATGGCCATGCTTGCATTAGGATCTCCCCGTACAAAAGCATTATTCAATGCTTTCCTATGGGGATTCCGGCGACGCTGGAAATCCTTGTGCATAGCGTGAGGACGTCCTTCGTTGTTTAGACAACCAAAAGTCATCTAAGAGCCCAGAAGTGGCTGTCTAATAGATGATTATTACATTGCCAGTCCTCATCATATATACCCGATCTTCAGTGTGGAATGTACCCCTGACAGGGTGACAGGCGCGATGACTATGTCTCTCTTGTAAGTTCTCTACCACGTGCAACATTTATCTTTGCCCTATTTACTTCATCATATTTTGTATTTGACTATTTTGTAGATTCCACGTTTATTACCAGCCATATTCAGGTTGTATTGTTCCTAACCACCCTCTATTTTGTATATATCACCTTTGGGTTTATATATACGTCCTTGTGTTTAGGTTACATGATATACTGGTGGTAGGGAGGTCAAGCAATACGTCAGTTAAGTGAAATATTTTAAGACATAAGTCATATAATGTTTTGAGCCTTTATTACTTTACTACAAAACGTATTTTAGTCACAATCAAGCCAAGCCATTAAGTATATAAATTGTTCAAAATCAAGCTGGTGAGCTGATACAATTGTGCATAAAATAATGTTACAGTAGTCTTTCTGTTTGAATTTTCATGGCAATATAACACCTTGGAGATCAAAGCAAAACTTTTAAAATGACCTCAAGTTAGGTCTGCAAGATTCTTTCCACACTTGGAGTGAAGGATGTGCAACCGGTTTGCATGAAATGAGAGATTTCTTTACATTGTACAGAGGACTGTGTTGGATATCTCTTTTAGCAGCTGCATGTTAATTTGTTAATTTAATCAGACAATACTCTTTTTTTGTCTGCTTTTTTTTCTTTCCCCTTTGTCTTTTTTTCTGTTTAACTTATGTGATATTTATACCTCCCAAGAGTCCCAGTTGAGGAGGGACAATCCCTATATCTGTCCCTCTTTTATAACCTACTGTCTCTCTTTTTTTAACTCTATATTGTTGGTGTATCCGAGTGCATACCAGAGCTTCACAGGAATAAAACTCACAGTAATGCATCTTTATACTGCAATAAATGTGTTTAGAAATCAGTATGCATAAATACGAAATATTTTCTTGTTCTAAATAAAATTTTGGATGAATACATTGTAATTATTAAGTCACCTAAAATTTCTCTTATCCACTCACATCCATAAAAATCAAGGGTCTCTATAATGGCCAAACACAAAGAAATACAAAATCATTGTATAGTTGATATACCTCCAATAAAAACATGCAGGAATTTAATTAAGCATTTTTTTTAAATCGAGGGCAGTAATAAAAACAGCTCGCAAAAACTGCAGTTTGCCTGTCTGCTACCTTTCAAGCTCTACCCTGAGTACACTGATCAGCCACAACATTAAAGCCACTTTCCTAATATTGTGTACATCGCTCTACACAAAAACAGCAATGATAAGTGGAAGCATGGACTCCACAACACTATCAAACATGTCCTGTTGTATCTGTCCTGCAAGTGGCAAGGTGAGGCCTCCATCAGATTTGTAATTCCAGCACATCCCACAGAGGCTCAATCGGATTAAGATCTGGAGAATTTGGAGAACAAGGCATCTTGAATGTTATTCAACATTTGCTGGCCAGCTATTTAATATGTGTTTGAATTTCATACATGACAGTGTGTTGCATTTTTACATTATGACCAACTATAGGACCATTTTAAATTAGCTAAGTTTTTTATTTTTTTTATTTTGTACTAGCATGTATTCCTGACACTATTGCACTGGACTGGTTATTTAAGTATCCAGCCCTCTTCTGTTTGGAGTGAAAATATTGTTTAATTACCTTTTCTTCCCTTTCTGTGCTAGTCTTGCTGTGGATGGCCCCTCCTCCATGGCTGCACCATCCATGCACTATGCCAATCGGCATCGTCTGAATGACTGATTTCTAAACCGCCATATAGCCTAATCACAAAACAGCTTGTGCAGTGGACAAGCATGTTGATTCGTGATTCATCATTCATTCGTGAATTCTGCTTATGTCACGAAAAAAAAAAAATGATAGCCACTAGATGTTGATTTCATTTACAGTGAGGAGTGGCCAATAGAGGAAACAAATGAGAGCAGTAAATGTTTTTTCTATATTTATATGTTTAAAAAATATATAAATGGAGATGTATTATCAGTCCTCTTTTTTTTCCCTTTATTACTTTATCTCACTTGATCTGTGAACCAAATGCCAGGAAATGCTCCTATCAGTGTACTGAAAAACATGTAGATAATATTTATAATATGTGTATATTTTGCAGTACACTGATTGTCCCATTGCTCCCTTTTAGTTTAATTTGATTTGTTTTCCCAAATCTTTTTGGTCGGGTTGAATTACTACATGAACATAATTTAACTGTCCCCAATTTGTTTTTTGTTTTTTTGTTGGACGTAATGATTCACTGAAACAAGTTTTGTCTGTGTACAAGTCAAGTTTCAGTGATCTTAATTACAAAGCTATGCCCACTGATATTTCCTGCTAATGGACATTTTGTTACCTCAATATCTGCAGTGTGACTTCAGATCATATTTGAGTTTAGCTCCTGATTATTTATGAAAATATATACAAAATTCTAGTTAGATTTCTAAAACTACACTGATCAATTTTGATACATAAACAGATAAAACAATATTAAATTAAATGTACCGTGCTAGCAAGATGTTTTTCTCTTAAACCATCTCTTCTAGATTATTTTAAAGCTTGTTTTAGGTAAACATTCCACAAATAACTTTTGGCCATCTGAATATATTTATCATTTTAAATTAAAGTGTCTGTATGCTGCAAATCAATTGTAATGTACTAAACAGGAAGATCAAATATTTGTTCTTTTATTTTATGTTTTTGTTTTAAACATTCCTGCAATAGTAGGGGATGCCAAATCGAAAACAGGTGCACTATGTTTTAAAGTACTTTACTCAAGTGGAATGTTTTGTGTTCCATACATCTCTGTCAGTAATAGTGATTTACATCACCGACTCATTAGCAAATCATCTGCCTTACGGCCTTAACATCATTTACCACTGCATGACATGGTCCTGGCTAAAATTTATGATGCATATGGGAGAGATTGAGGATAAATGAGGTTTAAGTGTGTTTTTAGTTTGTAACAGGAAGGTGCACTTGAGACTCATTGGATGCAAAATTCACAAAACATAAAAAGCCACGGTTAATTGTCAAGTTAAGATGTGTCCGAGGTGTTATAACTATGTTATGCGTGAAATAAAATACAGAGGTCAATGTGTTTGGTTGTTTTCTCTATGTTATGAACAGCAATGATTTGATTCATTCTGAGACAGGCTAATAGGCATAATACAGAGGGTAAAAAGCATATAAATGACCCTCCGAAAATGTCCACAAATTTCAGCTAATCATTTAATCGATTTCTTTAACCCCTTAGTGACCAGACCGTTTTTCAATTTTCTTACCGTTAAGGAACAGGGCTCTTTTTACATTTCTGCAGTGTTTGTGTTTAGCTGTAATTTTCCTCTTACTAATTTACTGTACCCACACATATTATATACCGTTTCTCGCCATTAAATGGTATTTCTAAAGATACCATTATTTTCATCATATCATATAATTTACTATAAAAAAAAACATAAAATACGATAAAAAAAAACAACCAACACACCTTTTCTAACTTTGACCCCCAAAATCTGTTATGCATCTACAACCACCAAAAACACCCATGTTAAATAGTTTCTTAAAAGACCACTATAGTGCCAGGAAAACATACTCGTTTTCCTTGCACTATAGTGCCCTGAGGGTGTCCTCACCCTCAGGATCCCACTCCCGCTGGGCTGAAGGGGGTTAAAATCTTACCTTTCTCCAGCGCCGGGCTCCCTCGGTGCTGGAGACTCTCCTCCTCCTTTCCCGTCATCGTCTGAATGTGCATGCGCGGCAAGAGCCGCATGCGCATTCAGCCAGTCTCATAGGAAAGCATTCTCAATGCTTTCCTATGGACGCTGGCGTCGTCTCACTGTGAAAATCACAGTGAGAAGCGCAGAAGCGCCTCTAGCGGCTGTCAATGAGACAGTCACTAGAGGCTGGATTAACCATAAAGTAAACATAGCAGTTTCTTTGAAACTGCTATGTTTACAGCAGCAAGAGTTAATCCTAGGTGGACCTGGCACCCAGACCACTTCATTAAGCTGAAGTGGTCTGGGTGCCTATAGTGGTCCTTTAATGTTGTCCTGAGTTTAGAAATGCCCAATGTTAACATGTTTTTAGCTTTTTTTGGAAAGTTATAGGGCTATAAGTAGAAATAGCACTTTGCTATTTCCAAACCATATTTTCTTTTTTTTAAATTAACACAAGTTACATTGTATTTGTCAGGAATCCGTGAATAACCCTTCACATGTATATATTTTTTTAAAGAAGACAACCTAAGGTATTAAACTTGGGGTATTTTGACTCTTTTCATGCAACCATTTTACCACCTATCTATGCCAAATTTAAAAAAATATGTATTATTGGTGATTTTTTTGACACACATAGCAATTGAAGAATACATTTACTGAGAACTTTAACCCCTTAAGGACACATGACATGTCAGACACGTCATAATTCCCTTTTATTCCAGAAGTTTGGTCCTTAAGGGGTTAAGGGTTACTGACAAAGAACACCCCAATATGTGTTCAGCAACATCTCCCAAGTACAGTGATACCACCCATGTATAGGTGTGTTGCGCTCTCTGGGGGCTCAAATACCTTATTTGTAGGGTGCGCATTTCAATTTTCCAACTTGGAATTTTCACAGCTGATCATCATGCACTCATGTCCCATTTGGGACATTTTTGAAGCTGGCCAATGTAATTTTAAAACATGACAGGAGGCTTTGTATTTTGCATAATCTCTCTTTACTAGCTCCACACAGCAGCAAAGCAACACATAGAAAAAAGAACCAAACACAAGAGAGTAGGATGTACATAAGGCATAGTGACATCACCACTTCCTCTTTCTTTGCTGCTCCATCAAGCAGACAGGTCAGAGTATTACTCTTCTCCATTAATTTGTATTTCTATTGCCTTTTTGGGACTGTATTTTAATAGGTTTGCTATTTGTTTTGCTGTGCTTCTATGCAATGGGCATCTGGGGGTCTTTCTATTTTATTCTTTTCACTTTTATCTTTTCTGCGTGCTTGCCCCCTCCCCCCTTCTTATTTCTCTTCTCTAAGAGTCTCAAGGAGCTTTAGCTGGGGCTTAATCCCTACACTCCGCTGGTTCTGCTGGCTCCTAGGCGTTTGTTCCCCTTCCCTCTGGTTCCCCAATATATCCCGATGTCATGATCTTGTGCAGGTCAGGGATGAGACTGAAAGTGGGGTTAACTTCAGGGTCTTAGACATTATAGTATTAATAGGATATCCTATAATTGAAGTTATAGGAAAGAGAGATAGTAAACAGAACCGAATATCTGAAATTACAGGGAAGTAAGTTGTCTATGAAATAAAAGGTCTAGACAATAAGCCCAAAGGGGAAATAAGGTAAACCTATAAATTAAGTTAAAGGTAGGAGATTGAAGATAAACCTATAAGAGAAATTATAGGTAGAATCTTGAGGGAAAACATGATTTAGGAAATTCCCCTTAAACAGGATATAAAGAAACAGGGAAACCTATAAGAGAGAAAGATAAAGCAAGAGAATGAAAACCTATTAATGTGATAAGTTACAGGTAAACAAACAACAACTAAACCGAACTTTAAAGATTACTTATCTAGGTTTTTAGTTGTTCAGTCTCTTTGGATTAGAGGTTGTATTGTAGTAGCAAGTTTTTTTATGCATGATGCCAATATTATCTGGAATATTTGTAAATCAAATGTAGGAGTAACTTAGGTAGCCACAAAGTAATAATAAATTAAAGTCCAATATAGATTTAAGAAAGATTCAAAGTCTTTCAGACAATCATCAACTTCAATGTCAAGGCCATGAGTTGGGTGTAACCTTTTATAGGATCTGAATTAGTCCAGGCAGGAGAGGATGAGATGGAAATCTCTGTTCTAGTGGTTAGGGAGGCCACTAAAAAAAAAAGTATTGTTTGTCAGGATAGAATCCTGATACCCAGCATGACTGCAGCCTTTCTCCCATGGCCACGCCGCACTCTCCAGTTTGGCGTGAATCAGAATCACGGCCCCTTGCAAAGAAGCCGCGGTGGCCATCTTTAATCTCGCAGCTTGCGAGATTGCAGGAGGCCATCTTGCTTCACTCGCGAGCCGTGGCGGCCATCTTGTATTTACATCTCGCAAGATTGAAGGCGGCCATCTTCCTACACCCACGCACCGCGATTTCGGTGCTCGGGAGTAGCTTATACTTGTGCTGCCAGCTTATCCTTAGCTGCTCTCACAGCTCATATGGTTCTGACACAGCTGTTGGATCCCAGGGTCCCAAGTTTGAATCCAGGTACAGGTAAGTATTCTAATATGTTCTATGATTATGATTACATGTTAATATTGTATGACTTCAGTTGTATTTGATGTTTAAAGGGATATCACTCTTAACCTCAGATTAACTGTTAGAGCATGGCTCAGTGCTTTTTATCAGGAGTGTGCCATATGACTACATATTATGTGGAATTACTTCAGTTATGGAATGTTTAAAGGGATACCTCAGATTACTGTTTGAACACAAATTAGTGCTCTCTATCAGGACGGTGACATGCACATTCTATAGTTCATATCCTGTACTGCTGTACACCTGGGGTTATTCCCTGACTAGGTCATTCTACTATTGCAACAGGATTCCCAGGGCCAGGGCCAGACTGGGGCTACAAGGCAGCCCTGGGAACAAAAATCAATGCCAGCCCCATAAGTCATTGCGCCATATATTGTTGCATGTAATATGTAAGGCTATGTCTTGCCACCCCAGATTATTGAGTTATATATATATATATATATATATATATATATATATATATATATATATTGCTTTTCTAATATAAAATATTGGTCCTTTCAGAGTAAAACATTTAATTATACAGTAAGCATACTCACATGCAAATACAGACAATCTCACTGACACACACAAGCTCATTGATACACATCCTCATAGACAAACAATCTCACTAATATACATAAGCTCATTGACATAAAAACACAAGCTCACTCACTAGCAGGCACACACACACACACACATGCAAGCAAGCTCACTCACTAGCAGGTGCACACACACACAGCTTAATGTAGTGGTTCTGGTGTCTATAGCCTGTAGCTGCAGGCTTTTGAATGTAAACACTGACTTTTCAGAGAAAAGGCAGTGTTTACATTGCTTCCTAGTGTTACCTCTAGTGACAGACACTCAGACGGTCACTAGAGGAGCTTCCTGTGTTAGTGCGGATTGGCTGAGATCATCAAGCTTGATGATCTCAGTCATAGAGGCAGGGCCAGTCGAGGGGAGACCAGCACGACGTTGGAAAAAAAAGTGAGTAAACCACTATTTTTAAAAACACACACAGACACCATGACTGACACACACACATACACACACCATGACAGACACACACACCATGACACACACATATACCATGACAGACACACCATGACACAGACCATGACACAGACAGACACACACACACCATGACACAGACACACACACACCATGATACAGACACACACACACACCATGGCACAGACAAACACCATGACACAGACAGACACACACACACACACACACACACCATGACACAGACAGACAGACACACACACACATACCATGACACAGACAGACAGACAGACAGACACACACACACACACACCATGACAGACAGACACTCACACAGCATGACAGGCAGACACACACACACACACCATGACACAGACACACACACACACACACCATGACATACAGACACACACACAGCATGACACAGACAGACAGACACACACACAAACCATGACACAGACAGACAGACACACACACACACCATGACAGACAGACAGACACACAGCATGACACAGACAGACACACACACACACCATGACAGACAGACACACACAGCATGACACAGACACACACACACACTCCCACTGACAGACACACACAAACTCCCACTGACAGAAATACGTTTTGCTACCTGTGGGTGGGCAGACAGATATGTGTGCTGGCGGCCGCAGGGAGAACTTGAATGGCGGCCGCAGGGGAAGCTCTTCTGGCGGCAGCTGGGGAAGCAGGCTGTTCTGTCTCTGCTCCCCAGCACGCAGCTTAATGAGACGGGGGCCGGAATATGATGTCATATTCCGGCCCCGGTCTAATTAAGTAGCGCGCGAGGGCGAGATCAGTCTCGCCCACCGGCCGACGTAAGCAGAAGGAGGAGCGGCGGGGGAGGAGGAAGCAGCGACGTGGGACCTGTCGCTGCCTCTGGTAAGTCACTGAAGGGGTTTTCACCCCTTCAGCAACTGGGGATTGGGGGGTGGGAGGGAGAGGGACCCTCCAGTGCCAGGAAAACGGATCGTTTTCCTGGCACTGGAGTTTTCCTTTAAGTGAATTTCTCCCTTGACAGCTAACCTAATTGTTGGAAAACTGATTGGTGCGCACTCAAGGGCTCATACCCTGTGCACACGGGGTGAGCCCTCTGCTATATGTACACCGCTCTATACTGCTGAGGGAAGACATACTGGGACAGCCTCTGTTAACCGCTGGACAGGATTTTCAACACCTCTTGCTTGGTGGAATATCTCCCTCGACAGTGAGCCACTGTGGAGAACTGGTTTAGGTTCTATATCAGGGCTGTGACTAGCACTTGAGGGTTCATACCCTGTGCACCCGGTGTGAAGCCCCTACTATATGTGCACTGCACTGGAATGCTGAATGTAGGCATGCTGTTGCAGCCTCGGCTAACTGCTGGAAAGGATTCCAACACAGGGGTATCCCATATCAGGATAAAACTACCTGCCTATTTCTCTCTGGGGGATCCACAGGTGACTAAGATGATGGTGCTTTGCACACTTACTGGTCAATGGCTTTATAACCTACACATCCTTCACCCTCATTCGAGAGACTAATCACCTCTTGATCACCTGGCTACTTTATGCACCTGTGACTTTGTAGCCTCTAGAAAAGAAGTTTTATGGGTTTTTCCAAACTTACATGGGTCAAATGTAGGGCTTTCCCCTTTTTCCATGTCTGCACATTAAAATTTGCCAGATTGGTTTGCTGGGCCTATGCAGCCTTTGAAACCGTATAGCAGCCCAGGAATGAAAATTAACCCCATCATGGCATACCATTTGTAAAAGTAGACAACTCATGGTATTCAAAATGTCCAATCTTTTGTAGTAACCACTTAGCTGGCAGTCCCTCCCGACCGTGATCGCCGCGGATCACTGGTCCAGATAAGTCCAGGGCTCCTATTTGCCACGGTCGTACTAAGTACGTCCACGGTCCTTACAGACCATATTTTTGTTGGACGTACATAGTACGTCCACAGACGTTAAGGGGATATGCATAGATATATATAATTTCACTCTAAGTGTATTTTGATATTAATATATATATTAATACTAATATCAAAATACAGTTAGAATAAAATTACATACACATATCATTAAACAGTTTATTTATTTTTACTTATTATTTATTTTTTCTAATATATATACACACAATATATATATACCGTATATACTCGAGTATAAGCCGAGTTTTTCAGCCCATTTTTTGGGCTGAAAAACCCCAACTCGGCTTATACTCGAGTCAAGGTCTGTATTATGGCAATTTGCATTGCCATAATACAGACTGGGGGAGAGGGGGGCTGGCAGAGCTGTACTTACCTGTTCTGCAGCTCCTGTCAGCTCTCTCCTCCTCCGCGCCGTCCGTTCAGCACCTCGGTCAGCTCCCAGTGTAAGTCTCGCGAGAGCCGCGGCTCTCGCGAGACTTACAGTGTGAGCTGACAGAGGGAGCTGCACGGACGGCGCAGAGGAGGAGAGAGCTGACAGGAGCTGCAGAACAGGTAAGTACAGCTCTGCCAGCCCCCCTCTCCCCCCCACTGAACTGCCACTGGACCACCAGGGAAGGAGAGCCCCCCTCCCTGCCATGTATCAAGCAGGGAGGGGGGACGAAAAATAAATAAAATAAGAAATAATAATAATAAAAAAAATAATAAAAAATAAATAAAAAAAAGGGGGTATAAGGACCACTGTGGGAGGGGGGGGGGTATAAGGACCACTATGGGAGGGAGGGGGTGGGATAAGGACCACTATGGGAGGGAGGGGGGGTATAAGGACCGCTATGGGAGGGAGGGGGGTATAAGGACCGCTATGGGAGGGAGGGGGGGATAAGGACCACTATGGGAGGGAGGGGGGGGGGATAAGGACCACTATGGGAGGGAGGGGGGGGATAAGGACCACTATGGGAGGGAAGGGGGGGGATAAGGACCACTATGGGAGGGAGGGGGGGGATAAGGACCACTATGGGAGGGAGGGGGGGGATAAGGACCACTATGGGAGGGAGGGGGGGGATAAGGACCACTATGGGAGGGAAGGGGGGATAAGGACCACTATGGGAGGGAGGGGGGGATAAGGACCACTATGGGAGGGAGGGGGGGGATAAGGACCACTATACCACTATGGAAGGGAGGGGGGGATAAGGACCACTATCGGAGGGAGGGGGGTGGGATAAGGACCACTATGGGAGGGAGGGGGGGAGAAAAGGAACACTATGGGAGGGAGGGGGGGATAAGGACCACTATGGGAGGAAGGGAGGGGGGGATAAGGACCACTATGGGAGGGAGGGGGATAAGGACCACTATGGGAGGGAGGGGGGGGATAAGGACCACTAGGGGAGGGAGGGGGGGATAAGGACCACTAGGGGAGGGGAGGGGGAAGTAAGGACCACTAGGGGAGGGGAGGGGGAAGTAAGGACCACTAGGGGAGGGGTGAGTCAGGACCACTGGGGGAGGGGGGTGAAGGAACACGGGGGTGGGGAGGTAAGGACCACTGAGGGAGGAGGAGGGGAGGTCAGGACATATGGGGGGGGGGGCAAATATCCTTGCACCGGCCCTGCACACACTGCATTCATACACTGCATTCATACACACACTGCATTCATACACACACTGCACTCATACACACACACTGCACTCACACACACTGCATTCATACACACACACTGCATTCATACACACACACACTGCACTCATACACACGCTGCACTCATACACACACACGCTGCATTCATGCACACACTGCACTCATACACACACGCTGCACTCATACACACACGCTGCACTCATACACACACACGCTGCACTCATACGCACACACTGCATTCATTATACACACACTGTAAATAAATATTCAATTAATATATTTTTTTTAGGATCTAATTTTATTTAGAAATTTACCAGTAGCTGCTGCATTTCCCACCCTAGTCTTATACTCGAGTCAATAAGTTTTCCCAGTTTTTGGGGGAAAAATTAGGGGCCTCGGCTTATATTCGGGTCGGCTTATACTCGAGTATATACGGTAGTTATTATATATATACGTGTGTAATTTTACTCGAAGTGTATTTTTATATTAATATATATATATATATATTAGTATGATGTTATATGTAAGATCTATATATACATATTTTATATATATATATATATATATATATATATAATAATAACAAATCTTGCACTCCACTCAAAAAACGCCCGGTGCTTGTCCAGACATAAAAATATATTGAAGGATAGCACTCCAAGGACTTTATAAATAATGTTACTTTTATTACCTTCTAAATAAAAACGGACCAGGAATCCTGTTTCAGGCCTTTCCGTCCATCCAGCTTCTCCTGACCCCGGTCATCGTCGTAGATCGCGTCCCAGGGACTCCTAAACCATAAGTTAGACCTACCTGTCATGCCAGGATCGGTTCCCACGGCGCACGGTACAGCACGGGTCCTCGCTTTACGTTTTTTCCCTGTTATGCCGCAAATTGAACAAGCCGTTCACGGCTTCATTTCGTACGGTTATTTGGCTAATCATATATTAGTCAAAGTGATCATTTCGCATATAACTGTTCCCTTGCTACAGTGAAACAAGTTATCATTTCGGTTGTTTTGCCATTTAGCACTTAATTCATGACATGCATAAACACGCTTGCTGTTCGCATAAAAATTCATACGTTTAAACTATTCGTCCCAGCTTCTGTTTCCCTTCACATTGGGTTTCGGTTTTCTTTCTATGTATTACGCATAAATCCTTTTGTGGATTACATTTCATCATTTCATGTATATACCATTCGGGTAACAATTTGCTTGATTAAATAGACAGATTATTTCCATTACTGTATATAGGTATCAGTATTCTATCAATGTCCATACAAAACCAACTAACATATCAGTATGGATCATTTTGACTCCCATGCTTTCAGGGGTCTTCCATACTTATACATTTAATTCAAGTTGGTTCAGCCTACATTACAGGCCTCATTTCTGTGTTTTAAATTATGACACATACATAAGGATACAGTTTTCCTTTTCCAAATAATGCATTCTCGGATTGAATCACACATACTGATCCAACCAATCATACATCTTTTACAGCAAAGTAATAGATATATAACTTTACATAAATTTTAAAGCATTGTGTTTATCCCTGCCACATTTGTTATTAAATAAACAACATAATGCTGTTTAAACATAGGCCATAGCCTCCCTCACCCCATCATACATTCCCCACTGTTTTAGACAGAATTGTGCATTAAAGCCACGGCATCCCTTTGCCTTGGTAACACATTTATATTCCCATGATATATCACTACATTTTATTTACCAAGTAATACGCCAGCAAGCCCTTAAAAAACATCGCTGGTACAGGCTACCCTGTCTACTTCATTCCCACACAGTCCACACTCATTATACTACTCTCTTTTTACCTATTTCAGGCTGTCCAGGTTTAAATATATTTTCACCACACGGTTTTTCCTGTGAGATATTCATACTACCAGGTACGTACACCTGCTCATATGGTATTCTGCAATACATTTCATTTCTCCCCCCTAGGTTAGAGTGCTGGCAATAGGGTCATAGGCTTCCCAATAGGTATTTACCCCTTCTTGGCAATTGCCATCAGTTAGTGGTCCCGGGAGGCCAACACCCCACCTCAATGTTTCAGAGGCAAACACCCATCGGGCCACATGTTAGCTAGCCACCTCGCATGTTGCATAGAGAGAGCCTCACCTGTCACTCCCTTTCCCTGTTTTTCTGTGTTACAAGCACCTAGAGGCCTAAAATTCCTGCCACTACGACGGGTGGCCTCAAATCCCCTTGTGCCAACGCATAGATAGAGCCTCTCAAGCCACTTGGCAACTAGTAGGGCCTCACTGTCACGAAACAAGTGTAATGTTTCACCATCCAGCTTAGCTAGCCTGCCAGTACGATTTGGTGGTTTTCATACACTATTAAATAGTTTTGTTTGTAGTATGTCTCAGGAAGGGGTAGAGGATTTCTCCCTGCCTAGCACTCCGGCTAGAGCTATCACTCCTACACAAGGAGGAGAGGTAACTAGTCCAGCATCGATCAGATCCTGGATGATCCCTCATATAACTATGGAATTGAGGAGACGGCAAATCCCCTACCCCGCTACAGCAAGGAAAGCAGAACTTTTCACACTGCTATGTACCTCAACAAACAACATGGATGCCGGGGAAGGACCTAGCCAGTCCAACCCAGGAGACATACATTCCATGTTGTCTTCACTCATGGCGTTCATGAGCAAGGTCAACTCCATGCTGGAGAAACTTGAGTCGGTCACCACGGCCCTTACTCTAGCAGGGCCACCCGCTGCTGCTTCACAAGCACCAGCCAACTTGCTATTAGTTGCTCCAACCATCACCCTGGATGACCAGGGAGTTAGCCCTGCTCATATGATCCTTGAGCACATAAAAAGAGATATCCTGGAAGGTAAAGACGTCAACCTGGCTTCCCTGCTGATTGCCTCCCAGGATATTGTGGAAAATAAGACTTTTGCTTATGATGATGTGTCTGTTGTTGTCAGATCTAGGGACGCCCGCCTAAACAAAAAACTGACTATCCCTGAGTTTGTACTGGCCTTTGGTATTTACCGGGATGTCATCTGTGCGGTCTATACCAATAGAAGAGAGGAGTTTGATCTTTATATGCACAAGCTAGTAGACCTGGGCAACAAATATGGTGGTTCAGCCTTTTATGACTACCATAGGTCTTTTTCTGCAAAAGTGTCTGGAGCCTTCTCCCAGTATGGAACCAGATCCAACTGGGGAAGGATTGATACCGTCAAGTTTTGCAGACACTTTGCAGGTCTAAGAACACCGGCTTGTGCATACTGCTCCTCTACAGCCCATACGACAAATTTCTGTCCCAACACGGCGGACGACTATGCCTCCATGCAAGGAGCTAGTTCCTCTGGTGTTCCAGAGAAATTGTCAAGAGACAAACTGTGACACCCAATCAAGTTTCTGAGCAAGTCCCAGATATGTAATAATTTCAATGCTGGGTCTTGTAATTTTAGCGGTTGCAGATTATTGCATATCTGTTTAAAATGTTTTAGGGCACATGCAAAAACCATGTGTCCAAATAAAATGTACTCTAAGCCTTACCTAACGTCCATTAATATGCCGGTATTTACAGCATTTATGTCACATCACCCGTCTAAACACTTGGTGGACTTTCTTATGTCTGGTTTAACAGAAGGCTTCCACACGGGTATTGTACACATACCATCCGGGACTCTGGAATGCCCTGATCTACAATCCGCACAACACAACCCCACAGCGGTTGACACTCTCATAGCCCAAGAATTTGCTGAGGGTTTCATATTAGGGCCTTTCAAAGCTCCTCCATTCATAGAATGGCGCACTAACCCCATTGGTATTGTCACAGGGAAATCTTCCCTTAAACAGAGACTCATCATTGACTTGTCTGCACCACACTCATCGGCCAACCCCAGTCTTAACTCCCTCATACCCTCTGAAGAATTCTCCCTGCAATACACCACCATAGATCACGCCATTACAGCTACCATACAAGCAGAGGTCAGAGCCTGGCTTAGTAAGACCGATATTACTAATTTCTTTAAAATGCTGCCCATCCACCCCACACTGTGGCACCTGCATGGCATCAAGTGGGCCGGGAGCTACTATTTTTTCTCCCATTTAGCTTTTGGGTCCAAAAGTAGCCCAGCTATTTTCGACACATTTGCCGAAAAAAAATGTTTTAGGGCACATGCAAAAACCATGTGTCCAAATAAAATGTACTCTAAGCCTTACCTAACGTCCATTAATATGCCGGTATTTACAGCATTTATGTCACATCACCCGTCTAAACACTTGGTGGACTTTCTTATGTCTGGTTTAACAGAAGGCTTCCACACGGGTATTGTACACATACCATCCGGGACTCTGGAATGCCCTGATCTACAATCCGCACAACACAACCCCACAGCGGTTGACACTCTCATAGCCCAAGAATTTGCTGAGGGTTTCATATTAGGGCCTTTCAAAGCTCCTCCATTCATAGAATGGCGCACTAACCCCATTGGTATTGTCACAGGGAAATCTTCCCTTAAACAGAGACTCATCATTGACTTGTCTGCACCACACTCATCGGCCAACCCCAGTCTTAACTCCCTCATACCCTCTGAAGAATTCTCCCTGCAATACACCACCATAGATCACGCCATTACAGCTACCATACAAGCAGAGGTCGGAGCCTGGCTTAGTAAGACCGATATTACTAATTTCTTTAAAATGCTGCCCATCCACCCCACACTGTGGCACCTGCATGGCATCAAGTGGGCCGGGAGCTACTATTTTTTCTCCCATTTAGCTTTTGGGTCCAAAAGTAGCCCAGCTATTTTCGACACATTTGCCGAAGCATTGTGCTGGTTACTATTGAACATAACCAGATGCCCTACGGTATTACATTACCTGGACGATTTCTTACTGGTTGAGGAAAATACTTTCCCTCCTAGTAGCCTCAAAGCTACCACCAAGCTATTCGAGCAACTAGGTGTACCAATCTCCCCTAAGAAAACGGAGGGGCCAGACACGATTATAACTTTCCTGGGTATTCAATTAGACTCAACTACAATGCAAGCAAGCCTACCACATGACAAGATTTTAAGTGATCATGGCAGTAGCGTCAGTATGTGCAGTGTACATACAGAGTTATTGTTAATTGTGTGCTGGAGGCTGGCTGCACCCCAACACATGTGAGTTAAACAGCATGAAACTTTTTTCTGGACTTTCTCAATGTCAATTCAATTGAATACATTACATCTGCTATCAGCACACATTGCACGCTGACACCAGAAAAATCTTCCCCTAGCTCTCCCATCCCTCCCCTGCTCCCTCCTACATTGCGCTACCTCCCGCTTCCCCTTTTCTTTTTAAACTCCTCCCCACTCACTCCCTCCACCTTCTTCACTCTCCTCACCGGCCTGCCCATATGTGCTCTGACCCCCCGGGTAAATGGTCCAATCACAATCTTCTCTATGCGAAGCCTGCTATTTGACCATGCATGGCTTCATTGGCGTCAGGAGGGAGTGCTGAAGAGCAGCGCTGGGAGCTTCACCTGGCGCTGGTTTTCAAGGTAAGTAAAACCTTTTATATGCATGTCTTAGTACACAGTTAGAGGGGTATATAGTAATATAGTATATAGCAACCCTTTAACACTGTTGATATTTTTTTATAATTTATGGTGGAATGTTCCTGTAGATGAGGGGTAGGGATGAGGATCCCAGGACTCATATTTACACAGAAGGACTATCTATAGATAAATATGATTGGGGAATATTCTCAATATAGATTTAGTGATTGTTTTAGGGAGTAGTGTGGCAATGGCCTTATATATTAGGTGGAAAGCAGAGATCAGACCCTTCATCTCAGGCATTTGCTGACCTTTACTTATATCATGTGGGGATGCCTCGATATACAAAAAGAAAAAATGTGTGACACTCCATGGGATTGTAAGTAGGAGACATTGCACTACCTGGTACTCCATGGAAAAGGCCTGCATCCTCCAAGTTATGTGAGAGGTCCCCTCTTTAAGTGTAGTAAGGTAATGCCCAGTCTGGAGATATTTTAATTCCTGTGTAAGAATCATCTTTTAACATTTGAATTGATTGGAAGGTAACCTTATGATACAAATTCCTAATTGTGAAGATTCTTTTATGGTTGCAACTAGTAATATCTAAATATGTTCTAGCTAATTTTAGTGACAGCACCAGATAGCTTGTAGAGTTTAGTTAGACTGAACAACATACTGACCAAGTGGAAATTCACAGGGGCCATTTGTTGAACTGATTGCTTGCTTAGAGATCCTCTCTATAGTACTTGTGTGTGTGATAAAACAAGTCTTTTCGGTCATCCCATTAAATACATTGGAGCTTTAAAAGACAATATTTATTCTAGACATGATGATTTATGCAAATGTTAGGAAAATCATTGGCTGCCATAGTCAATATCTCTGTAAAGTGTTGTCCCCACAACTCATCACAACATTAAGCATTTTTACATTTTATTTTATATAACTTAATTGATCTTCTTTTGGATATCAACCAGACTTTGTATAGAAAAAAGGCAGAGGAATCGTTCTAAAAAGGTATAGCAATCTTGGAAGTTCCATCAATTTAATCGATGCCCAACATCTAAATTAGGAGATTAGTTAACTATCTATTCCTTTGCTATTTTAATCCTATCCACGTATGTTTTAAATTTTCTACAGGTATGATATTTGTATTGTGATATAGTTAACACTTTTTCACTTTGAGAGACAGGATAAGTCTTTACATTGCTGCTTTCTGCTAAATAAACTGTTTGGTATTAGGGGTTATGTCTGAAGCCTGCAAAAAAATCCCACTTGATTTTATTGTACTCATTGTGGAACCTCTTCCACCATATACTTAGTAGACTTGCACTTTCAATTTGCAATTTGTTTGCATTTTGGCCAATTGGTGAGTTATCCAAATTCTGTAACTTACAAAGTGCCGTATGGATGAATCATGAAAAAACTACATGGACCATGCCGAATAGGCTTGTTTGATTCATAATATAGTCTTTCGGTGAATCATATACTTGGATGATATTCAGATTAGCCAAACAACACGTTTTCGCTCATCCAAATTATTTTTTTTTTTTTTTTTGTTCCTTATTTTTAGCGTGCAAGGTAAAACAGGCTGGATACACAACAACAGTATAAACAAGCTTTGATGTAAGTACACATGGTTACATTTTCATGGCACATAAGAGAAACTGCACATTTTATATTTAGGGTAATCAAGCTAAACAAAGCAATTTTTTTTCATTTTTGAGTAATAAACACGCTAAGACAAAGAATGTTAGTTGGTCGATATTTTCAAGCTGGGAAGATAAAAGAAAATGCTAGACTATAATCTCTCTTCAGGCACGTCTGGCTAGCTCGGCTGTAAGGCCCCGCCCACTATTATTTTTTTGCCAAATTGATATGGATGAGCCAGATTTTACTGCCATGCACAAGTCTAACATTTAACCTAGATGGATTTATATATTTAATAATCCACATTGAACTAGGAAATATTTCTGTCTGATTAAGCAAGCCAACACCACTGTGCATTCCTTAAGTACATTTAAATCTTGTTGGGTTACCTTTTGAACAACAAACTTGGATGCAACAAAATGGTTAATATATATGACCTAGTTAGGGGATATTATTTTGACTATTATTATCAAATACCTATTAACCAATCCATGCAATTTTCTTTTTACTTTTTTATGTTTTTGCAAACAGTTTGACAACTTTCTTACATTAAATTTTTATATGTCAGTAAAGGATACATTCATGTTATACCTGGACAGACTATATAAAGTCATTAAATGTGTTCTCATAAAAAGCATTTAGCTAATTCAAAGAAATGAAAATCCAAATGTCTCCTTATTTAAGAAATGTACCAACATTTATAGTGAAATGCTATACTGTTTTATGGTAATGGATACAGCATGTTTGTGTTTAATGACATTTCACTGCAGGGAGAATTTAGTGTATTTTTAATGTACAGTGTTATACAAAATATGTTTTTTTTTTCCCCCAAAATATTTTATTTATATAACATTGCCTATTGTGTTTTATGTTAGGACATACTAAGAACTTTCAATATTAATCTATAATAACTAGAATATTTAGGGGAAATGTATTTTATATAATTAATGTGCAAATTATTTTGACCCATTCACTATCAGCTTGATATGATATAGTAAGTTATTTTTAAATTATTGTGTACATGATTAAAACATTTTAACACAACAGTTAATCTCCTGGCTGTCTACAAACACAGCTATTCACTAAAGGGAGAATTTAAGGTGAATTCAAATTGAATTTCAACTTAAGTACAAAATAGTCCAAATTGAAACATGTTCTGAGTCAGCTATGTTTTCAGTTTGCATAAGCTTGCCTTAAATTTGAAATTCACTTAAATTCACTATGAATTCTCACATTAGTGAGTAACCCTGGTTGTTTGCCCATAAGGGGATCCAGTAGACCACACTTGGAGAGGGCAAGAAAAGTGAGCAAAAGAAGGTGCTGAGTGTAATAATAGGTTTAAACAATGTGTGTGTATGAAATCATATACATACAATGGGTGGAATGGTTCGGTTCAGGGTAAAAGATGATGGTATGTAGGCAAATGGAGTAGCTGTGGAGATAAAATGGTGTTCAAGCACCTAGTGCAATATCATACATTATAATGGTATCTCAACGTAAAATGTATGATTCAATACTCACAAGGAGGGAGCCAATTTGTAATGGCTCAATCAGAACGCCTGTGGGATAATTTGAAGGGATCCCACTCCCTTCCAAGTTGCAGGTAGTATTTCACAGGTCCCAAAAGAAACGTCCACACCAATGAAATATTGGGGACTAAATTCCTTTTAATGGTAAAAAATAAGGTGCAGATATACAGAAATAAACAATAAAAAACAAAACGAAAACTAAGTAAAAACCACTTGAAATGTGGTAAGGTAAGTAAGTCCTCTGTGAACCTACTTTTACCCCACAGAGGATCCCTTCAAATTATCCCACAGGCGTTCTGATTGAGCCATTACAAATTGGCTCCCTCCTTGTGAGTACTGAATCATACATTTTACGTTGAGATACCATTATACTGTATGATATTGCACTAGGTGCTTGTACACCATTTTATCTCCACAGCTACTCCATTTGCCTACATACCATCATCTTTTACCCTGAACCGAACCATTCCACCCATTGTATGTATATGATTTTATGTGATTTGTTGTGTGGATAGAGAGGTTACCACACGGGTGTCTTTTGAGTGGTTTGGAATTTATTCGGGTCACACGCTTAGGCTCTGTATTTGTATTTCAATGTGTGTGTATGTCCTTCTGTTTAAGTGACTTTTATGTGAATGAATGAATGAGTGTCTTTGTATTTGTGAGTGAGTATAAGTCTGTGTGTCCTTTCATGTGAATATGTGTTTATTTGTATGTCTCCTTGTATGTGAGTGCGGTAAGTTTTTTATGTTTGTGTTTATGCATAGGAGCATGTGTCTGTGTGTGCCTTTGTATGTGAGAGTATTTTTGTATTTGTAAGTGAGAGTGGTGCTAGTTAGCTAGTGAGAGTGTTGCTAGTTAGATTTGTCTCCTGAAACCTAGACTTGCATTTTGAAATCCAGTCTTATCTTCCATGGTTGCCTGAACATTAACTCATTAAGATGGATGATAACATCTGTTATTCAGCTGCCTGTTAAAGTTCAAGAGCATGATTAATGTGATCTGCCTGCTTGGCGGACAGTCTTTCTGTCTGTCTATATCTGTATGTCTCTCTGTCTGTCTGTTTGTAGCTCTCTCTGTCTGTCTGCCTAGCTGACTTTCTGTCTCTCTCTGTCTGTCTGTCTCTCATTGTGTCTGCCTGCCTGTCTGTGTATCTATCTGTGTCTCTCGATCTATCTGTCTGTCTGTCTGTCCATCTATCTCAAGTGATGCACAACCAAATTGTGGGCAGTTTTATCATGTTTGGTCCAACCACAAATTATTTGACACCTAGCCATATGCTCAGAGTGGTGACATGATAAGCATATATCATTTTTAAAATTTTTGAGCTTATATGATTTTATGATATTAGTGTAAGAATTATTTTGGGAGTAGTTTTAATTAAAAAAACAATTGGTAATATGATTTATAAAAGAAAAATAAATTCCAGCTTTTGTATTTTACAATATTGTGCAATTTAAAATCACAATTGGGAGCCCCCAAACTGAGAAAATTGGCAAGTATAAGCCTGTGTTACATTTTCATCTGTAATAGAGAAATAGTGTTAAAACCTGTGATATTTCCAGAGCAAACATTTTGACCCACAGAGAAGTAAGACAAACCTGTATATGTTTTCTTACCATTAATTGTGTTGAGTATAAAACTGAACGCAAAATAAAAGCCAAAATACTTGAGTTGGAAAAAAAAAAGCCATATAACTTGGTTGAGTATTTTTATTTTTTTTTTTTCATTTTTCAAGTGCTGATATTTTGGCTTAAACAATTCCAGCTTTGTTGCCAACTAATCACAAACCCCTTGGCTTGGATTGTTCCTTTAAGTATTTTTCACAGCAGGAAGCATAGCTCATTACAAATATACACTTATGTATGTCATTATAACCTTGTACATGAACTTCATACCTTACCAAAGGTTGAGAAAATATAATGCTGTTTTGTGAAAAAATATATCCTATTTACAATACAATAATCAGATTCATATATTACACAGTGCTGGGAATTGCAAGGGTAGATATTATTATTTACTTTTCATTTCTTTTGTACGATAGCATTGTTGCTTGAAATTCCTATGGGTTTCCACTGATGGTCTTCCATGTTATGGATTGTGACCGTGTCCAATCAAGTGTGTGCACTTAATCAAGTTTGTCCTCATAAATATTTTAAAATATTCATTATTTTGAAATATGTGCATTCTTTTAAGTAGATTATAAATATTTATTGAGCTATGGTGGATTATTCATAAAATGTTTAAATAAAACATTTATTATTGTTCGTATTTTTCACCATGCTTTCTACATAGTGGATATCTCAAAATAACAATTAAATAGACTTAAACTTGCTATAGGTAAAATATTGTGTGCAAATATATTCATGTCTGTGCCTCCAAATTACTGTGCGATTAAGTAGGTAATTTTCTTTCAAATCCAGTGGCATTGACTTCAATAACTAATAGTTAACCAATACAAATCCTTGGCTACAATTTCATTCTGATAAACAAATTTATACCAAAATTTGAAAGGTTACTTTTTATACATAGAAAATACATAATCTATTTCCTTGGAATGATTAAAGCAGTTAAGAAAGGTATTTATTTGTGTAGTGTTTGCTTTTATTTAGCATAAAGCCTCACTTATCATGATGTTTAGTCAAGAAATTATATTTAAAGTTTAAAGACGTAATGTCCGTAGCAAAGTTTCCCACTCTGCAAGAGAACTCAAAATGGCACCCGCTTCTTCTTTACCACTATGCAGTTTGCAAGTTTGAATTAGAAACTTTTTTCATGCTTTTTACAATCAAGGAAGTAGGAGGAGGACATAATGTCAATCAGTAAAGGACATGGATCATTTGTAAGAATTCTTTAATTGTGGAATCCTTTGTAATGCTGGATTTTATTTATAGCAATAGTTTGGAGCAGGGGTCCTCAAACTCTGGCCCCCCAGATGTTGCTAAACTACAACTCCCATGATTCTCTGGCTATCCATGTAATTCATATTATCCTGTGGGACTCGCTTCCCTCCTCTGTTACATGCTCACCCAGTCTCCACTCCTTCAAAAAATCATTAAAAACCCACTTCTTCATAAAAGCGTATCAATTAAACTCTTAATAGCTCCCAACTGATTCCTCTTCTGCAACTGTCACTAGTCTAATACTATCCTTACCTTTTGTGTCATTTTACCCCACTCCCTCTAGCATGTAAGCTCATTGAGCAGGGCCCTCAACCCCTCTGTTCCTGTGTGTCCAACTTGTCTGGTTACAACTACATGTCTGTTCGTCCACCCATTGTAAAGCGCTGCGGAATTTGACGGCGCTCTATAAATAATATAATAATAATAATAATATACATATGGGCATCATGCCCACAAACAGACATTATTGTTTAGATTATATTAACATTATAATGAAGTTGTATCACAAATGTGACCAGGTTGTTTATAAATAGTCATTAGCAGGATGTTTGGCGATCATTATTTAATAAACCCACATTTACTGTAGGTAGCAAAAATAATCTTTCTGCTAATTCTTCACACCTTGTATGAAGCATTGCAAATAAAGAATGTTGTATAATTCCTAAAATACATTTTATTATGTATCTGTATATAGCAATCAGTTCACAAAACTGCTGTTTTATACGACTTAAGTGCTAGTTACGTGTTCAATTTCCACGTATTGCTGTGCTAGAATGTATTAAAATAAAAATGCTTTGCTGTGAAGGACTTAATGGCAGATGATATCCCACAACTATTAACCTTCCATGCTGCATTTCAAATTGTGATACATGAATGGAATCAAGCAGGGAATCATCACATTTACTGAGAACCTCTGCATTTGCATGACCTGGTTGAGCAAAACCAAAACAGCTTTTAGGAGTTTTGTAAACTAATTCTAATTTGAAGTAAGTGGTTTAAGTAATATATCTGCAAAAAAGGCTAGCATTATTACTGGTTATTTCCTGCAAATTGTAAAACAAGTGATTTTAGCAGAATATTTTTCCGGCAATTTCGCAAAACATTTAATTTTGTGATTAGCTAATTTAACTAGATGCAAAAGATGAATTCACATATTTTTAATTACTGTTATTTCACTTTTTAGCTAATGTGAACAAATTGTTATTCTGTTTCCCATAACCATGTATTACAAAGCTACGTTACTATACATCTGTTTATCCAAAAGCAATAAAAACTGATTCAACTTAATTCAACACCTATTCTCCTAAAGTATGGGGTTTTCTACATAACAGGGGATGCTAATGAAATATGAATATTTCATCAATTTACCGTTTTTCTGTGCTCGTACAAAATACATTTTTCATAAATATTTTATATCAATGGTTACGTCTCTCAAATGGGGTATGCATGATTAAATATATACCAGAGTCATAGCTTCAACTGATATTGACATTTTTCACCTTAACCATGCTATATTCACTGTATACCAGTTATTCTGCCTGGTTATCCTTCAAAAGAAAAGTTATGATCAAAAAGTGTTGCCAAACTGGCAAGGGTTTGGCAGATGTGACCTCAGTGTGCTGTTGGATTTCACATAAATAGTTCTGTTTGGCAGAACATAGAGCTCACATGTGTGAATGAATTGGTCATGGCAATTCGTTTGCCTTCTCCTTTATGATTAATTGAGTTTTGCCCAGCAAGATAGCAATTCTTTATGTTGATGGACAGCATATTCAATGTGGCCTCAGAGAACATAGTTTAACCATATGTTTTGGTAAAAGAAATAGCAATTCATCAGTGCTATGGGTAACACATGATCAGTGATAACTACTTTTAGTACATTACCATTTTTTGTGTCTAAATACTTTGAATACATATGAAAATGATAAATCTAAACATTATAAAAAAAACAGAGCTTGTTACAATGGTTATAAAGCAAGAGTGTTTGGTGAAGGTGATACTAAAGTGGATGCAAGTTGTTATTGATTCCCATATTTGACTAGTGGATAGTATTGGTTGAAACGAGGGTCTTTAGGATGATATGCTGTATCTCCGTTACGATAAATTTAGTAGCCTGGCACAATTAGACTGGCATAAAAGATATAAATAAAAAGAACCCCCATAACCTGGAGGTATATTGAAATTGGAGTGACTTCCTAACCTTTACCTATAAAAATTAATTGTATAATAAATAAATAAATAAATCTCTTTCCAGATGCAGCACACACCAGTGTCTCAATAGCATTAATTCCTGCCCAATAAGATTGTCACCACAAAGCTAAACTAAAAAAACAAAAACTAAGTACAAATAAGTCAGAATATTTGTGATGGGGGTCTGGAAGGTCACTAATAGAGTGAGATGGCTTGACACCACTTAGAAGTACATGTTTTGGTGGTTAGGGCTGTATTAGTGGTTATGCAAATGTGTATACTGTAGCAATGTATTTTGTTGGAAATGGTAGAATAACTATTAGGAATTGATTAAAATTGAATTTACATCTACTAGGAACCTATGATCCACTCATTAGCATGCTCCTATCAACATACAGAATGGAAACGGATAAAAGAGAAGAAAAACATATTTATCCTCACTCTCATATTTAAAAAATTAGAGTATAGGAGTGAGACTTAGCTCCCCCAGGTATGTAGATGAAGACAATCCATAGGTTAGGGAAGGAGTACATGTCAGTTCTCACCATGTCATACAGACGGACAGACATGTTCTCCCAACAAGTGTCAAACAGGGGATTTGAACCTGGGTCCTTTGCTGTCCTGGGCCTGCTATCTGCTATTGAACAACTGCAGTTCTGATTCTTTTGTTCTGTTCTAGCCCTATTATTTCTGGCTATGTCTGCAGCACTGGGAACTGGACTTATTCTTTGGTCATTGCTGTGGTTCACCTGAGACTGATCATTCATCTGCTGGGTATTTAAACTGCCTCTCCCTGAGAACATTATGAAGTCTTTGATCCTGGTGTATGTGTTCAGTTCCTGTTTACTAGTATCCTGAACTTGTATTCCATATTGACCCCGTCTTGGACTTTGACTACACTTCGTTTATCCTGATCTCTGGCATCTTTTGACTTCAGCTAAAAGTCAGAGTTTAGAAGACTATTCAGGACTAATGCCAAAGAAGTACGAGGAAAATACAGGAAACATCTCTGCAAACAGAGGGATAGCCTCCAACTAATTTCCTGGTATTTAATTCTATCTGCACTGTAGCCACAAGTGCTCCATATGAAAGAGGAACAACAAATGCCCTATCAAATGTATTGTAAAAAAGGAAACACAAAAACACATGACACAAAAGTTCTTTATTATTTATATATAGCCTGGAACATGATCAATATGAATTTACAGTGTTGACTTGGCCATGTTAGGGCTGTCACAATAACCAAGTGATTTACCCAAGACTTAAGAGTCTAAACACATAATCGGAAAAGTTAGAAGAAATAAAACCCTGATCATCGACAGATTCTATTCTACACCACGTTTTGAAGACTCATAATTGTATTGCACTATGTATTTATAATGGGTGGTGAATATGGTCTAAACAGAGACACAGAGGAAATGTTAAAATATATCAAAATATAGTTGAAGAGCAACATATTGAAGCAGATCAAAGACATTTCTATGTACTTCATTATGATTTACCATTCTTTTTATAAAATCCAGAAAATAGCCTTTCACATCTGCTTAACTAAATACAGTTGTCAGAAGCAACACACATGCACTGTACAAAGTACATAGAGGTAAATTTATGGGTGAGATCCAAGTTGGATAGAATTATGTGCCCCAAGCTGAGATCTGTAGATATGCTGACCCTCTTTTTCTTTTCTTTACGTATCACATGATGACATAATTTAGAGAAAGTCATGTAAAGTTTAGCTCAAAAACTACCAATGCCATTCAATAAATGTTTAAATTATTTTATCAATTATTTAATGCAAAGCAGTCCATAAGCAATGAATGGAAGATATTCATCACTGATAGAAAACCATTTAAAGAAAATAAAAATATGTGAAACATCAAAGCCCAATTGGAATTATGTAAAATCCCAGTAGTAGTTTTCACTTACTTTCATAAGGATTAATTTACTACATGTGTCTATTTTAACAGGCAGACCTGTATAAAGTTTTAACTTGTGGTTTCTTCAACATTCCATATTCCATTTATAATATCTGACACTAATTGCCTTTAATATGTTGTACCAAAATTCCTTGTCTAAGTTACTGGCATTGAGAATATGATGAATGGCACTTGAAAGAGAGAGCAAAATGTACAAACTCTGGTATATAACTAGGGACAGACCAAGGCTTATAGGTTTGTAATGGCTCTAACACTTGATCTCCATGATCATAATAACTTTAGTTGCTTTACTACAAACTTCTAACAGAATTTTTGAACAAGGATGCTAGTCTTAAACCCCCCTGGCTCAATCTAGCAATGTCTTGACCTTGACCCACCACTTGGTCTATATTTAGTAAAGACTATTTATTTATATATATATATATATATATACACCATGGTTTGTTTGATTTGTCATCATTGACTATTAATTTGTTATTTAAAGGGACAACAGTGGTTATGGTGTGAGGAGTGTCCTGACACCCCTCCTGGTAACTTGTTTGGGGTCCACCAGGTGCTGGACATAACCTTACCTGGAGTCAGAGGCATCTGTTAGCTCCACTAAGCTAAGAGCTGCCATTCAGGGCCTGATCATTCACTAAGAACATCATCTGAAACCTCACATCCAATGGGTGCCAGCCTGCACTGCAAGTTAGAGCACAGTACAGCAGCTTCCAAGAGCAAAGAAGGTAGTAGGTATCTGGCAGACCTCAGGTGAGTAATTAAACTGTTCTCAAACAGTTTGACTGCTTACCTTGACAGGGGCCATGCACTGCGGGTACCAAAATTGGAATGTTTATTTAATGATATTATTATTATTATTATTATTATTATAATTCTATTAGTATTATTATTTATTTCTAATTATTAATCATTTCTAATGATTTATGAAAAAGCTCTACTTAAGCTATATGCTCACATAATCTGTTATTCAAATGTGGTTATTAAAATAATAAATACAGATTAAGGAACAGCACACACAAAAGTACAGTTTAACATTTTACAAAGCTACTTAAAATCACCTATCTCGGCAAACAAATATGAGGATCAAGTTGCACCACTACTACGTCTTTGTAACCCAATATTGGTGGGTCATACCCTAATTTTAACATGGGAGAAAGCATGCTTACTGAAACAATTACTATTTAAATAGTTTTCAGAGATTCTCCTCAAATGTATTCTTTCCTGTGGTCATATCTAAAGGGGTACCTAAAGTGGAGGGGTGGGCTACTCAACCCAAAAGGAATTTTGTCTGCATTGCAAATATACACAGAAAAAAGGGATTGGGAGCACACCCAGAACATGCATTTTTCATAAGTGGTGGTGGTGCTGCTGTAAAGACCAACATGTATACAAAATGCAGATTAAAGAACAGCACACAAACACAAAAATACAGTTTTAAATTTCACAAGACTATGTACAATATTCTATCTTAGCAAACAAATATGGGGATTCCTTTCCAATATACAGCCATATTGTGTTAAGTCCACCACTATGTCATAGTAACCCAATATTGGTGGATCATACACTAATTTAAACATGGGTGACAGACATGCTTACTGCAATACTTACTGCAGTTAGTAGATATATTATATTATAAACTTCTTCACAGCAGCACCACTTCTAAAAAATGCATGTTCTGTGTGTGTGTATATGCATGTATGTATGTGTGTGTGTGTGTGTATACATGTATGTAGAAACCCAAAGCTTCCTTAAAGGGGCAATTTAATAAGTCAAGACTTTAATAGGGGAAATCTTAGGATTCTCATTCAAATAGTAAATAGAGATCTCCTTCTTTAAGGTAATATAGAAGGTAAAGCATATGCCTCTAACCATCTTTGTTATCGTGCGTAGATGGTATAGGAATAGTGAGGGCAATATGACTGATTTTGCCTTGCTTGCAGAACATTGAAAGACCCCTTCTTGTTTACTTTGAATTATTATACTGACATACCTGATGTGAGGAACATGAAGGAAGCCATCTGGTTGCTGTTTGGTTTAGTGTGGGTCTTGTTTTTATTGTCTATTATTGATATCATCTGCTTTTTTAACGTATGGTTCTGAAAGTCACTAGTACCCATCTTAAAATGCCTGACCTGACTCCGTTTTCAAAGAGATAAAATGTCTTTCAGACTATGCTTTTTATTGTTGAGGTGGAATTATGTCTTTTGTAAAGATTGACCTATGGAAAATCATTATATGCATATGTGCATTGCTCGGCATTTGTCTCCGATACACTGTACAGCGATGATAAAGAAAAGCACCAATTTTTTTAACACTGCAAGTTCCTTTTAATTTATGTTTTACTGCTTTAGATCATTTCCTTGTATACCAAAAACAGAATATTTGAAAAACTAAGATTGATTGGCTACAGGTCTAGAATATATTTGATGTCAATCAAAAATGTTTATTCTTCTTCTAAGAATCACCTGCATTTAGTAAAACTGTCCGTGTTTCTTAGAGAAGAGATCACACTATTTACGACTGTGCTTCTCTATTTAAATTGATGCATCACAGACTACTGTCTAGAAAGACGTCACGTGGAACTAGTAACCTCAAATTTTTTTAAAGATTACTTATTTTTAAAGTTTTAAACATTTAGGCAAAGTAAAGTGCATGGTGCATACCTTAACTGTATTGACTTTGACATCCCAAGGATGCAAATAATGTTTGAAAGTGTTTCAGATAAAATGAAGAATCTGGAATTGTAGTGATCTAAAAATAAGTAATCTTACAGTGATCATAGACAATGAAAAGGAGATTTATCAACATATTTTAAGTATATGCAGACTAAACCTCATGGCACATCTGGTCCATATATTACACTATGAATTAATCTGTGCTCACTCATACCCTTGAAGGAAATAAATATATGTATCCATTTGTTTGTTTTATTAAAGCGGCACTGTTATGCCGAACTTGCCTTTCCCCAATCTCTTCCTCTTCTCTTCTCTCTCAGGATCTCTTCCTCTTTTCTTCGTTACTGATCTAGTTTTCTTTAAACATTAGACAAAGTAGTGAATACTTTGACTTATGTATTTTTTCTAAATTTGACCCAAGGAGGAGCTTAAGTCCGCTCCATTTCCTGTGGTCAAATAAATTTTCCCACAATACTTACCTCTCCTCCTGTGTTGTTGTGTTGCTTCATTCGCCATATTTAGGGCCCCCACTCGCTGCTCATGGTTTGTTAAAATATTTTTTGGTATCTGCAAACGCACATTATAATGTAAAACCAGTGTGATACAGTCTCCCGCCTCTTCCTTATGGATGTTCCTGCCTTGTCATGTTATGACTAACATGTTATCATTAATAACTAACATACATCCTCATCACTTTGAACCTTGAGGTGAATAGACTAGATTGACATATGGAGTAAAAGAGGTTCTCTCAAACCATCTGTCACGGCAAGGCCGAGTACTCACCTGCCCCTGGGCGCCGCACCGCCCTCGCGGCAGAATTGTGGTACTCGCCGCTCCTGGAGACCCCGCTCCCGGGTCTGCGTCGGCTTCTTCTGTCCCTCTCACTGGCGAGGTCCGCGGCGAGCAAGCCGTCACGGCAAGATGGCGGCCGCCTTGCGGTCCCGGCCTTGTGCACAGAGAGATGGAGGAGAGCTGCAGATCCACATGGGAGGAACAGGTCAGGGACTATGGTGTAAAACAAGATGGCACAGAGTCTCTGACCTCTTTATATTACCCCTGTGTGCTCCACCTACTGGTGGGAGGTGGCCGGTCATGTGATCCTAGCCACCTATTTAAACCCAGCTCACCTTCCAGTCAGTGCTTGGTGATTTTGCTTATCGCTTTATACCTGCCTATTGCCCTAACTTCCAGCTTATGTTCCTGGTTCCTGATCCATGATTCCCTGGATGATTGCTCCCGCCTGCTTCCTGACCTAACTCCAGATTGATCGACTACTTCTGCATGCTACTTTTCCTGCTCCTGCTTCCTGGAATTCTTCTATTCATTAAAGGCCTCCACGCCACCACAGACCCTTTGGGACCCTGTCTCCACTTCCAGGTGCTCCTAAGGGTCGTGATAGTAAGGGAGTGCTGTTCCGCTGCAATTGGGTTCAATCAGCTCCACGAATCCCCTGGTGGGTGTTACACCATCCAAACACTGGGCCTCTGCATAATTTGTTAGCATAAGATCAATTTTCACCCTAAGGCGTGCCATGAAAAGTCTTTGTTTTGTATATAATTGCATAGTGTTACAGTACACGCAAAATGTAATTTTGTTGGTATTTGTTTACTTGACTTCCCATTTTGACAGTTATAGTTATGCAACCATAACACCAATTCTGAAAAAGCCCAACCTCGACCCCAACTACCGTCCTATATCGCTACTGCCGTTTGCCTGTAGCATGTAAGCTCATTGAGCATGGCCCTCAACCCCTCTGTTCCTGTGTGTCCAACGTGTCTGGTTACAACGAAATGTTTGTTTGTTCACCCACTGTAAAGCATTGCAGAATTTGTTGGCGCTATATTAATAACATAATAATAATAAGATCCTTGAGAGAGTTGTGTAAGCGAGATAGAAAGACTTACTCAAATCCAACTATTTGCTTGACCTGCTTCAGTCTGGATTGAAACAGCTGTGACCAAAGTATCCAATGATTTAATCGCTGCTAAATCTTGCGCCCATTACTCTATCCTAATTCTCATTGATCTTTCTGCTGCCTTTGACACTGTTGATCATCAACAGCTTCTTCTCATTCTACATAATCTTGGTCTATGAGATACTGCTCTCTACTGTTGCTCTTCCTAACTCTCCCAGCGCTTTTTCAGTGTTTCTTTCTCTGGCTTTACCTCTTCTCCCCAACCCCTCTCTGTTGGTGTCCCCCAAGGTTTAGTCCTTGGTCACCTACTGTTCTTCATCTATACTGCCTCCCTTGGTAAACTCATCAGCTCCTTTGGCTATCATTTATATGCAGATGACACGCAAATCTACCTGTCCTCTCCTGATCTCCCTCCTCCCATCTTGACTCGTGTCTCTGACTGCCTCTCCACGATTTCCAATTGGATGGCTGCTCACTTCCTTAAACACAACCTGTCCAAAACAGAACTTCTGATCTTTCCTCCCTCAAGTGTTGCTACTTCAGTGTCTGTCTCCCTCCAAGTCAACGGCGCCACCATCACCTCTACCTTGCAGGCTCGCTGCCTATGTGTTCTCTTTGACTCCAATGTCTCCTTCACCAGTGCAGTCGATCGCCAAATTCTGCCACTTCCATCTCAAAAACATAGCTCACATCCACCCCTATTTAACACCAAATGCAGCTAAGATGCTGGTCCTTGCCGTTGTTCTTTCTCGTTTTGACTACTGCAATCCCCTTCTCAATGGTCTTACGTGTTCCCAGATTGCACCGCTGCAATCTTTTATGAACGCGGTGGCATAGCTCATTTTCCTGTCCGCCCCCACTTCCCTTGCCTCTTCCATCTGTCAGCCCCTACATTGGCTTCCATTTAGATATAGGGCTCAATTTAAGATTCTGGTGCTTGCTTACAAGTCCCTACATAATGCTGTTCCAACCTACCTATCCTCCCTAATACACAAGTATGTCCCGTCGAGGTCCCTGCGCTCTGCTGAAGACCTATGTCTCTCCTCCCACATCTGATGTTCATCTCCAAGACTTCTCCAGGGCTGCACCTTTTCTGTGGAACTCCTTCGAAAAATCTTTGAAAACACACTTCTTCGGGAAAGCATGTCATTTAAACTGTTAGCGTACTTTCATCCCTCCCCCCTCACATGACTCCTCTCCTGCAATTGTCAAAAAGAACCTACTAAGTTCGCAGTGAATATTTTTCTAGCAACCTATTTCATTACCTCTACTATACCCCTACTATACTCCATTCCCTTTGTGTCACTATACTCCCCTCTCTTTAGCATGTAAGCTCATTGAGCAGGGCCCTTAACCCCTCTGTTCTAGCCTATGTTTCCCCTTTTTAATTATACAGAGTGTGCAAAAATTCAGAGTAGGTTTTAAGGAGTCAATAACTTGCTTTAATTAATGAACCAATTTCAATGATATTACCTATAATGAATGCTTAACGTATGGAGATTTGTTTGACTAGGTACGGGTGATGACATCTTTTAAATTAGCTCCATTTGCTCAAAGTCATGTTCTTTCAATTTCATTGTTTATTACATTAGTTATTTGAGTACTCTAATTTCTGCATCAATATTCTCCTTGGGCTGCCCAAGTGTACCAGGTTTGTTCACATACACCTGGCCATCCAGATATCCCCACAGAAAGTAATTGGAAAGGTCAGGTGAAAATGGTGGCTAATTGATCTAGGAAGTTCTTAAAATTATCTGCTCACCAAACAGTTGTCTTAGGAGGTCAATTGTGGCCCTGGCAGTTTGGGCAGTAGTTTCATCCTTCTGAAACCACATTTCAGGATGATTTTACACCACAAGACTCAAAAAAAATGAAAACGTATACTTGCTATTTTAAAATAAAATTTCCACTATTTTTACTCGTTGTTCCTCGTTGTGAAATTAGCCATGACGACTCCCAAGACTCCGTTATAATATGTACCTACAACAAAAAGATGGAACCAATAACAAATAAGTAACTTACCTGTCAAATTCTACCCTGAATGTTGGTACCCCCACTATATTAAGTATTGTTTTGAGTGTGTCACTATAAGTTAAATGTTGCGTTGTTAAAGGCTAATCCCGAGTTGAATTAAAGCATTATAGGGACACTGTAGGCACCCAGACCACTTCAACTCATTGAAGTGGTCTGGATGCAAACATCCCATCACCCTTAACCCTGCAGTGGTAATTATTGCATTTTACCAGACAGCCACTAGAGCCACTAGTCCGGAATTGAAACAGACTTTTGGTCCGTTATCTGTTCCTGGCCGTCCTCACGCTCTGCATGAGGGCCTCCGGCATCAGATTATCCCCAAAGGAAGCCATTGCCGCGCATACACATTAGGTCTCCCCCGCCGGTGGATGTCAGCGAGGGAGGAGCGTGGGCGGAGCTGAGCCAGAGCGAGGGACATCGACGCTAGACACAGGTAAGTGACTGAAGGGGTTATTAACCTCTTTAGTGCCGCGGGAGGGGGCCTTGACAGAGGGGAAATCTATAGTGCCAGGGAAAACAGTTTGTTTTCCTGTCACTATAGTTTCCATTTAAGAATAGTTCCTTTTGGAACTATTTATCTTAGTTATTTCCGGGAGCCCAGTGGCAGAATTTGTTCAGTAAAATATCATTCAAACAATACTATAATATAATCACTAAACAGTTAATTGAAAGCATATTGATGACACATCTGCTAGAAATTGGAAAGAAAGTGAGTCCTCTGATAGAATTTGATATTCATATTATAATATAAACCACACTTTAGAAAAAGACTAATAGTGAGATAGTAGCACCCACAAAGATGAACCAGTTGGGCGTCTATTTCACAGAATGATATCTCAAAACTTAAAGTAAAAATAATTGTGGGATATACCCTTTATTAAGCCGCTTACGGACAAAACAGAAACATAGTGTAAAAATAGTGAAAAACTCGTGTAAATTATAAGTGAATTAAAAACTGGGTGGATGCAGTATGGGTATTCCACAATAGTAATGAGGGTGACAAGGGAAATATCTGAAGTATAGTATTAAGTTAGGATACGGTATATATTATATTCTATACTAAGACAGATATTTCGAGCACCCTAGCCCTACGTACATAGAGGGCTTTGTGGATATCCCGGCTAATAAACGTGGGGCCACAGTTGTTTTTAATAGACTCTAATGGTAGGTATACGCAATTAGGAACAAACACCCCTAGTTCCTATATAAATATATACAATTAGTAACAGACCCACATAACCTCTATGTAATCATATGGTGTCCGTCCAAATGTATGTTGATTCAATAAAGTCTATATTAAGTTGGAGGAGAGTGTACTCTATGAATGCTACTCTATATTTATACAGCAGAATATCGGTATATCAGGAGCTGCTCAGTTAGTCAGGGCAAAAAAGCAATACCCATAAGTCTATATACAGCTCCAGTGGATAGTAGATGGGAGTACTTCTCACCAGATATTACCAGATATTACCAGGTTTGGGTGCCTCAAAAGTAAACTTAATATTTCTCTAGTAGCCTACAGAGAGTAATCATGCCCTAGTCTCGACAAGACATTAAGTTCGATTAGTTACAATGCAGTTTTTATTGCCTGCTAAACAGCTGATAGTGCAGGGTATGCCTGTGGGGCTTAAATATAACACACATACAGGGAGTGCAGAATTATTAGGCAAATTAGTATTTTGACCACATCATCCTCTTTATGCATGTTGTCTTACTCCAAGCTGGATAGGCTCGAAAGCCTACTACCAATTAAGCATATTAGGTGATGTGCATCTCTGTAATGAGAAGGGGTGTGGTCTAATGACATCAACACCCTATATCAGGTGTGCATAATTATTAGGCAACTTCCTTTCCTTTGGCAAAATGGGTCAAAAGAAGGACTTGACAGGCTCAGAAAAGTCAAAAATAGTGAGATATCTTGCAGAGGGATGCAGCACTCTTAAAATTGCAAAGCTTCTGAAGCGTGATCATCGAACAATCAAGCGTTTCATTCAAAATAGTCAACAGGGTCGCAAGAAGCGTGTGGAGAAACCAAGGCGCAAAATAACTGCCCATGAACTGAGAAAAGTCAAGCGTGCAGCTGCCAAGATGCCACTTGCCACCAGTTTGGCCATATTTCAGAGCTGCAACATCACTGGAGTGCCCAAAAGCACAAGGTGTGCAATACTCAGAGACATGGCCAAGGTAAGAAAGGCTGAAAGACGACCACCACTGAACAAGACACACAAGCTGAAACGTCAAGACTGGGCCAAGAAATATCTCAAGACTGATTTTTCTAAGGTTTTATGGACTGATGAAATGAGAGTGAGTCTTGATGGGCCAGATGGATGGGCCCGTGGCTGGATTGGTAAAGGGCAGAGAGCTCCAGTCCGACTCAGACGCCAGCAAGGTGGAGGTGGAGTACTGGTTTGGGCTGGTATCATCAAAGATGAGCTTGTGGGGCCTTTTCGGGTTGAGGATGGAGTCAAGCTCAACTCCCAGTCCTACTGCCAGTTTCTGGAAGACACCTTCTTCAAGCAGTGGTACAGGAAGAAGTCTGTATCCTTCAAGAAAAAACATGATTTTCATGCAGGACAATGCTCCATCACACGCGTCCAAGTACTCCACAGCGTGGCTGGCAAGAAAGGGTATAAAAGAAGAAAATCTAATGACATGGCCTCCTTGTTCACCTGATCTGAACCCCATTGAGAACCTGTGGTCCATCATCAAATGTGAGATTTACAAGGAGGGAAAACAGTACACCTCTCTGAACAGTGTCTGGGAGGCTGTGGTTGCTGCTGCACGCAATGTTGATGGTGAACAGATCAAAACACTGACAGAATCCATGGATGGCAGGCTTTTGAGTGTCCTTGCAAAGAAAGGTGGCTATATTGGTCACTGGTTTGTTTTTGTTTTGTTTTTGAATGTCATAAATGTATATTTGTGAATGTTGAGATGTTATATTGGTTTCACTGGTAAAAATAAATAATTGAAATGGGTATATATTTGTTTTTTGTTAAGTTGCCTAATAATTATGCACAGTAATAGTCACCTGCACACACAGATATCCCCCTAAAATAGCTATAACTAAAAACAAACTAAAAACTACTTCCAAAAATATTCATCTTTGATATTAATGATTTTTTTGGGTTCATTGAGAACATGGTTGTTGTTCAATAATAAAATTAATCCTCAAAAATACAACTTGCCTAATAATTCTGCACTCCCTGTATATAAAGTGCCTCCCAAGGAGGTCAGCAGTAGTATTGAGTACATACATCGGTTGAGAGTATATAGAACAGCCGGTCCAGCCCCTATGTACACTTAATTAAGCTGCTATTTCAAAACAGCCTACCACTATACAGTGCTACACAGTGCAGGAGAGTAATCCAGCTAACCATGATATTGTCCCACTCCGGTCTCACTCATAAGTATATTCAAAATTTCCAAAGAATAAAAAATAAAAATAAACTGCTGCTTCAAGGCAGCCTAGCGTTATATGTACCCCACAGACTGTCTAGCTGACCAGAGAGGTTAGTACTGCCTCCAAAACGTCTATTTCCCTATATGCGAACACAAACTGCAAAGTTCCCTATTCATTAGTGCTACCAGGACTGACTATTATTGCTGCTAGAAGAAAAAGGTAGCCTAACAGTCTCCAATCAAAGCATAGTCAGTCGGTCCATAACCAGAGCAAACTTCCCCCGTTATTAGTTAGCCAAATGCATCCCCCAGTATTAAAAATAACGGCAAAACGCTCGACGCGCGTTTCGGCGTGCTCACACGCCTTTGTCAAGAGCTCCTGACATAGATTAGCTTACTAGCGCATGGAATCCTGTAAATCTGTTCGGGGAAAATTCCCCGAACATAGTTTAGCAAACTAGCGACTAGGGCTTATTTTCAAGGCAGGGCTTACCAAGTCGATAGTTTAACTAGGAAGGAGTAACATTGGAACCAAGTCACGTCTGCAAACTGAATAGATGAGGTAAGTATGTGTTCAAGTGCAGCATCATCAAGAATTAAATATATGCAACTTCCAGATAGATCTGCAAATTAAACTAGAAACAGACTGCAGATAACAACAGATGTCTTGGAAGGAATTAGAGATGACTGGTGGCATAAATAGAAAAGTTACACATGCAAAATCAGTCTCAGATAACTTTAAAAAAAAATCAGACTTACATATACAACATATTAGGTTCCAGCATTATATTAAATTAAGAATGAAATCAAATAACACGGTGTAAGAGATTAGCAGGGTTATTCACTAAAGTGAGACTTGAAGGTGAATTCAAAGTGAATTTTAAATTTAAGGTTAAAATAGACAAACAGGAAAAATCCTCTAATTTAGTCTGGTGCCAAACTAGAGGGAACTGATTTTATACTGCACATTATACATGAAGACAATATCACATAATGTAGAAGGGCCGAATGCCCCTGTTAAAAGACATGCTTTATACAAAGAACTTAGGAACTTGAAGGGAGATGCTATTTGTCTGCAAGAGACACCTCTTAAGTGGCTACAACCTTGTCGCTATCAAGTAAAACAATATCCATATGATGTTTCACGCCACTGCAGATTCTAAGTCCAAAGGGGTTCCCATATTAACTAGTAAACAGGTCTCATTTACACTAATCAAAAACATAGCAGACCACGTGACAGATTTCGAATTTCAATAGGGTAGTTTAATAATACTGTATATGCAGTTGCTAACGTCTATGCCCCGAACACACATTAGAAGGCATTTCTAGAGAAAGTGCTTGGTAAACTGGAAAAGGTACAACAGGGCATGGTTGTTCTGTGTGGCGACTACAATTAAATCCAAGACCCACAGATAGATAAAGGGCCGCAATCAGGGGGTGACAACCATGACTGTTGTCATGGGCCTGGGGGGCACCCAGGCCCCCCATTCCCAATGTGAACACATATATAGCAATTATCCCATAATATGTCTTGGCAGTGGTAGAACTACCTCAGGGGCACATCAGGTGGCCCATGCACTTAGGGCCACCTGATGGGCATATCTCTAAAGGGGCCCTTTAAGGATCCTGGCAGCGATGTACATAAATTTAGTCAGGATCTTAAATGGTGATTTACCTGTATGAAATGCCTTGGGCTAAGTCAGGGCTGTCTATTATTGCATTGTGTTTCATGATGCTGCACTAGATTAGAAGAAAGGACTGTTGAATTTATATGTCATTTTACTTTACTCTGTTCCTTATGTGCAATAAGGGATAATATTTTCTTTATATATGCTTAATCTGCTGGGTGACTTGTGATGAAGGCCCATGGAACAATTTCTTCTATTATGACATAGAGGAAACAGGCATTACCGAATGCAAAAACCAATAGATAACCTTATATTCTTTCTCACACGTTGAAATTTTGGGAATGATAGTATAAAATCTTATAACAGTTTTGAGTTTGCCATCCATTTTGTTGTTCACCACTCAAAACTGTTTAAAATAGGCATTTGTATGTAGGGGTAGTATTACATTATATATTAATCGAGTGTATGCTCATGTAACATTGTACCTAGTTCGCTCACTACAGATGTGTCCCTTTTAGTACAATATTTTAGGCAACAAACAATACTGCAACTCGATTGACCTTCACATTTTAGAACACCTTTACTATTTTATTAATGTCAAGTTTAAATATAATATCTTATGATATTGATTAATAGTGATGTCCCGAACGGTTCGCTGGCGAATAGTTCCTGGCGAACATAGCTTGTTCGCGTTCGCCAAGGATGGCAAACATATGCGATGTTCGGTCCACCCCCTATTCATCATCATTGAGTAAACTTTGACCCTATACCTCACAGTCAGCAGTCACATTCCAGCCAATCAGCAACACACCCTCCCTCCCAGACCCTCCCACCTCCTAGACAGCATACAATTTAGATTAATTCTGAAGCTGCATTCTTTTTTTGTATAATTTTTTTGTGTGTTTGTGTTTATTATACATTATCCTCCATAGCCAGTAACCTGTGTTTATTATACATTATCCCCCCATAGCCAGTAACCTGTGTTTATTATACATTATCCCCCATAGCCAGTAACCTGTGTTTATTATACATTATCCCCCATAGCCAGTAACCTGTGTTTATTATACATTATCCTCCCATAGCCAGTAACCTGTGTTTATTATACATTATCCTCCCCATAGCCAGTAACCTGTGTTTATTATACATTATCCTCCCATAGCCAGTAACCTGTGTTTATTATACATTATCCTCCCATAGCCAGTAACCTGTGTTTATTATACATTATCCCCCAATAGCCAGTAACCTGTGCTTATTATACATTATCTCCCCCATAGCCAGTAACCTGTGTTTATTATACATTATCCCCCACAACCAGTAACCTGTGTTTATTATACATTATCCTCCCATAGCCAGTAACCTGTGTTTATTATACATTATCCCCCCATAGCCAGTAACCTGTGCTTATTATACATTATCTCCCCCATAGCCAGTAACCTGTGTTTATTATAAATTATCCCGCACAACCAGTAACCTGTGTTTATTATACATTATTCCCCCACAACCAGTAACCTGTGTTTATTATACATTATCCTCCCATAGCCAGTAACCTGTGCTTATTATACATTATCCTCCCATAGCCAGTAACCTGTGTTTATTATACATTACTCCCCCCATAGCCAGTAACCTGTGTTTATTATACATTACCCCCCATAGCCAGTAACCTGTGCTTATTATACATTATCCTCCCATAGCCAGTAACATGTGTTTATTATACATTATCCCTCCCATAGCCAGTAACCTGTGCTTATTATACATTATCCTCCCATAGCCAGTAACATGTGTTTATTATACATTATCCCTCCCATAGCCAGTAACCTGTGTTTATTATACATTACTCCCCCCATAGCCAGTAACCTGTGTTTATTATACATTACTCCCCCCATAGCCAGTAACCTGTGTTTATTATACATTATTCCCCATAGTAATTTATCGTTGGACCTAGGCAGCATGATGTCTTAGGCCGGCCCAGAGAGTGAGTGAGTGAGTGAATAATATAACATATATGTTCAGAAACATATTAGTAATATATGTAAATCGGGTCCATGCAAAGAGGGTGAAAAGGTATTAAAGAAAAACACACTTATTGCATCAAATTTACAAAGCCAAACTTTTAAAAGCTTTCCTCATTTCTTTCTCGGGATGAGGAATATATCGGTTGTAGACTGAGGATTTCCATCTGCCCAATCTTTTAATAATATGCACTGGAGTGTCAGTGTTGAAGGAGACCGAAGCTGCCCCTATTCCAAATGAAAGACCCAAGACATGGATACAACCCAATCTTAGGAGTAGTGTTCTGATGTAGAAGATGAATTTAGCCGTAGTCAGAAGGATTCAGTGAGAGTAGTGGTGAAATGTGTGTGGCATGACTGAGTGTTGGTAAGTATGAGTCAAGTATTTTAACTGGGCACTAGTTCTACGTGGGATGAAGTGGTATAGCAGAAGGATGAGTAGTTTGGTTCGTTTTAGAGGTTTGTAGAGAAAGTATATAGTGATCATGATTTTTAGCGATATCCAATATTTTTAAGGTGGTCTCAAACAAACATAAAATGCTATGTAAAATTTGTGGGAATATCGAATAGTCATGTACAGTAAATCAGAGAGGGCTCAGAATATCGAACCATCGATCGGTAACCTGGATGAAGTAGGGGGTCTATTAGGCATGTGCATGGGAAAAAAATTTGGTTCGGTTCGGCATTCCGAAATTCGGGATTTTCACAATTCGGGACTTGGGCAATTCGGCACATCAAGACTTCGGAACTTCGGCAACTTCGGAACTTCGGCACTTCAGCACTTCGGAACTTCGGCATTTCGGCACTTCGACACTTCGACACAGGTAAGTCTCTACATTTACCTGTCACAGCACTTTGTTTTGGTTGGTTTGAAATCCACCAATCAGAGTGCTCTGTGTCATTTTACACAGCGGGAGAAAGTTCTTTAGAATTTTCCCACGCTGTGTAATTTGACTCATAACTCTGTGATTGGTTACTTAATCCACCAATCAGAGAGTTATGAGTCAAATTACACAGCGTGGGAAAATTCCAAAGAACTTTCCCACGCTGTGTAAAATGACACAGAGCACTCTGATTGGTGGATTTCAAACCAACCAAAACAAAGTGCTGTGACAGGTAAATGTAGAGACTTACCTGTGTCGAAGTGTCGAAGTGCCGAAATGCCGAAGTTCCGAAGTGCTGAAGTGCCGAAGTTCCGAAGTTGCCGAAGTTCCGAAGTCTTGACGTGCCGAATTGCCGAAGTCCCGAATTGTGAAAATCCCGAATTTCGGAATGCCGAACCGAACCAAATTTTTTCAGAGTGCCAACCAATAAGAGTGCTGTGACAGGTAAATGTAGAGACTTACCTGTCAGTCTCTTCATTTACCTGTCAGAGCACTCTGATTGGATGGCTTAAATCCACCAATCAGAGTGCTCTGAGCCTAATTGCAGGGCGGGGCAAGGCTTTATAAGCCTTCCCCTGCCCTGCAGAGCTCAGTCTGCGCGGAGCCCTCCATGGGTGAAGATGGATTTTTTTTTTTTTTTTATAATTGCGTCGGTTATTATGGATTTTTATTTGGTCTTTTTTGGGGCTGAAAAAAGAAGATTTTAGAAGAAAGAAAACATCGAATGGTAAGTGTGACTGTTATGGACAGAAGAATTAAACCAAAATGGCTATTTATTAATGTCTATTTATTCTGTGTTCACTGTGTGTTCACTGTGTGTCCCCCCTCTGTGCGCTCAGTAACTGTTTCCTCTGAGAAATTCCTCCCATCCTGCTACCTTCCCCCCTTCCCATCGAGCTGTGTTTAAAGGAACAGCTTCCTTTATTAACTCCTCCCCCACTTCCTTTGTGCAACTAAAGCTCTATAGAAACATGCCACGTGTAGTAAAATGGAGCTGGGATGGGACTGGGATACAAAGAAATGTCATGTGATGATGCTGGGGTCACGCCCAGTAGGGTGGGTTTAGACAAGACCCCTTAGACAGACTGTTAACCAATTGATGAATGAATACTGTATGTTAATTGTGATTCTGTACATGACGTTTTTCTGCTTTAAAAGGGAATTGCACCCCCTGCAATAAAGGCCACTCTGGAGTTCTTTCAAACCTGCAATGTGTCCGTGTGATTTATTTCCAGAAGACATGTGCATGCAATAATCAATTTGGAAGGTGTAGATAGACAAATAATCAAAGTTTTCTTTGATCCAAAACAATTTGGCATTTTCCGAACAGGGACTAATGGGTTGTGTGTCTATCGAAGCTGCAGTGAAGAACGGAGGGGGATATCCAGAGACTGGAAAAGAAACAAAGAGTCTGATCAACTCTGTATATGGTAAATGAATAAATTACCTATATTTTCCTGTCTTTGGACTTCACTCCGTGTCTGCGGCCGGCTTCCTGTGGATAACATCAGACAGGTATATATATACACATATGTCCCCTTTTATATAGAACAATCTGTCATAATTGTCTATCTACAACCTAAATCCTGAATGTGAGTTTTATGTATGAAAGTGTTTTGCTTGAAAATCTGTTTTACTACTTGCTTAGTACTGTTATATAATGCTGCCAAGTGTGGTTAAGCACTGACATACAAGTTTGGGTTTGGTGAAGAACCCTGGTAATTATTAATACAACTCGGTGGGAGTCTAAAAAGGTTTTAAAAGTTTATTCTGTTGTTTTGGCCTCGTTTGTTGAAAAACCTGGCGTTTGTGGCCGGATTATATTAATTTTAAATCCTGGCGTTGTTTTTATTTTGAGGTCGGGGTGCATAAAACCTGGCGTTTGTGGCCGGATTATATTAATTTTAAATCCTGGCGTTGTTTTTATTTTGAGGTCGGGGTGCATAAAACCTGGCGGTTGTGGCCGGATTATATTAATTTTTAATCCTGGTGTTGTTTTTATTTTAAGTTCAGGGTGCAAAAACCTGGCGTTTTTGGCCGGATTATATTAATATTTTAATATTAAATTCTGGCGTTTCTTTTGTTGGTTTTTATTTTAAGTTCGGTTTTGGGAAATACAAAACTGGCGTAATTAGTTTTAGTTTGTTGAAATAATAAAAACAACGAACACAGAGTTAAGTTGTTGTATGTGTGTTTGCGTGTTTCTATGTATGTGAGTTTATTATTTGCCGACATTTATTTTAAGCTATTTGTGATTTAATTACAACTGTATATGTCTTTTTGGGTACCATATATGTTAATTGTGAACTATAAGTCTATGTCTGTTTTGTTACTTCACTCCTCTATTCTAATGAGAAGAAGGGTAAATGTAATGTAACTCCTTGCGTTTTTGTTTGCAATGAATGTAGAGTTATTTCCTGTTCTTTTGTATTCTTTATGTTTCTGTACAGCACTCACATAGTTAACCTCTCTGGCTGTAAATCCTGACAGACGTTGCTTTTGTCCTCTCTCACTCTCTCTCTCTAGGCCCCCACCCTTGTGTTTTCGTTAATAAGGGGGTTGAATGGGTGATATGCTTGTGAGCCTCAGTGAGGAATGTGTGGGGAATCTTCAAGCTGCAGGCTATTAAAAAAAAATAATAATAATAATAACGGATTTTTGCTGGACAAATATCCTAGTTAAAAACTTTATGTAATCACAGGGACTGATTCTAATTTCCCTGAAGCTCAGTTACGTAATGAATTGTAATTGCTAGAGAAAAAAGTACTTTGATGGAAGTTGGTTCTATTCTTTATATCCAGAAATGAAGGGGTTACAATAACTTGTGAAGAGGCAGAGAGAGGAGTGCAGATTTGACCCCCTCCTTTTTTTTTTCCTTAAGGACTCAGTGTGAAAAAAGCGATACAGAAAGCTGAGCCACTCCCAACTGCCTCAACTATAAACTGCAGACTATAACTACTACAGTTATTTGTGTTTGGTGCAATAACCAACATTATTTAAGATCTTGCAGATATTTGATTCCAGAGTTAAAAACCAGCACAAGAATAGTGATCTATGTTTCTTTGTTTGTTTGTATGTTTGTTTGACTACGTTGTTAGTCTGTACTGTTTTTTTTTCATTGTTTTTCTGTATGTTATTTTGTGTGTGTGCAATTATACAGTAAACTCCATTCCTTTTTACGGAAGGAAAACCTTGTTACTTCTGGGGTTGAATTAAAATCTTTGATTTAATTCATGAGAATGAGATTTTAATATCATGACCGATAATGGATTACTGTATGTTGCAACGCCTGGACATACACGTGTTTTGGATATACAGAAGACAAAGGAATAGTATATGAGAATGGATAAGGCAGATTTACTACTATCCACAGTCACGCCTACTCCTAACGTAGCATCACTTCCACTCTTACTATGCCCTTTTCCTGTAGAATTGCCCAAATCCTAATGACCCATTCCACTACATGGAGTGACTTGTTTAAGCCTAAGATAAATTGGCTGATTAGGCTACCTGTATTATCAATGTCATCTACGATGAGTTAGCATCTGTGGAAAGTATCACTTCAGGTTGTCCCAAATTTACCTCTGACTTAGATTTTAGTACATAATAAGGCCCGTACCCATCGGCTATATGTGGCCTTGTATAGCAGGCCACATGGAATCTATTTGTAGCAAGCAAAGCCTGCCTGACTCCTCATTCCTGTCTAATATTGTTCTCTCCTGCATACATGTAGATGGCTCTCCTTAGAGTTGTCAGGGCTACGTGGGCAGCGGTGAGGGGAGGCTGCAATCCGCTCGCAGCACTCACCCTCGGTCCGTCGCTGCCCGCGGTCCCCCCTCCTCTTACCGCTCGGCGAGCGGCGTCCTCTCCTCTTGACACGCCGCTCGCGTCCTCTCCTTCTCCTCCCCCCAGCGGCAGCATGTCTAACGCTGCACGCTGGGAGCCGGCACCCATATCAGTACGCCGGGGTCACTCACGTGACCCGGCGTTAAAGCGACAGTACAAAAATCACAGTGGGGGTATAGATACCCCCCACGTGTGTTTGTTAATTCTGATTGGAAGTTATCCAATCAGAATTAAGGCTAGGATATTTATACTTACCTTTCCTGCCTCTCAGTGCCCTGTTGTGGTCTTTGCTTTATGTATTGATACTGAACGTGTGCTTTCTGGTTACGTACTCTCTGGCTTATTATACTGACTTTGTGACTTTCTCCTACCCTTTGACCTCGGCTTGTTTCTCGTTATTCTGTTTTCTGGTTCCCCTTACTCGGCTTATCTCCTGACTATTCTGTGTGTGCTTAGCCCGGCCACTCTAAGGTCCGGTACTGCACACTTTCTGTGTGTGTGTCTGTGTGTGTGTTAGCGTGTTGGGTTCCCCGAATCGTGACAGGAGTAGCCTGTTAACTAAGTCTTGCTTTATAGTTACCTCTACCTGTCCAATCAATCTGCTAGGTGCAGACGTCCTTCCCCAATTTGCAGGCCTCTAACACCTTTCTGCCTGATGGCCAAATTCATATGTCTGAACCAATCTCTGCTGCTGACAAAACAGCCCTCTGCTTATTATTTCTTCTGCTCCACATAGTGAAACCTGACCAGGAGGCAAGGGTCCTAGCTAGTTTCCCCAATACCCTTACCTGAATTATACAGGCCCTGAAGATTGTGCACACCTCAATGTTTTCCCCACTCCAAGTTCCTGTGAAGTTGCTCCCAGGGGCCAGCCTGTCCCTTAAGCCATACTACCCCCTCTCCCCCCCAAAGCCTGTCCAAGCTCTTGCTATTCCCTAACAGGTTAAGGCTCTGGTGTCAAATGGTGCCTTGGTTCCTTGAGACTCTCCCTGCAATATCCCACTTCTCCCTGTAATTGACTACTCCTGTGCTGGACACTGTCACCCTGCAGAGATGACACTCTATTACCTGGCCACTCTTCTGCCACTTCCCAGGGGGGGGGGATGAGATGACACTGACTATTATTTTCAGCCTTTTCCTCATTACATCTTGTGGTTCAGAAGACCTGTTCCTGTTGGTGGAGATGCAACTCTTTGCTGTCACTACAGTGGACCAAGTATCTCACCTCAACAATGTCTGCACAAGAAACTGAGCTATAGGCTCTCACCACAGCATGCAAGACCTCTGAAGGAAGACACACCAATATCTACTCTGCAACAAGAGAGCAAAGATACTTGCTGAAGAAAATATCAACAAGTGGGTGTTTTATGGCCATAATAATGCCTGACCACCTGCCATCGATGGAAAGCCGAATACCCTAAAAGGGGACCTCGTGAAACTAAAGATAAACAGACGTACTCCTTACTCTGCAGCCCTCACGTCTGAGGTGCCTACGCACAGTCGAAGCTTCTTCAGAATGATCTTCTTATCTTGAGTTTGTGGTGATATTAATATTGAATTTTTAAATGATCTGAGTCTGCTAGTATTAGGGTAGCATGAGACAAGATTTATAAGATTAAGAATAAGTAAATGTGCCCTAGCCAATATTATGTCCATACGCATAATACATGACAATCACCAAGGTACACTTGACACACCACATTCATGCTCCAGGACAAAAAGGAACACCCCTATAAAGGGCGGTGTTACCCACACATATATTGATGCCATAGGGGTGTCAAGGGGGGTACCAAATTATTTTAAGGTAATAAACTAAGTTTGAATCTATTCTCCCAAGCATTATAGTTAATACAATCTGAATTGGAAGGGAGGAGCTTCATACAATAAACAGGAGACCTTTAACTTATGGGACATGTAGGACTCACCTGAATGGGTAGGTGCCACGTACATGACTGTTAATCCCCTCAAACCACACATTAGGACTTTAAAAGACATGGTAGTCATCCCATATTTGAGGACACTATGACTGCAGAGACAGGTTTCTCTGACACTAACTTGTGACTTGAATGGATGAAATACAATGTTAAAACATAACAGTCTACTGCTATGTCTGCGGAGGAGCGAGGCCTCACCCAGGTACTGTATCCCTGAACCTTCCTCCGGATATGAGGTATGTTTTTTTTAAGTCTCTACACTATATTTAAACCTAAACGGTCAGCATGCGAGTCATGGAAAATGAATACCCAATCATTACTAAAAATATTAACCTAGACTAAGGCATTACTATATATCTAAGGAACTATACTTGTTATGGGATATATGGTGGGATAGGGCGGTTACAAGCTACCTCTCAGATGACCTTCCAGAATAGAATGGCCTTATAGATGATTTTGGCAGAAAAAAGGGAGAGTATGTAAAAATACTCCCAGACAACATGACATGCTGTACCTATATCCCAGATAATACAGGGCCTAATGGTAAGGTAATGTTGCCAATAGAAAAATTAAAAAGTTTATCCAATGAACTGAAAAGGAATTCTGGGGCCACAGATCCATGGGAAAGATGGTTTGGATGGATGTCTGGATGGCAAGGGGCTCTAGCCCAAATAGGTGTTTCCATTTTAATAACGATAATCATCCTCGCTCTTCTTGTTTGTTGTGAGTTACCTTGTATTAAGAAATGCCTACAAAGGACAGTTGATCAGACAATCGACCAGACCACCCCGACCTTCCTTCACCAAGAGATTGATGACATAGACCGTGATACACCACATACACCCTTACAGTCCCACCGCACTAAATCAATAGCTACTTCCTCTTAAGGACATTCAGGGATAGCGTCTGTCTCTACGGGCAGAAGTCTGTCGCGGGAAGAAGTAGTGGACAAGCTGCTATGGGTCCTCCGCGCAGTGAAGCGTTCGAGGCCTGTTCAGACAGATGTGCAAGATAGCTTTTTGTTATTTTTCTATAGGGACAGTATTAGAGTTAGAGATAGTAGTTATTAATAAAATAGCCATTTTAAGGGGGGACTGTTATGGACAGAAGATTTAAACCAAAATGGCTATTTATTAATGTCTATTTATTCTGTGTTCACTGTGTAAAAAAACTGGCTTCTAGAGTAAAAGCTTCCCTCCCCCCCCCCTCCCTGTGCGCTCAGTAACTGTTTCCTCTGAGAAATTCCTCCCATCCTGCTACCTTCCCCCTTCCCATCGAGCTGTGTTTAAAGGAACAGCTTCCTTTATTAACTCCTCCCCCACTTCCTTTGTGCAACTAAAGCTCTATAGAAACATGCCACGTGTAGTAAAATGGAGCTGGGATGGGGCTGGGATACAAAGAAATGTCATGTGATGATGCTGGGGTCACACCCAGTAGGGTGGGTTTAGACAAGACCCCTTAGACAGACTGTTAACCAATTGATGAATGAATACTGTATGTTAATTGTGATTCTGTACATGACGTTTTTCTGCTTTAAAAGGGAATTGCACCCCCTGCAAGGCCAAGGCAAGGCCAAGGCCACTCTGGAGTTCTTTCAAACCTGCAATGTGTCCGTTGTGATTTATTTCCAGAAGACATGTGCATGCATTAATCAATTTGGAAGGTGTAGATAGACAAATAATCAAAGTTTTCTTTGATCCAAAACATGACGAGACCAATCTCGCCACATTGCATTGGAGGAGCCTGGTTGCCCGCCTGCTGCCTTTGTACTATGGACCAGACTTTAAAAGACTTATTTTCCCTGCAGAAAGGCTTATTCGTGCCTTTTCTGCCGGGGTGTTCAGTAGATTTTATCTACCGAACAAACTAACGATTGCACGACCCCCTGGGAGCTGGAGTGTGCCGCCAATTGACCACCCTGAAGCTGCGGTTAACCGCAGCTTAATTGACGAAGGCAGGGTTGTCTTTGTTCGTCGACCGAACACGTGGCGGCGGCCATTTTACAAGTCCCGTACGGCCAGCGGTGTTCGGCACTTAAACTATGGAACTATAAACGGACACGTATTTGCACGAACACCGCTGAGCCATCCATCTCCTGGTTCCTATTCGTGAGGAAATAGCCGAACAGCTGTTCATTCGGTATTTTGTTTTGTGTGAATCTGTAGTAACCCAGATAGCTATGCCATGGAGCCTATTCGTGTGACTTTGGCTCCATGGCGATTAAACTGTATTCATGTGGTCTGAGTGCCATTCACCTAATAATGTGCACTCAGACCTGAGCTATCTGGGGATATGTGACATGTATATGTTTAATGTATAAAAAGTAACTTAAAGTATTTTAAAGCATATTACTGTATTTGGGTCCCCACGTGTGTAATGGAGTTTTGCCTTTGTCCTGGGAGATAATTGAATTACTTCTCCAATAATCTCCACGGCAGAAGGGAGGAAACCAAAAAGCATTGTGGGGATGTTTTGCTTCTGTGAGTCTGTAATGTGATACATGTCTGTCTGTGCTACAGTCTTCCATTTGGTCCCCTAGGGGAGTGTCCACCAGGTGGGAGACCTGCATAAATACAGGGGCAGGTAGCCCTCAATAAACAGACCACTGCTTGACCCTCAACATGGAGCCTTGTCTCGTTCTTGGGGGGATTCACTGTATGCTGTTGGAGACTGATTGCTAGGAGTGTAAGCTGATGTATGCTTTTCCTGTTCGTCTGCTAGCAGCTATTCGTGAGGTTCCAGTTTGGAGTGCTATTTTGTATCCAATTTGTGAGTTTTGGTGATTTTACAGTAGCTGTACCTGTCTGTAAAAAGGGGATTATCGCCTAAATGGATTTTAACCCCTTGTCTGCAGAAACGGTCCGTTACAGTAAGTTTTTATTTTTTTTTTACAGGTTCTTAGTTTAAGGTCCCCCCCTCATTATTTTTAGGGTGAGGGGGATAGGTAGGGGGATAATTTTTATTGGGGGGGAGGGGGTGACTAGGGGTTTGGGGACCCCTAGTCACCTGGGGGAGGGGACATTTTTTAGGGCCCCTACCCGCCATTTAAGGATGGGGGCCAGGGCGGAGGACCTTAGGTCCCCCCTTATTCCAATTTAGGGCCCCCACCCGCCGTTCAGGGGTGGGGGCCAGGGGGGAGGACATTAGGTCCCCCCCCTTATTCTTGTTTATGGCCCCCACCCACCGCTCAAGGGTGGGGGCCAGGGGGAGGACATTAGGTCCCCCTTATTCTAGTTTAGGGCCCCTACCCACCGCTCAGGGGTGGGGGCCAGGGGGGAGGACATTAGGTCCCCCCTTATTATAATTTAGGGCCCCCACCCACCGCTCAGGGGTGGGGGCCAGGGGGAGGACATTAGGTCCCCCCCTTATTCTGATTTAGGGCCCCCACCCACTGCTCAGGGGTGGGGGCCAGGGTGGAGGACATTAGGTCCCCCCCTTATTCTGATTTAGGGCCCCCACCCACCGCTCAGGGGTGGGGGCCAGAGGGGGGGCATTAGGTCCCCCCCTTATTCTGATTTAGGGCCCCCACCCACCGCTCAAGGGTGGGGGCCTGGGGGAGGACAATAGGTCCCCCCATTATTTTACATTAGGGCCCCCACCCGCCACTCAGGGGAGGGGGCCTGGGGGGAGAACAATAGGTCCCCCCCATTATTTTACATTAGGGCCCCCACCCGCCGCTCAGGGGTGGGGGCCGGGGGGGCTTATTTATTTTTTTTGGTTACAGTGAGCAGCCACATAGCGAGTAGGGGCATAATTTAGTAGATAGCTCCCTAATGCCGTGGGAATTAGGGAGTTAGCTACTTATTCATTCCTGTCATTAAACTGGCTGGCCAAGTAACTTACATTTTATATGAATGTATGTTACTTGATTGTTGTAAGTGTTGCAAATGCTTACAGGTGAATCCTGGCTATGTTTGTATACTTTTTATTTAAAATTGTATACAATGTAACATTCTTCTTCTTTCACTGGGTAAGTATATTAGTACTTAGGCAATACTATGCTTCGGAACTTTGGCACTTTGACACTTCGGAACTTCGGCTACTTTGGAACTTTGGCACTTCAGCACTTCGGAACTTCGGCACTTCGACACTTCGGCACTTCGGTAATTTCGGAACTTCGGGACATCGGCAATTCGGCACTTCGGACATTCGGAAGTACCCGAATGTCCGAATTGTCCGAAATTCGTCCGAATTCCTATTAGGACCGAAACGAATTGCACATGTCTAGGGTCTATCTGTTTTATTAAATACGCGGTAATATGCTTTTAATGGGATAGGACGTTAGGAAAGGTGTGTGATTGGGATAAGTGGTTGTATTTACCTTATCCTGGGACCGACCTGGCTCCTAAGCTTGAGCCGCGCGTGGCTGGATCACTCCTGCCTCCACATGAGCTGCATGCGGCTTGATCTCCTCTTCTGACTTAGCCGTGTGCACTGACCGCAGTGATCGGTCACGTGGCCTGCCTGGCACTAGGAGCACGGCTCGAGTCACGAGCTCACTCTTAAAGGGGCAGTGGGAGCCAAAAGTTGATTCAAGCTCCCATTGGCCCACATCATTCCAGCACCCCCACACACGAACATTTTGGGGGCACAATAGCTTGCATTTAAAAAAACCAAAAACTTTTTTAACTGTAATTTAATAGCAGTCAGTTTCCTTCACACGTGTACGTTTCAGGGCCTGCCAGGGCACAATGTCACACCAGTGCAACTCATATCTGGTGTAACAGTAGATTTAAAAAAAAAATACAGGGGGCTTGTTGTCACCTTTCGGGGACCCTTGGTGTTGTACGTGGCTGGGTGGAGGAAGAGACCTTCAATGACATCAGTGAGGACAAGGAACGGGACATGGCTAGCTTGGTATCCAACCTTGTGCAAATGGGGAGTTTGCGGTTGTGCAAATGGACTGTTTGCGGTTGTTTGCAGTGCGTTAAACGGGGAGTTTGGTCTGTCACTGTGAAGCGGGCATAACCCTTACACTACCTGATCGATACAACATCATAACTGATGTTTTAAAGCACGTTATTCCAAACAATTTAGGAATGTTAGGTGATTTATGCCCTTTATGGATTAAAACCAGACTCTGCATCAACTATGTAATTTTCCATGGGAGTTTCGCCTGCCTATTGAAGTCTATGGCGGTTCGCCAGGTTCGCCCGTTCGCGAACATTTGCGGAAGTTCGCGTTCGCCGTTCGCGAACGGAAAATGTTATGTTTGCGACATCACTATTGATTAATCTTTGACAGTTATCCAGATGTGATGTCATGTGATATGATATGGTATGATACCTATATAATCTGCTGAGTTATACTAATAAACTCAGAGTTGATTTAGATCTCATGCTTGTGTTGTGTCTGAATCAATTCTTCAGGTCTGTGGGTGTGGTGTGCTGGTTGTAAGTCATGAGGTACGGTGCTGCAGTCATTAAAGGTCCCTTGAGAAAGAATATAGCCCTAACGGGGCATGGCCGACCAAGGAACTGAATGGAAGAACACTGATTCAGCTCCCTTTGACTCGTAAGGCAATCAGAGAAAGCAACTTAACATGGGGAACCGCAAAAGGCAGAACCACACTCAGAACACAAATCTGGCTCCCTAACTAGGTTTTTTTAGGGAAGCTGGGTACCGCGAGTGAGATGGCGGAGAAGACAAAATGATGGCGGCCATGAGGCCTGCGGACTTGGCTCCTTCGAGCCCGACACCCTCTGAAGGTTCATATGCCTCTCAGGACTTCGACATAAGGGACCTACTAAAACAATTGCCCTCCAAGGCAGACCTAGCAGCTATTTTAGGTAAGCTGGAATCCTTGTTCCAAACAAAATTAGATGTGCTAGGCACGGACATCCGCCATGTGTGAACCAGGGACACCGAGTTAGAAGAAGAAAATGATGTGACCAATTCACAAATATTGCAACTAACTAATTCTCTGGAAAAGCAATCGCAAATACTCACGGCTGTCCAATGATCCATGAGCAACCTCGACAATAGGGGGTGCCGCAACAATTTGAGGATATGCAGCCTTCAGGAAATAACAAGACAAAGATTTATGTGCCTCATTATCGGAAATGTTCAACCTGTTATTGGAGTACCCCATCGAGACACACATTGAAATTGACAGGGTGCATAGGTCACCTAGACCAAAACATACAGCTATTGATGCACTGAGAGACATTATATGTTGTCTTCATTACTACACAGTAAAGGACCAAATAATAAAAGTACAATGGGACACTATATCGCCACTACTTTTTCACGGAAATGCTGTGCAGATATAACCTGACCTGTCCTGGCTCACGCTTTAAGCCAGAAGAGCACGCAAACCTGTGACCGAGCTCCTCAGGACCAGGGAGGGGAAGTATAGATGGGGATTCCCCTTCGCAATAATTGTCTCTCTCAAGGGCATCACCCACTCCATAGCAACTTACCAAGATGTAATGGCCTTCCTGAAGGCCCCTGACCTGCCTGACACACAGGTCATGGATTGGTACACACCACAACCAGGCCCGGACATGTCAAGGCTCCCTCAGAGACAGAGATGGAACACTCCGCCGAAGAAGAGGAAAGCCGACAGAACTCTGCCACCCCACAATGGGGCCAAACATTGGGACACTAAACAGTTTAAGACATGCTGACACCTATGAAGATTGTCGGACTCTTCCTTTGCTTTCTTGGGACTTGGGACCTTATTAAGGAACTTCCCGGCAAGGCGAACGGCAGTTCACCAGGGTCCCCATCCACAAAGAGTAACCGGTAGTTTTGGCTATAACCTCAAACATTACAAGCAACTTCCTTGATTAGTGCAAGACGGCGGTACTGAATAGACTCATACCCAACCTGACCACGCTCAGCCGCAACTAGCTAAATGGTCCTGGCAGATTCAAAGACCTCCTTACACGGGACAGGTCGTATGTACTTGGTGATCAATTTGGCTTAAAGTTACCGCTATCTCATCTGCACTGCAATATCTCCCCCCCACCTCCTCCAGCACTGGGGACTCTACCTATACTCATATTGCTTGTTGTCCAGGCAACAAGCATAGGTGGCGATATGCGTGATGTCATCGCTTATGCTACTATTGAAGTGTCAGCTATATTCCACCTTCATACTGCCCCTCACCCCTACCCACTACCCGTTTGGGTATAATGTATATATAAATGGAGAGTTGGTGTGAGGTATCGGTGGATTGTTGCTAGGGTCCAGCTACAAGATGGATGGTGTAAACCTCTGTATTGCATCTAGGTATATATGTCATATATTACTGTTATTGTAAGCTCTAGAGGCTATGTTTGCGAAAAACATGCTGTCACCATGTGCCCCCTCACCTAGCAGTCTGCCTGACCCTCCTCCGCCTCTATAAAGCTGGGGTACTTTTAAGGCATAGGTTCTTACTCATCAAGGATGCTCACTACCCTACAATTGTGGTATTTACTAATCCAAGTTGTTCATGTTTTACAATTGTTGTATTGTGTGAAATATATTGTTAGGTGTCACCCTCACGTAATTAATCTCATGCTTCATACGCCGCTCCGAACTGGTCAACGCCCTCAAGTAGCTGCCTCCCTCTCCCCCTGCTGCCCTTCCTCCAATATGGGTCTTGGTTTGGTGGCGGGGGAGGGGTGGAAGACCAGATTATCAATATATCACATCCCACCGGGGATTTGCACTCATCTACTAGTGTCCATACCCTCCCCCTGCTTATATAGCTGGGCTATTCTTAAGGCATATGTTCTACTTCGTCAAGGATGATCACTACCCCACACTGGTGGTATTTACAAATCCAATTTGTTCATATTTTGCAAATGTTGAATTGTGTGAAATGTATTATTAGGTGTTAGAATATAATAAAATCTGAAATGATAAAAAGTGTATATCATAGCGTAACACAGTAAAGATATATTAATAAGATATGGAGTAAGTAATGCACTCACAAACAGAAGTGTAAATCAGGCCTCTCACCCCCCTGGGGTATATGTAGTATTGGACTTGATAGTAGATCCAAATATAAAAGTGTCTTCAAAGAAATGGGAAAAAAGAGCCATACATGGTGAAGTATGTATAAAAATATCAAAAGGGAATTTAATGGTTACACTTACAAACATAAAGTAGTGGTAAGCATGTCTCCACTCTCAGTGGAACTGGAAGGCAGAGTAGAAATACCGGACACAGATCCAATAGGAGCAGCAGAGTACAGGAACAATAAATGATAATAAAACAAATAAAAGCAAGAAACAGTCCGAAAAGCTCAATATCCAACGCGTTTCGTCCGTGGTAAGTAAAGGACTTCTTCAGGGATATATATCGATTCGAGTGTGAAAGAGCTTTTATATCCAATTCAATCTTCCTCAATGCCGTTCACCGGCGGCGTGCGTTCCACACTGGAACGCAAAAGCATACTTCCTGTGACGTCCATCCGTCTGAATTGCGCATGCGTGGTCGTAGAAAGAGTTCTATGTGCTTGTGAAGAACCATCGCCTCAATGCGCATGCGTAAAGATCTAAGTCATAAAGAAAAATACACACCCGGCGAAATGTCGCCATAGAGATAGGTTAAAAAGGACAGACAACGGCGGAATTCCGCCGTGGAAATTAACTAATAAGGAGCTATAAAATAAAATTATTACAGAATAAAATGCATGAAATTCGACAAGCAGAAGGGCATAAATGTAACAAACATGCTGAATATAAATATCCATACCTAGTATGAATATCACAATGCCAGTCACTATATCTATATACATACCCAAATGTAATACTTCCAAAGCAACATAGTGCAATATACAAAATAAACCAATCAGTATAGATAACAACCATATTTTCAGAGTTACTCTATGTAATATACACATAATAATCTCAAAGCAACAATCTCAGTGCAATAAACATAGTAAACCAGCCAATGTTGGTAATGGCCATAGTCTCAGAGTGTTTTGATATTAACATAATAAACCTGTTAATGTAGATAATAAATACAAGGTTATAATCAAAAACCAGATGTCAATACATAAGAAAAAAGTGCAAAAATACATAAAATGAGAGAAAAAGGGGAAAATATTAAATAATAGATAAATAATATTTGCATCTAATTAAATCAGACCTAACAGGTCTATTTCAGCGTTAAGGCCATAATGTAATGTTTTAAGGGTGTAAATCCAAAACGCTTCCTGACGAATTAATTCTTGAAGTTTATCTCCTCCTCTACATCCTAATGTGATGTGTTCTATACCAAACGCTTGTAATTGTTCCCACTGGAAAAGAGGACAGGTACTGCAATGTTTTGACACGCTATGGTCCAATTTACTTTTTTTGATGTTATTAAAATGCTCCAAAAGTCTAATATGGAGTTTTCTGGTGGTGCGGCCTACATATTGGGCTCCACATCCACATTGAAGTAAATAAATGACAAAAGTGGTGGAACATTGAATATGTTTTTTAATTACATAAGTTTTCTTAGTTTGAGTACTCGTAAAACTTGTTATTTTCCTTTTTTGATATTTGCATGTGGAACAATAAAAGCCCTTTAAAGGTTGAAGAAAAGAACTACTGGAAGTGGATGCAGGATGTATAGGGAGAAGGCTAGGGGCCAATTTATTTTTAAGATTAGATGCTCGTTTATAGATAATATTGGGTCTGTTTGGAATGATCTCTCTAAGTACACTGTCTCTCTGTAAAATATACCAGTACTTGTTTAGAATTTTTTGAATCTTTTTGGCATGTGGGTTATACTGGGTTATAAAAGCAAGTTGAAAATCGTTCTTCTGAGCTTCTGAACCATGATCAAATCGCTTTTTATTTTTATTTTTATTTTCCAAAAATTGTGTTCTGTCAGTATCCAATATGTTTTGTATATCGGAATTGATTTGATCTTGATCATAACCTTTTTCCAAATATCGTACCTTGATTATCTGAGCCTGTTGTAAAAAGGTTGTGCTCATTCTGGGGGCGGTTTGGTCCTATGGCTACGCTACATAGATGATGTGCTACTGGTATGGGAGGGTTCTGTTGAAAGTCTAGAAGTATTTTTTGAATCTGTTAACTCCAATAATTATAATCTTAAATTTACTTATAATATCAGTCCAGCCTCACTGGATTTCTTGGATCTTTCCATCTATATAGAAAAAAACCAACTCAAAACTAAAACATTCTTTAAACCAACAGATTGTAATACTGCTATAGATCTGTCTAGTGCTCACCACCTTCCCTGGCTTTCAAATATACCAAGAAGCCAATTAATTCGTCTCAGACTTTATATTACTGCATATTACTTTACTGACAAGATTGAACAGCTAAGGAAACAATTCTCCCCTCCTTGCCGTTCTCTTTCTCAACCACACATAAATCATGCTTTCCCTACCCTTCAGACTTTATCCCCAGCTACTGAACAAGAGGTGGCTGCACTTCTCCGTTCCTCTCGCCCCACCACTTGCCCACTTGATCCTGTCCCATCTCACCTTATCAGATCTCTCTCCCCTTGTCTTGTGCCTATCCTAACACACATCTTTAACTGCTCTCTCTCTTCTGGCACTGTTCCTGCTGACCTTAAACATGCCACTGTAATACCTATCCTGAAAAAAACATCTCTTGACCCGTCCTCCCCCTCTAACTATCGTCCCATATCCCTGCTCCCTTACTCATCAAAGCTTTTGGAAAGACTTGTCTTTACCCGTGTGTCTCACTTCCTTAATTCCAACTCTCTCCTTGACCCTCTTCAGTCTGGCTTCCGCCCTCTCCACTCTACTGAGACCGCTCTTATCAAAGTGACTAATGACCTAATCTCTGCTAAATCCAAAGGTCACTACTCCATATTAATTCTCCTTGACCTCTCTGCTGCCTTTGACACAGTTGATCATGCTCTCCTCCTTCAAACTCTTCAATCACTCGGTCTCTGTGACTCTGTCCTCTCTTGGTTTTCCTCCTATCTCTCCCAACGCTCATTTAGTGTCTCCTTTTCCAAGGATACCTCCTCCCCTCGCCCTGTCTCGGTTGGAGTTCCCCAAGGCTCTGTCCTTGGTCCCCTTCTATTTTCTCTTTATACTGCCTCTCTTGGAAAACTTATTGCCTCTTTTGGATTCAACTACCACCTGTACGCTGATGACACTCAGATATACCTCTCCTCACCGGACCTCTCCCCGGCCGTCCTGCAACGTGTCACTGCTTGCCTCTCTTCCATCTCTGACTGGATGTCGTCACGCTTTCTCAAACTTAACCTCTCTAAAACTGAACTCCTTGTCTTTCCTCCTCCTAATACTGATCCTCCTCTCTCACTCTCCCTTCAAGTCAGTGATATCCACATAAGTCCATCCCTACAAGCGCGCTGTCTTGGCGTCATACTTGACTCTGGTCTCACCTTTGAGTCTCACATCCAGTTTGTTGCCAAGTCCTGTAGGTTCCAACTCAAAAACATAGCCCGCATCCGCCCCTTTCTTACGCAAGATGCTACCAAGGAGCTTGTTCATGCTCTAGTAATTTCCCGCATGGATTACTGTAACTCTCTCCTGATTGGGCTCCCCAAAAGCCGTACTGCCTCGCTACAGTCTGTAATGAATGCTGCAGCTAGACTGATTTTCCTATCCTGTCGGTCCTCTCACACCTCGCCCCTCTGCCAGTCCTTACATTGGCTCCCTGTATCCTATCGGAGTCAATTCAAAGTGCTAACCCATACATTTAAAGCACTGAACAATTCCAGCCCCTCTTATATCTCTTCACTGATCCAGAGGTATGCCCCTCCTCGTACCCTCCGCTCTGCCCGCGACCACCTCCTGACCGCTGCTCGCACCCGTACGGCCAACTCGCGCTTGCAGGACCTCTCACGGGCGGCTCCTCTCCTTTGGAATAACTTGCCTACTGCCATCAGACTCTCCCCTAGTCTTCAATCATTTAAGAAGGGCCTTAAAACCCATCTCTTCAGGAAAGCGTATGGCCTCCCAGAGTAATCTCTCCCTTACATACCTGTCTCTTGCTCTCTCCTATGGGATAGTGCTTTGCTCTCTTCTCCAGCTCTGCTTCACTCCTACCTGATATTTCCTATCCTAATGTTTCTAATACCCCACCTCCTATAGACTGTAAGCTCATTTGAGCAGGGTTCTCTTCAACCTATTGTTCCTGTAAGTTTTCTTGTAATTGTCTTATTTATTGTTACATCCCCCCTCTCAAAATCTTGTAAAGCGCTACGGAATCTGTTGGCGCTATATAAATGGCGATAATAATAATAATAATAATAATAGACGAAATTGCTCAGACGATACAACCTTTTTACAACAGGCTCAGATAATCAAGGTACGATATTTGGAAAAAGGTTATGATCAAGATCAAATCAATTCCGATATACAAAACATATTGGATACTGACAGAACACAATTTTTGGAAAATAAAAATAAAAAGCGATTTGATAATGGTTCAGAAGCTCAGAAGAACGATTTTTTTTTCAACTTGCTTTTATAACCCAGTAAAACCCACATGCCAAAAAGATTCAAAAAATTCTAAACAAGGACTGGTATATTTTACAGAGAGACAGTGTACTTAGAGAGATCATTCCAAACAGACCCAAGATTATCTATAAACGAGCATCTAATCTTAAAAATAAATTGGCCCCTAGCCTTCTCCCTATACATCCTGCATCCACTTCCAGTAGTTCTTTTCTTCAACCTTTAAAGGGCTTTTATTGTTGTGGTCATTGTTCCACATGCAAATATCAAAAAAGGAAAATAACAAGTTTTACGAATACTCAAACTAAGAAAACTTATGTAATTAAAAAACATATTCAATGTTCCACCACTTTTGTCATTTATTTACTTCAATGTGGATGTGGAGCCCAATATGTAGGCCGCGCCACCAGAAAACTCCATATTAGACTTTTGGAGCATTTTAATAACATCAAAAAAAGTAAATTGGACCATAGCGTGTCAAAACATTGCAGTACCTGTCCTCTTTTCCAGTGGGAACAATTACAAGCGTTTGGTATAGAACACATCACATTAGGATGTAGAGGAGGAGATAAACTTCAAGAATTAATTCGTCAGGAAGCGTTTTGGATTTACACCCTTAAAACATTACATTATGGCCTTAACGCTGAAATAGACCTGTTAGGTCTGATTTAAGTAGATGCAAATATTATTTATCTATTATTTAATATGTTCCCCTTTTTCTCTCATTTTATGTATTTTTGCACTTTTTTCTTATGTATTGACATCTGGTTTTTGATAATAACCTTGTATTTATTATCTACATTAACAGGTTTATTATGTTAATATCCATACACTCTGAGACTATGGCCATTACCAACATTGGCTGGTTTACTATGTTTATTGCACTATGTTGCTTTGAGATTATTATGTGTATATTACATAGAGTAACTCTGAAAATATGGTTGTTATCTATACTGACTGGTTTATTTTGTATATTGCACTATGTTGCTTTGGAAGTATTACATTTGGGTATGTATATAGATATAGTGACTGGCATTGTGATATTCATACTAGGTATTGATATTTATATTCAGCATGTTTGTTACATTTATGCCCTTCTGCTTGTCGAATTTCATGCATTTTATTCTGTAATAATTGTATTTTATAGTTCCTTATTAGTTAATTTCCACGGCGGAATTCCGCCGTTGTCTGTCCTTTTTAACCTATCTCTATGGCGACATTTCGCCGGGTGTGTATTTTTCTTTATGACTTAGATCTTTACGCATGCGCATTGAGGCGCTGGTTCTTCACAAGCACATAGAACTCTTTCTACGACCACGCATGCGCAATTCAGACGGATGGACGTCACAGGAAGTATGCTTTTGCGTTCCAGTGTGGAACGCACGCCGCCGGTGAACGGCATTGAGGAAGATTGAATTGGATATAAAAGCTCTTTCACACTCGAATCGATATATATCCCTGAAGAAGTCCTTTACTTACCACGGACGAAACGCGTTGGATATTGAACTTTTCGGACTGTTTCTTGCTTTTATTTGTTTTATTATCATTTATTGTTCCTGTACTCTGCTGCTCCTATTGGATCTGTGTCCGGTATTGCTACTCTGCCTTCCAGTTCCACTGAGAGTGGAGACATGCTTACCCCTACTTTATGTTTGTAAGTGTAACCATTAAATTCCCTTTTGATATTTTTATACATACTTCACCATGTATGGCTCTTTTTTCCCATTTCTTTGAAGACACTTTTATATTTGGATCTACTATCAAGTCCAATACTACATATACCCCAGGGGGGTGAGAGGCCTGATTTACACTTCTGTTTGTGAGTGCATTACTTACTCCATATCTTATTAATATATCTTTACTGTGTTATGCTATGATATACACTTTTTATCATTTCAGATTTTATTATATTCTTATATAGAATATTCCAATTTTGGATATATTCCTCAGGTTGTATTTCAATTCTATGTGAAGGTGGTTTCCACTTTGTTGCTACTTGTTTTTTACTTTTGGTGATAGTGAGGTTCACCTGGAACCATTTTCAATTTAGCAGATCTATTGCTTGTGGTTAGTGGGTATACTACTGTTTTGTCATTATTAGGTGTTACCCTCACATAATTGATCTCCAGCTTACTACACCATTCCGAACTGGCCATCTTCTCTACGTATGGATCACTCCATCCAAGGGATATAGCCATTCCTGCCAATACTATTTAACATTAAAGTTATAAATAAATATAAATTAAAAAAAAACAAAAAAACACAACCCCGCTACAGCAGTGCCGAAGCCGGGACAGTGTTATCTCTTACAAATACTCTAGGGACCCTCTTCAAGGTGTCTAACATTAACTTGACCCCTCTCTAAACGTACAGCAGATGCCTCAGCTTATGTTACCTAGTCTTTTCTTGTTTTCCAGCTTCTCGGGCATTGTATAGACTCCCACTATCACGACAGTTAGTACCCTGTTAAATCTGACAGCCTCACTCCCGGGCACCTCCACCTATGGCCTTTCAGTCACTGATCATGGGGCCTGATTTCCCTCCCCCACCCCCATTCATCCCAGGTGACATAAGACATTGGGTGATAAAAGAGAGAATACTTACACCTGAAAGTCCTGACCTATCAAATCCACTGTTCTGTATTCACTAGTTGAAGCTGAGTGATACCAACTAAACTAATTCTCAAGGAGGTTATCCTTACTGTTATTCTGTTCCTAGTTAGCTTTAGCTCTTTACACACTTATTCATCCTCCACCCGCACATTTTGGTTAACACAATCGTACCACAGATGTACACATCATAGATACATTTGTTTATGACTAAAGGAGCTCAGCGTTTGAATAGCCGCCATCTAGACCACACAGGAGACACAGGGGAGATAATCAAACTGGCATATGCCCAAAAACGCGATAGGGAAGCCCATATCGCAAGTTTGGTAGACGACTTTGTCGTTAGAAATGCAACGCATTGCGGACAAATCCCTGAGCCTATATAAGACAATGACGGCCGAGAGGTCAGACACTACTACACCTCCAATCTATGCGCAAGTTGTGAATGACTAAACACATGTACTATACACAAGGAGGCAAGTGCGGGCGATTGCTTGCACAATCTCTTCAGCAGAGCAGACTATCCATCTTTATTCCCTCTATTAAATTGCAGAACGGTACAGACTCACTTGATGGCTGACATCCTTACGGCCTTTCAAGACTTTTATACACAACTATATAATCTACGTGACAGCGCACCCCGACCCAGGATTTCCTAGAAAATAGGATTACATTTACCATCATCAGCTACTCCCTAGATGCCCCTATAGCTAATTGAGAAGTACAACAGATGATAAAACACTTACCCTTGGGTAAAAGTCCAGGCCCAGATGGTTTCATAGGCAAATATTACAGAGTACAATGGGGGTGGAATATATCAGTGCTTGCATTTTTGGCTGCTAGAACTCCCCAGAAACCTGAGCCTCTTATTTTCTGGCAATACAGTAGGTATGGAAAGTAGTGTCAGGAAGCAGCACCTATGGTGGTCTTTTCAAGCTCAGGGCAAAAAAAGGGAGAGGATACAAATATAGTGTAGTATATTTGACTGTTCGTAATAGTAAATAAAGGAAAAATTGCACTAACAATTTTCTGGAGCTTATATTCAGCTCCAGATATATGCGCCTGGACAATACAATTTAGCTCAAATCAGAGTAGTTCACGATCCTAAGCTGGGAATAGTTAACACTTTGTCCTTTCTACCCTAAGAAAGTAACAAAGTGAAACATTATTAGTTAGCCACTAGAAGGTTACAGTGGCTAACCCTTCTCATCCAGGCGGTGAATGCATATACTTGATTGACAATGCTCCATTGCGATCTATGTAAGACAATTCTTCATATGGTCCATTGAATATATATGCTCCATTGTCTTTGCAAGACAGTTACTCAAAATGTATTATTGTTTGACTTATGTTTCAAATCTTTCTATATCATTTGCAAAAAGTGAATAAAAACCTTTAAAAAAAAAAAATAGCCCAGCGACACAAATAATTAACACTAAGATATGAATGACTCCAACTCCCAAAGTGAAATTCAAATCTTACTGTAAATGGCTCTCATGGGTTAATTAGTACATCATTGAGGGAACATTTTATAGTGTTGCTTCATTTTTGTTGTCAAGAACATTTAGAAAATATACTTCACTTCTATAATACAGCATCTAATTTGATTTACAGTTATGTTAGTGCATTCATTTAAAAATATTTAATTTGTGTGGTTTTTGTTTGTTTGTTTTTTCTTTGTTTGCTTTATTTTTTATGCTGGTGTTTTCATATTTTACTTGTAACTTATTTGGTATTCAGGCAGAACAATTTTAATTGCAAATTGCAATGCTGTTAGAAGAAACATTGCTTTTGATATTTTTCCATAGCTAAAAATGATTTTGAGCCTGGAAGGTTTCTTTTAGTATGTGCCTCAATTTTAAATTACAAAACGAGTATACATTATTTTTTATCTCACAAAAATGTATTATGTATGTCCTTTATGATGTTTAATGAAGATGCATAACAGCAAAAGAAAGTATACAATCATGAAAATGTGAAAGTCAATTGAAAATGCTCGATTGATATATACACACACACAACAATGTTCATGGACATCAGTTTATGAGAAACTGCAATAACTACATTGCAGGGTTAAGCCTGCCTCGAGTGGTTGTCAATCAGACAGCCACTAGAGGAACTTCATGGTGACTAGGCAACTTTTGGTCACCTAGCTGATGCTGGATGTCCAGCATCAGTAAAATCCTCATAGGAAAACATTGCAGCGCATTAGCGCCCTCCCCATTGCATGATGTCAAAGGGGGCGGAGCTCTGACCCAATGCTGAGGGAGATTGGCACTGGTATCGGGTAAGTACAGTAAGGGTTTATTAACCTTTACACTGCCAGTGTAAAGAGTTGATAAGGGTCCCAAGGGAGGGGGGCCAGAGGGAAGTATAGTGCTAGGAACTGTAAAGGGTTTTGTATTCCTAGCACTATAGTATCCCTTTAACGGAGTTCTAGAACAGTGACCTATAAGACCTATATTGGTACAATGGAGTTTCAACATCGAGATCCACAGTCGTACAAAACTGGGGCTATCGGTAATACTTTAATGAATGGTGCTTTCCATCACAGATGACTGTTGACACTTATGGAGACAATGAGGTACCTACTGCACTGCCACATTGCTTGGAATTGGTACCCTTATGGAAAAAACAATAATTTAAGAACTAGAATTTGTAAGTGGCTTTTCAATCTATACCATTTGGTATTTTACCATTTCAACCCATCAATAGCTTACCCAATTACCATTAGAATTCTGTTTACAAGATCACTCTGGCAGCCAACCACTCTTTGGCTGGCTCCTGGGGAAAATATACTGTACCATCTCTCATAGCGATAAAGTCATAGCTAAAATGATGGATGAGTTGACAGCTTTGGTGTGTAATTCTATCTCTACATTTATAAAACATGGGATCTCTGGACATACTTAAATGGAGAATTATCTTCACTGTCTAATTAACTTCAATATCTTTAATATATGTCCCATGGAGCTTCCTTCATTTCCTTTCTACTTTTTACTTTTTCCTTACACTAGAATTGTGTTTATGACTTTTTAAGGTAGGTTACTTTTTTGTAATGATAACTGAAAAACAAACTGTGTCAGAGTACCAGGGATTATACTTGACTTGCTTACCAACTCATACCAATAAGGTTGTATGTCACTGCTGGCATATATTGACTTGTATACACTACCTAGGAGTGAGAGTTTAAAAGTCCAAAGTCTGTCCCTTTCTCTGTTATGATTGGTGCTGCACACAGCCATACGCAGTTAATAACCAATCATCACACAGATAACTCATTGGACTTGCAAGTGCTTACTTTTTACATTAAACCATTCATGTCAGCACTCATGGCATGCTGAGAGTCAGGATCAGGGACAGACTGAACACTTGGGCACTTCGGTCATGGACCAAGAGCCCATGGCAGTCAAGGGACTGGTTGCAGAAGAAGTTATGGGCCTTTTGGGGAGATCAGCAGATCTCTGAAATTATCCCTGCATCAGCAGAATTAACGCCTGTTCTGGTGGTTTGGTGGTATGGAGCCTGCATGCCATACTTAACCCCAGGGAAAGTCCACTCCAGCTCTCTCAACAGTACAGAGGCTGGGTGGATTTACATTAAAATAATTTTAAAAAAATTAGTGTCCGTCAATGTGCCCGCCAGGGCATGTGTGTCAGTAAGTGTGTGTCTGTCTGTCAGTGAGTGTGCCTGTTTAGGTGACTTGCCCCCTCTGATGGCAATGGAAAGGTGATTGTATCACCTTTTTTTCCCACACTGTGTCGGTCTTGTCAAATTGTAAGTATAGTGGTACATTTTTCAAAATTAGTCATTTGGTTTTCAATTTATTGTAAAGCACTCTTTACTGGATAAACCATGTGTATTTGTGTATGTATTGGACTTCCTGGAGGCCCAGAGCCTAAGTTTGCAGGGAGCCCAGATTGCTGTCAGTCTGTCGTTGGTCAGAATGTGTAATTCATGGTTCTTGGACTAACAGGTCTTTTAGGCAAAGCTCTGTTTTTTGACACATTAGTTAAACAAAAGATTTGGGCACTATAACCAATTTAATAACCCAGTTAATTGTTATTTTTTTTTTAAATCACTGGTTCATTGATTAATCTGAATCACCAAATTGCAACATATGTTTGAAGTATAAGAAATATTAATCAATGTGATGTTTTTAACTTGATTTTAAGGTTCTTATAGTATTTTAGAAAAGAAAAGGGTTGCGAAGGTAATTGGATATTAGGAAATATTTGCAACACCATTTACATAGTCAGAACCTCAAATGTAATCTATTTATCTATTTAAATAATTGTGTAATATTTCTAAGGGTTTAGAGGTTACGTTTAAATGTATTGCAGGCTGCCAGGGCCTGTGTGAGAGTATTTTGCACCATCGTGAAGACAAACTACTTGCAGCCCCTACACAAAACAAATATTGCAAACATTGTTTGTCTCTTACTTGCCCAAGCCTATATCTGTGCCTCTTTTTCCCCTTACCAAGCCCCCCCCATTTTTCCCCTTATTCCCCAGCACCATTGTGTGTCTCGTATTCCCCCCACCTCTTGCATGTCTCTTTTTACTCCTATCCAATAATAGATTATCTTCTCCCCACTTCCTTTTGTCTACCAACCTTTAAATTTAAAAATGTAAGCAATATAAATATTACTCACGTTGTTGCTAGCACAAGGACTCCTCTTCAGCAGCCTACAGTTACTCCTTTGAAGAAATCAGCAGCCATGCTGATGTCTTTGCAGTTTCCTCCAATCATAGAGAAGCAATGGACTGGAAGTATGCATGTGCACCCAAACACAAAGATCCTCAATCAAATGTTGCTATCAACAATTATTTGGTCTGGAGGAGGAAGTACCTCTATTGGCTGTAAGGAGGAGAGTCAGTAGCGGTAGAATTAACCCATTGCAGGGTTAAAACTGAAGGCCAACTTAAACCAGACCACTTTGAATGGACACTATAGTCACCTGAACAACTTCAGCTTAATGAATTTGTTCATGCGAGAACTATAGCTCCCTGCAGCCTTTCTCATTTAAACACTGTATTTTCTGAGAAAATGCCACCAAAAGGACTTCAGAGTTGATGAATGCATAATTCACATTCATCTTCACGTTTGACGTCTTCAAACGTGCTATCAGCATACAGGAGATAAGAGGATTTGTGAATGCGCCTACTATGTCCTGTAGTAACCCCGGAGCCTGTCAGCTCAGAGCCGACAGTGTGGGAGATAAGATCTCCTGCACATAGTGTCGGCTCGAGCTAACAGGCTGAAGGCAGAAGGCTGAAGGCAGAAGGCAGGAGGTTGCAGAGATCTCCTGACTTCAAACAGTAAGTATACTTATTTTAAAAAGTGAGAGTGTGTGAGTGAGAGAGTGTGTGAGTGAGAGAGTGTGTGAGTGAGAGAGTGTGTGAGTGAGAGAGTGTGTTAGTGAGAGAGTGTGTGAGTGAGTGAGTGAGTGTGTGTGAGTAAGAGAGCGTGTGTGAGAGAGACAGTGAGTGTGAGCAGGGCCAGATTAACAGCCCAGTGGGCCTGGTGCTGACAATTATGATGGGCCTAATTATAGAATCTTATCGACCAAAAACACTAAAACACGTGTATCTGATGGAGATGGTGCTGGAGAGAAAGAAAGCAGCAGCTATAAGAAAACCAATACCTTATGCTAATCTCCCTCTAATTTATGTTTTCATCTTTCAAGTAAATCCATAACCCCTAACAGCAGTGTCCAGTCAAGCAGGAAGTCAATGGGCACGGTAAAAGAGTCTGCCACTGACACAAAACACGTAACCTGCCAAAAGGGGCGAACATGCCCAAAAAGAGGACATGTCTGCCCAAAGTATTAGAAGGCCAGCCTGGCATGAATGCATGTGAGGCTGCCTGCCAATCATGCAGCTGGCCGACTAAGGGCATACTAGGCAGACAGCACCCTGAGCTTGGCATAAATGCGTCTAATGATGCGCTCACTCAATGCTTTCTAAGGACTGTCCCCTAGCACTCGCTGGTCCACTTGTCTCGTTACCGTCCTACTAGCAGGCAGAAGCTCCTGGTATATAGTATGAGACAGAGAAAAGCTGTATGTAGTGATTGTAGAAGAAAGAGAACATGCCACAGTGTTAGAGAGACCAAAGTCAGCATTACCTTAACTATATTCATTGTCAGCCAGTCCACACAAGTTTTGTTCCCATACATCCCTCTTAAAGGACCACTCTAGTGCCAGGAAAGCATACTCGTTTTCCTGGCACTAGAGTGCCCTGAGGGTGCCCCCACCCTCAGGGACCCCCTCCCGTCCGGCTCTGGAAAGGGGAAAGGGGTTAAATCTTACCTTTTTCCAGCGCTGGGCGGAGAGCTCTCCTCCTGCTCTCCTCCTCCGATCCGCCTCTTCTCCTCCCCGTCGGCTGAATGCGCACGCGCGGCAAGAGCTGCGCGCGCATTCAGCCGGTCACATAGGAAAGCATTCATAATGCTTTCCTATGGACGCTTGCGTGCTCTCACTGTGATTTTCACAGTGAGAATCACGCAAGCGCCTCTAGCGGCTGTCAGTGAGACAGCCACTAGAGGAAAAAGGGGAAGGCTTAACTAATTGATAAACATAGCAGTTTCTCTGAAACTGCTATGTTTATAAAACAATTAGTTAACCCTAGCTGGACCTGGCACCCAGACCACTTCATTAAGCTGAAGTGGTCTGGGTGCCTAGAGTGGTCCTTTAAGTTTCCATACTTAAGCAAGAGTAAGTGAAAAGTAGTTAGGGTTGCCACCTTTCTTTGAAAAACATACCAGCCTTACTAATTTGCATAATTAATTATGTATGGGTGACATCACATGATGTAAATCACAAGGAGTGAAATAAGAGAAAATGCTGTAAAATCACCAAAAAATTACTTACAGTTTGATTCTGCTGAATAGATGGATTGCTTCCAGAGTTGTCATGTCTACCAGTGCCCCGATGTCTCCCAGTGCCCTCATGACTCAGTGCCCCATGTGTCGATTACTCCAGGTCTCAGTGTTCCTATGTATCAGTGTCTCAGTGCCCCATGTCTCCCAGTGTTCCCTAGTCTCACAGTGTCCCCTAGTGTCGTGTCCCCAGGTCTCCCAGTGACCTTATGTATCGCAGTGTCTCTATGTATCCCAGTGTCATAATGCCCCATGTCTCCCTGTGTCTTCCAGTATTCCCATGTGTCTATGTCCCCATGTCTCCCAGGGTCCCCATGTCACTAGGACACTAGGAACATGGGGAGACCTGGGGACACGGCTAGGGACACGGAGACACCAGAGACACTGGCTGGGACACATGGGGACACTGGGAAAATAGGGGACACTTGAAGACATGGGGACACTTGAAGACATGGGGACACAGACACCAGGGACACAGACACTAGAGACACTGGCTGGGGGACACTGAGACATGGGGGCACTGGGAGACATGGGACACTGAGACACCAGGGCCACAGACACTAGGGACACTAGCTTTGAGACATGGGGACATGGGGACATTGAGACACTTGGGGCACTGGGAGACATGGACGCACCAGGAGACATGGGGACAGTGAGACACTGAGAGACTAGGGGGCACTGGGAGACTAGGGGGCACAGGGCCACATACACTAGGGACACTAGCTTGGAGACATGGGGACATGGGGACATTGAGACACTTGGGGCACTGGTAGACAGGGAGGCACTAGGAGACATGGGGACAGTGAGACACTGAGAGACTTGGGGGCACTGGGAGACTAGGGGGCACTGGGAGATGAAGGGGCACTGAGACATCAGGGACACTGGCTGGGAGACATGGGGACACTGAAAGAAATGGGGACACTGTGTCCCCATGTGTTTCTGTGTCCCCAAGTGTCTGTGTCAAAATGTCTCCCAATGTCCCTTAGTGTCTGTGTCCCCATGTCTCCCAGTGTCTGTCATAATGTCTCCCAATGTCCCTTAGTGTCTTAGTGACCCCAATTCCTCACTTCCCTGAGCTGTAGGCTGTCTCTGCAGGGCAGGAGTTGCTGTCTGGACTCTCTGTAGCTGCTCCCCTGCAGATCAGTGAGTAGAGATAGGCAGGGAGGGATATGCTGGAACGTCCTATCCCTGCCTCTCTCCACACACTTTGACCCTTACTGGCCAGTGCTGGTATTGCATAGTAATCTCTGTTTAGACTGAGAAACATACCAGCATTTGTATTGCCAGTGACTGCAATATTGGCACTAGCCAGGCAGCCTCAAATACTGGCTGTGCCGTTAAAATAAAAGCCAGGTGGAATACCTAAGAGTAGTGTGTAAATAATAAAATAAAATAAAAAATAGTTGTTTTTTAAATCAATGGGCCTATTCGATGGGTCTGGGCCTGGAGCCGCAGCTCCATCAGCCCCTATGTTAATCTGGCCCTGAGTGTGAGAGAGACAGCGTAAGAGACAGTGTGAGAGACAGTGAGTATGTGTTAGACAGTGAGTGAGAGAGACAGTGAGAGAGGGACAGTGAGTGAGATAGAGTGTGAGTGAGTGTGAGAGAGAGACAGTGTGAGAGACAGTGTGAGAGAGAGTGTGAGTGTGAAAGACAGTGTGAGAGACAGCGAGTGTGTGAGTGTGTGAGAGAGTACGTGTCAGTGTGAGTTAGACAGTGTGAGTGAGGCAGTGTGAGTGAGAAAGTGAGTGTAAGTGAGACAATGAGTGTGAATGAGACAGAGAGTGTGAGTGAGAGAGACAGTGTGAGAGACAGTGAGTGTGAAAGAGTGTGAGACAGTGAGTATAGCTTGTATACTAAGTTTGGGCTGGAGGGTTGCCGAAGGAGGGGGGCGTGCATAGGCAGCGAGCTGAGCTCTCAGTCAGCTCTGCTCATGAACCCGCATACCACACACATGCGCGGTAGAGTGCTGAGTTCATTCATAGGGTGGCATTTAGTGCCGCTCTATGAAGAACGCGATTGGTGCAGCGCAAAGCTGCGCATGCGCTCCAGATCGGTATGACGCTTCTCTAAGAGAACCGTCTGAGCCCTGCTACTTCGTCATTTTGACGAAAAAGGGGGCGCGGCCTGAAGGGGATCTCGGAGCTGGAACGGAGGTAAGTTTTAATGATAAAAATGACTTAGATTTTTTTTTTTTTGAGAAGTTCACATAAAGGCAAGAAAGAAGGCTGGGGGACCTGTCTTTCTTGCTTTTATATTTTGACTATAGTGATCCTTTAATGAGATTCAGTGGTCCTCTAAACAAGCTCCTTCCTCTAAATATGATCTGGTTATGTGCATACATTTGCATTAAACGTTTGCATCATCAATATTATAAAGGTCATTTTAGACATTGCCTTTGACACCACTCTTTATATATGTGGACACTTGCACATTATGCCACAATCAATTTCTTTTTTGCTGCATAAGCAATGCATTCATTATTTTTGCATTTTAAAAGCTACTTCTTTATATATATATATATATATATATATATATATATATATATATATATATATATATATATATATATATATATATATATATATATATATATATATAAATGTAAATGTATATATATATATATATGTATAATATATATATATATATATATAATGTCAGGAATGTTAAAAAATCCTCACATCTCTTAGATCACTTTGATTTACGTATTTAATGTATTAAATGTAATGTATGTACGTATTTAATTATGTTCTTGTATTGTGTTTTACGTCACATTGGATAAATTAATAGAGCTCAATGCAGATTATTTCTACATGCATTTAAAATAATCTGATAATTTTGTTATGCTGCAGTTCTTTAACGACATGATGAACAACTACCAAAAGGTCAAAAGTATAAGATGTTTGTGATTTTTATAGACAAATACAGAATATCTTCCATTAGTGTTTTTTGAAGCTATGTTTAATGTCAGCTAAACTACTGATCAAAAGGTAGACTTCATATTGAAGTGAAATTGTATATTACCCATAATCCATTGCAATCTCTCTCATCCTAATAAATCAAGGAAAATGGACTTGGTATTACTTGATAATTAAGCCGCAATGCCCCAAGAATGTAAAACATTACAGCATAGATTTGGGAAGCTTTTAGTACAAGTTTACTTGTGTCCACTCAAGTTTTTTAAAATGGAAACAAACCAATTTTTGGAAAATAACACATATTTAAAAGTGGAATCTGGCATTTTTAGAAGTTGTTTCTCTAAAAAATTGCAAGCAGCAGGTGTTAAAAACAATCATATATTTTCTAGGTACTTTTTGATCTATTTGTTTTTTGTAATCCATGTATGCTTTTATTAAAAAAAATAATCAATGTTTTTCTCGTGGGACTTGTTTAATGTATAAATTATATTTGTCTAAGAACTGGGTTACATTGTTTTAACACTTTTTGATGATTTAGTTATAATATTGAAACAAAATTTATCATAGGAACCACACTCACTCCCAGCGGTCACCGGTGCTCCGGAACAGGACCAGCAATCCCAATGCATTAAGGCAGCAAGAAAGATTCCCAGGCACTCAAAGTGTGAAAGCCGCAGGCAGATTTATTGAACCAAAAAAGACAGCAATGTTTCGACCTACTAAGAGGTATTTTTCAAGCTAACACCACAAGGCAAACATAAACGTATAGATAGCAAACAATGCTAAGAAAAAGGTCAAACAATAAGTCACTTAAGTCATTAACAAGGATCAATAATTAGTACAAAATACACAGATCATATAAAATGTAAATATATAAGTACAATATACATAATCAGACATATATATATATACCCTATATACTTGAGTATAAGTCAAGTTTTTCAGCACATTTTTTTGTGCTGAAAAACCCCAACTTGACTTATACTCGAGTCAATGTCTGTATTATGGCAATTTACATTGCCATACTACAGACAGGGGGCTGTGGGGGCTGCAGAGAGTGTTTACTTACCTCTCCTGCAGCTCCTGTCAGCTCCCTTCTCCTCCGCGCCGGTCCGGTCAGCACCTCTGTCAGCTCCCAGTGTAAGTCTTGCGAGAGCCGCAGGCAGGGCCGTTTGAAGGAATTTGGGGGCCCAAGCAAAACGGACATGGAGGCCCCCACATGCACGCTCAAGGTCTGGGCCCCCCGGCGCCTGCACCCGGGTCCTCCCCCCCCCCCGAGTCCGCCCACAGGGATGCAGTGTCTGCAGGGCCGGTGCAAGGATTTTTGCCGCCCTAGGCAAAAGTAAAGTTTGCCGCCCCCCATGTGACATCACAGTGCCCCACCCATATGATCTGCCATGTTAACTAACACAGTGCTGCAGTGCCGCCGTGTTTACAATAAAAGGCCTGCAGGGACAGGCTATAGACACCAGAACCACTACATTAAGCTGCAGTGGTTTTGGGGACTATAGTGTCCCTTTAATGTGAGGTAAATTAGAGATTAGTGCCACGAATAATATACTAGATTGCCTACTTACAACCAGATGAGGATGATGATGGGCTTCAGCTGCCGTCTGGCTCCACTGGTCTGGTGTAGAACAGGCTCTCTGGAGGCGGTTTGTAACTGTGGTCACAAAAATCAATGTTCTGGGAGAACGGGAAGCAGCTCCATTTTTTGAGGGCCATTTACACAGCTCAAGGGCTGGGTCCCAGGGTCCACCTTCATGTTCCACCAATGAGTTTGTTCACAGGGGTGTATGTGTGGGGGGGGGGGGGGATGTCCTGATGTGTGTAAGGAATGCATTGTGTGAATCTGTGTTTGTATGTGTAAGGACTGCAAGGTGAGTTTGTGTATGTATGGGATGCAGTGTGTGTGTCTGTAAGGCAGTGTTTCCCAACCCAGTCCTCAAGGCACACCTACCAGTCCAGGATTTAAGGATTACCCAGTTTTGTCTAAGGTGTTTTTAGAAAAAAAAGAAAAAACACCTTAGACACAACTGGGTCACCCCTAAATCCTGGACTAGTAGGTGTGCCTTGAGGACTGGGTTGGGAAACACTGCTGTAAGGGATGCACTGAGTGTGTGGAAGGGGTGCATTGTGTGTTGCTGTGTGTAAGGGATGCATTGCTTGTGTATGTGTGTCTGTGTGTAATGCATTGTGTGTTTTTATGTGTGCAAGGGGTGCATTGTGTGTGTGTGTGTGATGGATGTCAATCTCTCCCCCTACCCCGTCAATTTCCTTCTTCTCCCCCTCTCCAATTTCCTTCTTCTCCCCCTCCCTCTCATTGCCTTCTCCCCCTCCAAATTCCTTCTTCTCCCCCTCCCTCTCATTTCCTTCCTTCTCCCCCCTCCAATTTCCTTCTTCTCCCCCTCTCTCTCATTTCCTTCCTTCTCCCCCCCTCCAATTTCCTTCCTCCCCCCTCCAATTTCCTTCCTCTCCCCCCTCCAATTTCCTTCCTCCCTCCCCCCTCAAGTTTACTTCCTCCCTCCCCCCTCAAATTTCCTTCCTCTCCCCCTCCCTCAAATTTCCTTCCTCTCCCCCTCCCTCAAATTTCCTCCCTTCCTCTCCCCCCTCCCTCTCCCTCAAATGTCCTCCCTTCCTCTCCCCCCTCAAATTCCTACCTCTCCCTCCCCTCCCTCAAATTTCCTTCCTCTCCCCCCCTTCGAATTTCCTCCCTTCCTCTCCCCCCCAAAAATGTCCTCCCTCCCTCTCCCCCCCACTCCCTCAAATTTCCTCCCTCCCCCTCCACCCACTCAAATTTCCTCCCTCTCCCCCCCACCCACTCAAATGTCCTCCCTCGCCCCCCCACCCACTCAAATGTCCTCCCTTCGCCCCCCACCCACTCAAATTTCCTCTCTCTCCCCCACACCCACTCAATTTTCCTCCATCTCCCCCCCCACCCACTCAAATTTCCTCCCTCTCCCCCCCACCCACCCACTCAAATTTTCTCCCTCGCCCCCCCACCCACTCAAATTTTCTCCCTCCCCCACTCAAATTTTCTCCCTCCCCCACCCACTCAAATTTTCTCCCTCCCCCCACCCCCACCCACTCAAATTTTCTCACCCCACCCAAATTTTCTCCCTCCCCCCCACCCACCCACCCACCCACTCAAATTTTCTCCCTCCCCTCCCCCCACTCAAATTTTCTCCCTCCCCCCACTCAAATTTTCTCCCTCTCCCCCCTCCCCCTCCAATTTCCTCCCTCTCCCCCCTCCCCCCTCCAATTTCCTCCCTCCCTCTCCCCCACTCACTGAAATGTCCTCCCCCAACTGGCTGTCCCTGACACCCGGCGGGCGCGCGAGGGAGCACTCTCCCTGGCTGAGTGCATCCTCTTCAGCTCCCTCGCGCGCCGCGTACTGATGCCGGAGCCGGAAGATGATGTCATCTTCCGGCTCCGGCATCAGTACGGTGCGCGAGGGAGCTGAAGAGGAAGCACTCAGAGGAAAGTGCTCCCTCGCGCGCCCGCCGGGTGTCAGCAGGGCCAGCCTCTGGGGGGCCCTGAGGTGACCGGCTGCTGGGCCCCCCAGGAGAAGAGGCTGGCCCAGTGGGTACATACCGGGCCCCCTGCGACCCGGTATGTACCCACTGAATGTGGGGCCCGGACGACCTGAGCAGTCCGGGCCCCCCAGGACCGCATGCCCCTGCCGGCTCTGCTTGGGGCCCCGGGCCAGCTCGGGGCCCCAAGCAGTTGCTTGTTTTGCCTGTCGGGTAGCGACGGGCCTGGCCGCAGGGTCATAGTGCGGCTCTCGCGAGACTTACACTGGGACTTGCAGAGGGAGCTGACCGGACCGGCGAGGAGGAGGAGGGAGCTGACAGGAGCTGCAGGATAGGTAAGTGCTCTCTGCCAGCCCCCTCCACTGAACTGCCAATGCCACTGGACCACCAGGGAGTGAGAGCCCCCCTCGCTGCCATGTATCAAGCAGGGAGGGGGGACGAAAAAAAAAAAATAATAATAAAATAAAATAATATAAAAAATAATAATACAATTAAAAAAATAATTAAAAAAATAAATAATAAAAATGCCCACCCCCCCACCAAGGCTCTGCAACACATACACAAACACACACTGCATCACACACACTCACACTGCATCACACACACACACACACACACACTGCATTCATACACACACACTGCATTCATACACACACACTGCACCCATACACACACACACTGCACCCATACACACACACACTGCACTCATTCACACACACTGCATTCATACACACACTGCACTCATATGCACACTGCACTCATATACACACACTGCACTCATTCACACACACACTGCATTCATACACACACTGCATTCATACACACACACTGCATTCACACACACTGCATTCATTATATACACACACTGTAAATAAATATTCAATTAATTAATTTTTTTTAGGATCTAATTTTATTTAGAAATTTACCAGTAGCTGCTGCATTTCCCACCCTAGTCTTATACTCGAGTCAATAAGTTTTCCCAGTTTTGGGGGGTAAAATTAGGGGCCTCGGCTTATATTCGGGTCAGCTTATACTCGAGTATATACGGTATATATAGTCTCAACAATAACTTGCCCTATGTGCCAAGGAAGGGAGAGACAGAGCATAATAAAAATTAACGAAAAAATGAAATAATGTGCAGGAAAAAAAGCCTGTCCGAGTGTGTAAAAATCATTTCCGGGTATTTGGAACACAGGAGGGGCTACTGGAACACAAAACGGGAGACGCCCCTCATACGGAGCGGTGTGAGTGCCAAAACAGTAACAATTTCATATCCACATGGGTAACCCCTATTGTGACTGAGCATGGTTTTGAGTAATGGGTACATGTACCGTCATACTCACCACTTTATCTTGTAAGCGGCAGTCTGTTTGCACTCTGTTTCATGATAGTTGATTGACACTTCTATCACGACCTTTTAACTTTTTGTCTGAATAAAATTGTTATTTTAACATAAGCTCACCAGCTAATATGTTAAAATGTTTGGCTTAGTTGACTGTTAGAAGTTATATCAATCAGTTTCTCAAAATCTTCATCAGAAAAATTGTCTGGCTTGTCTTTTATGAATGGATTTAGAACCCACTCATTATTGTTTTCATTTAAGAATGGAAAATACTGATTAATAGATGTGATTAAATGGCGAAGATGATCTACAATTTCATTGAGAATTTCATCTTCAAATTCAATTCCTGATTCTTTAAGAAAATCCTTAAGTATTGGCAAAGAGTTCAAATTATTTTTATTATTAGAGTTCAAATTATTTTGCTCAACAGATGAGGTCCAAAACTGCAGCTTACAAGACAGTGACAATATTTTATCTCTTGCATTAAAAAATATTAGTGATAACTATATGTAATTTAATTTTGTGAATATGTCTGCAAGATATGCTATTTTGGATAACCGCAAAGTGTTTGTTAATCAATCAGATAATCCAAATTTATGATCCTGGAAATATGCAAACAACTCTTGATGCAAACAAAAATTGGCTGGCTTGTCTTTTATGAATGGATTTAGAACCCACTCATTATTGTTTTCATTTAAGAATGGAAAATACTGATTAATAGATGTGATTAAATGGCGAAGATGATCTACAATTTCATTGAGAATTTCATCTTCAAATTCAATTCCTGATTCTTTAAGAAAATCCTTAAGTATTGGCAAAGAGTTCAAATTATTTTGCTCAACAGATGAGGTCCAAAACTGCAGCTTACAAGACAGTGACAATATTTTATCTCTTGCATTAAAAATATTAGTAATAAATATATGTAATTTAATTTTGTGAATATGTCTGCAAGATATGCTATTTTGGATAACCGCAAAGTGTTTGTTAATCAGATAATCCAAATTTATGATCCTGGAAATATGCAAACAACTCTTGATGCAATTCAAATATTCTAGCAAGGACTTTACCTTGTGATAGCCAACAGACTTCTGAATGCAAAAGCAGAGCAGAATGGTGACTACCCATATCTTCACATACAATTTTAAATAGTCGTGACTGTAATGGTCGACTTTTTATAAAATTAATAATCTGGACCGATTCGTCTAGCACAGTTTTAAGTGAGATTGAAATTTTTTTTTAGCTACCAGTGCATGTCTGTTAAGAACACAGTGAGAACTGGTGCTGTTTTTTGCTACTTTTCTTATTCGTGTCACAGCACCTGCCACTTTCCCAACCATTTATTTGGCACCATCACCGCACACATCTACACATTTGTCCCAATTTATTCTGTGTGTGCTCATGAACTTCTGGATACAGTTGAAGATGTTCTCACCAGTGGTATGAGTTTTCAAAGTTTCACACAGAAGCAAGTCTTCTTCAATCTGTTTCTCAAAATGATATCTAACAACACCCAACAAAATTGAAAGTCCTGCAACATATGTGGACTTGTCTAATTGCAGTGAGTACCCATCACATTGATGCAGTGGAGAAATTAGTTCAGTATGGATGTCATCTGCGAGATCATGAATATGGCGCAAAACTGTGTTGTTGCAAAGTGGCACAGCTTAAATATTTTTTACTCAACTTATCACTTAAAATGTATGACACTATTTTTTTGCACATGGTTTTATTAGTGATTCCCCAATTGTGTGTGCTTCTCCTGCAAGTGCTATGCAGTAACTCACTCTGTAAGAAGCCTCTGTGGCTTTTAAATTAGCATTTTGAAATGTTTTGCTCATAAATTGTTTACTCTTCTGATACTCCTTTAGCTTTCACTTAAAAAAGTCAATGTCTTTATCTTTGTACTCTGCCTTGTACAAACATAATTTAGCAGGTGCTAAGGAACTGTTTGGCAATATTTTATTGCAAAGTACGCATTGTGCTTCAGGACAATCTTCATTTCTGGCACATGTGAATCCAAATGACAAGTAGCTCTCACTTTATTTTATTTTATTTTATTTGTTTGAGAAGAAGATTGGCTAGCATTGTGTGCTTTTCTTTTGACTTGCTTTTCACTTGTTTCTGCTATTTGATGATCAGTAGGTTTTCTTAGTTGTATCTTTTTTTCTCAGTTTCTATAAGTGCCAAACAGGTAGAGGTAGTAGTAATCTTTCTCTGAAGAGTTCCCTGCTTTAACCAGCTTTCCAAATTGATGGTTGTTTATTGGTAAAAAACAAAACAAAAAAAAAACTTTGAAAAAATACAGATCTCACAACCTGACTGAAAAGGATGCTGATTTTGATAATGCTCTTAGAAATAACTGAACTTAAGCAGGATTTCTGAGTTAGATTTGGAGCAAAAAGGTTTGAACACTTTGAAAAATAAGTCTTTCAATGCCCATGACAGAGCCTTTTAATGTCCCTGGCAGAGAATTTCAATGCCCCTGACAGAGCCTTTTAATGTCCCTTACAGACCCTTTTAATGTCCCTGGCAGAGAATCTCAATGCCCCTGACAGAGCCTTTTAATGTCCCTTACAGACCCTTTTAATGTCCCTGGCAGAGAATTTCAATGCCCCTGACAGAGCCTTTTAATGTCCCTTACAGACCCTTTTAATGTCCCTAACAGAGAATTTCAATGCCCCTGACAGAGAATTTCAATGCCCCTAACAGAGCCTTTTAATGCCCCTGACAGAGCCTTTAGTACCCCTCTGGGTATATTAGCATATCCCATGGACAAGCCTATTATAGGATAAGACATGATGTTGAGTTTTCTGTACAGTGTATTCCCCATGTTTAGAGAAAATTAATTTGGTAATATGCATGGTATTTTGGGTTTGGACTATCTATCAGAAGAGAATTAGTCCGGTAATACTAGTTACTTTCTCTCTAAAAATGGCATGTAAAATGTTTATAAAGTCTGTTATTCTGGGGTTGATTATGTTTTTTTTTTGTTTGTCCTTAGACAAGCTTCCTAATGTTTAGGAATCTAAAATACATATCTATGTTTTGTTTTATTTTAGAAGAATTTGGAAATGATTTTGCCATGTGAAATTCAGGAGACATTTAAGGCAATTTAGTGCTGGTTTCAACAGACATGTTCTAAGTGAGGAAATAGTGTTGAATATATTTTAGGTGGAGCTGGAATTTTCATACAATGGAATTGTTTATATTCTATAACTCCCGTCTGCAATATCAAGTTGTATTCCAAGAAATTCTGTTATGTTGATGAATAGTTATAATGCTCCTTGGAAACATCATTAATGTTTTGATTACAGAAAAAAAGTGGAAATTATATAAAATATTCTTGAATTTGACAAAAATGTTCAACACTGCATTAAACACTAGAGCAAAAAATGTAATCTTGTGATCTATAATTATATAATTTAGTACTATAAAAATAAAAATAATCTAACATCAATATAAACAAACATCTTCTGTAATCACATCAGTCACTACCTTTAAACGAAGAAGTTAAATTTCTTCTATTAGAAACAAAAATAAAAACCTGAAACCTTATTAACATGCCAAAAAATAGCTGGCTTTGTTATTAAAACAACCCAATTGCCAATTGTATTTTTATATCTAGTAGTTATAAAGAGATATCACTTTCAAAGAAATTAAGTACCATTTGGTAGTTTTCACAGTCCATTTCAGTTTCCTCAATGGTTTGATTACTTGGCAGATATTAAAATATCTATGCTTTACATATATATTTTTTGTGATATAAGATATTATTAGTTTTATGAGTACTATCATTATTTTAATAGTTGAAAACTAGTGAGACTTAGAAAAAATAAATACAAGTACTTTTAAAAAGCAAAGGGCTGGAAAAGTTATTTTTCAAATATTTTAATTGGTTTATGTTTAAAAAAAAATATGATTGTATGTACAGTTTTCTAGTGTTGGCTATATAGATTTCATACATAAAATAAATTTCACATATAGAATTTCTGAAACCCATGCTTTATTTGAAAGCATAGTTGCACTGGGACTATATATTTCAAAACACAGAATCAAACTATCAAGCATCAAAATCTGTTAAAACTACACCCCTTATATTTCTTTTTGCAGCAACACATATTTACATGAAAATAAAACACTGTGAAAATCTGTCCACTTGTGTTTAAGATTTGTGCTATAGAATAATGTCTAGGTGGATCTATTTTCATGTACACCACATCAACAGCATTTCTTGAGTTATGGGTCGGGGTGCCAACTCCCATCACCCTTAACCCTGAGCATGTAATTATTGCAGTTTTTATAAACTGCAATAATTACCTTACAGGGTTAAGTCCTCCTCTAGTGGCTGTCTACCCAGGGACTTCAGGGTTCATAGACGACTTTTGGTCATCTAAACAACGCTGGACGTCCTCACGCTATGCATGAGAACTTCCAACATCACCAAAACCCCCATAGGAAAGCATTAGACAATGCTTTTCTATGGGGAGTTCCTAATGCGAACGCGGCCATTGCCGTGCATTAGGTCTCCCCTGCCGGCGGCCAGCGGCAGGGGCAGAGCATTGGCGGAGCTGAGCCAGCTATTATTAACCCCTTCAGCACCGCGGGAGGGGGCCCTTGACAGAAGGGGAAGCTACAGTGCCAGAAAAACTAGTTTGTTTTCCTGGCACTACAGACTCCTTTTAATCTCCCTGTGTGCTTTTCTTTATTTGCACTCTTGATTATGATTGGCTGCCTCTAAACAAATTTGAAAACAAAATGCAATAATAACATCTTTAGAAGAAGTGAAGAGAGACAAAGAGATTAGTGCAAATATAGGGACCATTTCCAATTAGGATGTGCAGGGAGAAGCACCAACGATACAATAAACAAGTATATCTAAATAAGCGCTTTAAAAATGTGTAAAAATTAAGGAGATTTTATACATTTTACACATGCCCCATATTTCAGTATACATCTATCTTAAAAGAAATTATGTCAGAGGGATGTTGGTGATATTTGAATCAAAGGATTACCATTACTACAGTAAAGATAAAGTGGTATTTTTAATGGGTAAATGTTGCTCTGTGGGTGCTCAAGCACTTAATTTTGAAGTTATAGAAGTGCACTCACAAAAAATTAAGGAGATTACATAATCTATAAAGCATTGTTCGATCCATTAGGTCATGTTCAATTACATAATAAAAAGATCCAAAATACATTCATACCGAGGGCACAAATTATAGCTCTCACCCGAATGTAGTAGATACAAACTGACACATAAATGCAAGCACTGCCAAACACATGCACGCATGCACACGCACTATGGGAGACACACACCATATTTGTGTTATTGTTACTTAAAGTACTGTATGTGTTTCTGTATGTGTATTTGTGACTGTGTATCTGTTTGTCTGTATGTGCCTGTGTATCTGTGTACATGTTTGCTTGTATGTGTCTGTGTATCTGTTTGTCTATGTATACACTCATGTAGCATCAGACCAGTTATTGCCTGGAGTTTGCCATGATGATTTATTGAGAAAAAAAAGTCATACATGGCAGTAGATCAGACTATATAGGTGTAGTCAGATATTGTAAAAAAATGAAAAAAATGAGCAGAAAGAAGTCCACAACCCTTAAAGAACGGGAGTAGGGTGTATCGGTACAGCAAAAGAACCCCTCCAAAAATAAAGGAGAGCTGTGTGTGTGTCTGCTAGTGGTGCTTCCTCAGCAGCTCCTTGTTAGTTGTTCCTGCAGTTTTTTAACCTACTTATTTAGACTGCAATCCTCTTGTTACACTTCATCCAAAGCTCTCAATGATTCACCCTTTTTTCTTGTCAATAGTTAACTATAACAACACAGCTGAACATTTCAAACCTTATATTAGGGAAAAACGAATTAAGGGAACACATGCTTTGTTGGCATTTTAGCCTTATATTTTAATTAATATTTATACACACCAAGACACACAAACATGCACACCAAACACGCACATATATACACATAATTTGGTGGAAGTTACATTTATAACCTTTTGGATCAGAGTTCCACATTTTATTAATATTCTCTTTACGCCTAAAATAAAGTTGTTGTTTTTTGTGACGAAATGTAAAAGACAAGAGAAATTATCTACCATATGTAACCAATTCAAAATGAGTATCTGGAAGCCAGTTTTAAATCTCATTCCATTTAACGGTATTTTTGCAAACTGAATTAGTATCTGCATTTCTAAAGTTATTGGCAAGAGAATTGATTTTTGGGAAATATGGAGTGTCTTAGACTTAGCTATTCCCTTCAAATGACAAATATGCATAGGAAAGCCAACTATGCATGGAAAAAATAGATCTGCCATACATTACTTAAGGCTGTTGTTGTCAAATTAATCTAAAAAAAAATCCATTGCACTATTCAGACCTGAGCAGAAATAAACCGATCAAGTTCCAAATGCTTAAAGTGAAATATTCAAATATATACAATTGCATCAATTATAATAATATAATTTTAAACGTGTAAATATACTTGATACCTATCAAATGCAGAACCAACTATTGCATCCGATCTCACTATCAAATTCCCGGTATCATCTATACTCAGTCTGTAAATGCAAGTGCAGTTACATTTCTCTGTAAAGAGTGGACAAAGCACGTTCCTCCATTTAAAATATATATATATATATATATATATATATATATATATATCTCAAAATAAACATATGTTATGGTTTATAATGTCCCTTTCTTATTAAACAATTGGGTACTAGAACAGCAAGTCTCAATGAATGGGCATATCAAGCAAGCAGGTAATACAAAAGCTGTCATTAGAACACATGGGGACCCTTACAAGCACAGTGGCTAGGCTCCTCCAAACCACCCACACACATACTCACACATGTAACCTGACACATAAATACCACTCACCCACCCACATGAATTCCACACACACTCAGATACACACTGACAGACAATATGAGGAATAATGAATGCCACATACAGTCGCACACATACAAATGCACACTACCAGACAGACACAGACTACCAAACATACACACACATATTCAGACAGCCATGCACAGACAAACATTCACACATGTATTGACAGACTCATACACACTTACAAAAAACACACACAAATTGTGGTTTAGCCACCTTCCTCTTTGCCTATCTTATGCCAGGAGGGTGGTCCAGCAGAGACCTGGTGCCTGCTGCAAGTCTCAAGGGGGTGTGCAGGGCTGTTCCTACCTCCCCCGTGGCTTTTTTTTAAATGCTGGGGAAAGTGAATGGACAGTCTTTTTAGATGTACTTAAATTAATTGAAAGGTTGTGCTTGGCACATCTATGGAGCTATAGCTTTAATCATTTAAACCTATATGGGAGCATGTGATGGTAAACACACAGGGATGCAAATGCGTGTCATATTTGTTTTAATATCATATTTTGGTTTTATGAAAACTATGGGTGGATTGCTATATATCTATATGCCACATGCAAATTTACTAGACGTTACAAGGACAGCTCTGATGGAATTTTGCATAAGATATAGAAAGATAGGCACCATTAAATGGCATTTTTTCAGGTTCCTCCTTTACAAACTTTATAATTCCATTGTTTTTTTTTTCTGTACTGACACTTGTATCAAGCAAGCTTGCTGATGATGCCTACTACATTTTTTAAAATAGATGTGTGTCCTACATCCATGTATTTAAACCACTGATGTCAGACTAAGGTAAACAGGATAGTTACACACTTTTTTGCACTGCGAGCGACAAATAGTGTAATTCATTAAATATGTTTTAAGTTGATGGAAATGTAACAAGGTGTAAAGTGTTTTGTGGTAGATATCAGACTGATATGAGGTTGAGAAATGCTCACTGTATAATTCTTTTTTACTAGTGTGATTTTTAAAGAAACACATGGTTTCAGCTATGCAATATTTCAAACAGACACTTTTCATGCCTCTGAGTTGTAAATAATGCATTGACCTACCGTATTTTTCGCTCCATAAGACGCACCTCACCATAAGACGCACCTAGTTTTTAGAGGAAGAAACCCAGAAAAAAAATATTCTGAACAAACTGTCCCATAGTGTTTCTTACTATGGGACAGTTTGTACAGAATATTTTTTTTCTCCCCTGTCCCATAGTGTCCCGCCCCCTTCCATAGTCTTCTCCTCTCTCCCATAGACTTCATCTCCCCCCCTCCCCATAGACTTCATCTCCCCCCCTCCCCATAGACTTCATCTCCCCCCCTCCCCATAGACTTCATCTCCCCCCCTCCCCATAGACTTCATCTCCCCCCCTCCCCATAGACTTCATCTCCCCCCTCCCCACAGACTTCATCTCCCCCCCTCCCCACAGACTTCATCTCCCCCCCTCCCCACAGACTTCATCTCCCCCCCTCCCCACAGACTTCATCTCCCCCCCTCCCCACAGACTTCATCTCCCCCCCTCCCCACAGACTTCATCTCCCCCCCTCCCCACAGACTTCATCTCCCCCCCTCCCCACAGACTTCATCTCCCCCCCTCCCCACAGACTTCATCTCCCCCCTCCCCACAGACTTCCACCCCCCCCCCCACAGACTTCCACCCCCCCTCCCCACAGACTTCCACCCCCCCCTCCCCACAGACTTCCACCCCCCCCTCCCCACAGACTTCCACCCCCCCTCCCCACAGACTTCCACCCCCCCCACAGACTTCCACCCCCCCCCACAGACTTCCACCCCCCCCTCCCCACAGACTTCCACCCCCCCTCCCCACAGACTTCCACCCCCCCTCCCCACAGACTTCCACCCCCCCTCCCCACAGACTTCCACCCCCCCCTCCCCACAGACTTCCACCCCCCCCTCCCCACAGACTTCCACCCCCCCTCCCCACAGACTTCCACCCCCCCCTCCCCATAGACTTCATCCCCCCCTCCCCATAGACTTCATCCCCCTCCCTCCCCATAGACTTTATCCCCCTCCCTCCCCATAGACTTTATCCCCCTCCCTCCCCATAGACTTTATCCCCCTCCCTCCCCATAGACTTTATCCCCCTCCCTCCCCATAGACTTTATCCCCCTCCCTCCCCATAGACTTTATCCCCCTCCCATACTGTCCCCCTCCCCTTGTCCTATAATTACTTACCTGTCTTGCAGCGTTGGCCGGCAGCACAGGGCGCACCGCGGTAGTGGAACTTGAATTTCATGTTCCGGTTTCCGGCGGGACTGAAAGGAAGTGCGCACTCAGCTTGTGCGCACTTCCTTTCAGTCCCGCCGGAAACCGGAACATGAAATTCAAGTTCCACTACCGCGGTGCGCCCTGTGCTGCCGGCCAACGCTGCAAGACAGGTAAGTAAAGCTTCATATTCGCTCCATAAGACGCACAGACATTTCCCCTCACTTTTGAGGGGAAAAAAAGTGCGTCTTATGGAGCGAAAAATACGGTACTTATTTTCAGAATTTTACCATAATCATTGCACACAGCAATGTGGCTGCTTTCATTGCTTCCTGACATTTCACTATGTTGTTGTTAAATTTTACATTTATCTATTTCCATAAATACATACATATTATAATTATTTATTTTACAAAAAACATGTTTTTTTTATGTACGTATGCAGGACATATAACCACACACATACACACACACACTCTCTCTCTCTCCTTCTCTATGTGAAGCATTTGACTTAATTAGCATCATGAAGAGTGTCTAGTAGATGTCAGTTTGACAGCCTCTAGAGGCATAGTTTTGGACAAATGTAAACATTTTTGTTTTTTTATACATGGAAATAGTCTACAATGTCCGAAATAAAGGACACGGTCTATGCACCAAAATTACTTCATTAAGATGAAATGGTTTTAGTGCTCTTGTTACAATACTTTCTTCAACAGAACATGATTTGTTACCCTCATTAATGACATCATGCCAAGTAAACACAACCAGAACCAACCTCATGCATATTCTTACATGCTCGAACACAAGGATAAAAGATTAAAGTATTAATTTATTAACATTCACTCACTTAAACTTTAAACTTAAACTTTGTAGTCCTATAACCTGAAGTTAAAATAACAACAACAAAAATACACCTAACACAAAATATATTTTATTGCAACTCAGAAGGTAATTACCAAAAAAAATTACATAAACATTCACTCCCATTTCTATAAAATTCCAGATAAGCTCTCGTGTAACCAGTTATATTTATATATATCACAGAACCTGTACAATGGAATTCACATGTGTGTGCAAATGATCTATTATCGTAAAATAAATACTCTTATCTCTGGAGGTCCCCATAAATTGTTAAAGACAATTTATTACAAACAGTATCATGAGGATCCAGCAGCTATGAACACATGCTTGGTTTAAAAGAAATGTCAAAATGTTTGAAAATACCACCAAGCAAAGTTAAATTCATTATTAAACAAGAGAAGGGTATTGCTCAAATACTACTCTGCCTATTGAAGGCCATTGACCAAAGTTCAGTAAATGAGAATGGAAGACACAAGTCTATACAGCAAAGAGGCTATTGGCAACTATGCAGAGATTTGGAGCTGGGATAAGTAAAATGACTGTGTAACATCTACAATTTAGAAGTTCCACAAAAATTGGTTTATAGACACATGACAAGAAGAATACAATTACTGAAAAATAGCATTTCAAATCTGATTTTAAATTTGCCAAAAGAGAGAGAAATAAACATAGAAAAAGTTTCTGAAGTTTGATGAGACTAAAATTGAGTTTATTGATGAAACACAATGTGCAAATTAAAGACTGTTTTCTGTGCTTTCTGGCTAAATTCACATTAACTCTACCTCTAAACATATGTTTAAAGTTTCAGCAGATGTTCGATGTTTTGGTTTTCTAAAAGGAGTTATTAAGCTATGATTGGTAATTTGTTTACCAAGAAGAAACAACTTTTAGCTCGTCCTTCCTTTCGTATATGAAGTCAATCTTGTGTTCTGTGACACATAAATCTGGCTGCTGGGATGCTTTTATTTTCTGTTACAAGAATTGTGACTGGTCAGTACTGAAGGCAAGATAGATAGAGGAAAATAAAGAACATTTCTGGAGGAAACCCCGTTAAGTCTACAAGACTCTTGAAACTGGATATTGACCCGAAGACAGCCAAAGGTGCACTGGAATTATTTAAGACAAAGAACATTGTCCAGTCAAAGCCCTGTATGACAATCTGGATGAGAATATGTAACGATATTTGAAACTGCTGTTCACCACTGGCCTCCATTGAAGCTGAAATAGAGCAATTTCGAAGAAGCAAGTTTGCGGGTTCCTAAAGTAAAAAGGTGGTATCCCAAAAAGTCACAGTTTAATTTAAAAAAATGTATTGCAAAAAGTTAGTTTAATTTCAGCCAAAGGTCTGATGTTGGATACACCAAGAGGTAAGACACACCTGTTTACTTCCAAGTAACTGTGAGTGCAGTTAAGGGCAGAGTCATCTTCTCAAATTAACAATATTATTCTATGTTTATATTTTCTGGGGTTTTCATCTGTAGACTCCCTTTTTTGCATATGTGGTTAAAATATATTTCTCTCTTTACTTGTTTTTTTCACTGGTGTTTAATTAGAAGTGTGAGTTGTTTGTACATATTTTTTTTGTGCATTGTTTTTTAACTGGTCTTTATAAAGTTATGTTGTGTAAAACAAATTGTAAAACTAAAACAATCTAATTCTAGGTTGTAACAAGGTGGGTGGATATTTTGTGCAAGGCAAACAACTGTATTGTGAGAAAAAAAAGAAAAAAGATTATATTATTAATCTTCATTTCCTAACTCTAGTAAAAATATTACCCTATATTGCATAAGGATGTATGTCATAGTATCAATTTAAATAGTTTCCCCTAAATGGATCTCAGATAATCCATCCATAATTCCCAGACTGGGTTCATGTTTCCTTTTTTAATGCTTACTTCACTTTTTACCTGAGTTTGAGGAAAATGATGTACTTGTGAATTAAATATAATTTGTCTGACTAGTTTTGTGTTCTTCATAAATCCTTGGATGACTGCCACTTGGACCATGTGCATTTTTATTCTAACTTTCCTGAGCCTTTTTTTGGGCTTTTTCATATTCGTGACAAATATTTAATTGCTATAGGTTATGTTTTTTGATTGCATTTTCATTGTTTACCTGACAAACATTTAAATTAAATGTATTGTTTAGTGTATTTGCCTCATCTTTACTGTTTATTGACTTTCACATGTATATGTTTTCACATTATTTTCAGCTATTTAAAATTAACTAGGTTGCTATTGCTCACAATTTTACATATTTTGTATAAATACTATCCATTTTATCAAACTGTAGGTATTTAAGCGTGAGTTGGTTTTAAATATACATTCAATATATGTATGAATCCAGTTATTTGGGAATTAAAAAAAAACACACATTTAATACACACACAGACATTAAGAGATACTGTTGTTAGAATAAGCTGTGCTTCTTTAATAATTACATAATTTAATAATTAAAAATATGTGTTTCTTAAATAATTACAGTTCTACAGTTTTCCTACCCTTGAATGGCTGTCTAGAAAGGTTGTTTCAGAGTGAACAGGCAAGTCAAAAGTATAGAAGGGATTTATGATGTCACCTATTTAATTTGTATTTGGCCATCTGAGCCTGAATGCCTACATGATAGATACAGAGCATCATTGCTGAGTTTAAGGAATGTGTTTTCGGATTACTTCCTATATATCTAAGAATTATATTATATGGAGTGGTGACTCTGCAAAATGTGATCAGATTTTCTCTGCCAGCAACTCATGTCCACTGATTACTGCTCTTCTCCTAGAGTTAGCTATTAGCTAGAGTTAGAAGCCTGTAGATATAGTAGACCGAGATGTGGCCTAACAGGCAGTGAGTTGGGAGAGGCAGCTAATCTCCTGATTTGGACCATTTTAAATTTGATTAATGCATATCAGGCAATCTTATTTTTCCTCCCAGTCTACACATTCTTATTCAAGTCACAATACACAAGTGCCATTTTGAGTTTTCTGAAGAAGATTGAAATTAAATGCAGACTTGTCTTCTTGAAATATTTTAAGATGGCACCAATGCTCATGAAGGTTCTACTATAGGATAGACAAGACAATTTTCAGAGACCTATGGCACACCACAATTCAGGGGGGGATTGCCGTTTTGGAACGCGAGTTGTGTCTGCACAAGTTATTCTGGGCCCATTCAGGGGTGTTAGAGTTTGACTGTCCAAGTGCTGAGCCAATCAGGAGGAGACATGTTCTTAATTTCAGTTCAATATCAGATTGCTTACTATAGATTTTAACTTTTTTTAAACTTTGCTAGAGCAGATTCTCTGGCAGTGTGAACCCAGTGAAATCTGATCATACTTGAATTGCTGTGGTTTCCTCAGTACTACAAATCATAGATTGAATTATTTACATGGATGGGCAAGGACAGATTTCTCAGGTGAAGGAAGCCATTGAGTCATAACCAAAATTCGGCACAGGCTGATTTCTACTGGTGAAGTTGATTTCCTTCATTACTTCCAACACTGAGATACCCTCATTTGTATTTTCCCTGTGTAGAGGAAATAAGAATCACTGCGCTAATGCCATCTACAAATGACATCACTGCAGTGTCAGTAATCGCAACAGCCTACAGAGAAAAGAAAAGTTAGTCAATAACTTTTCTTACATATTTTTAAAGCAATTTAAAAAGCATTTTTCTTTTTCCAAATGTGTGTTTTCGTAGATTTATGTTATTTAAAGGGTTATGATATATTGTTATTCAAAGGGGTAAAATATCTCGTTAATGGAACACTTTAGTGTTAGGAACATAAATATGTATTTATAACACTAAAGTGTCCCTCGGTCCCCACACCCACAGAACCCCGGCCATGAAAGGGGTAAAAGCCCTTTTAGTCACTTACGTGATTTTAGTGCTGACGTCCCTCAGCCCTGGGTTGGAATCCTCCAATGATATCAGCCGATGGGAGGACCTAAAGCGCATGCACAGCAAGCGCCAGGTGTGCATTAGGCCTCCCCATAGGAAAGCATTGAATCAATGTTTTCCTATAGAGCTTTGCGTCATGCTGGATGCACAACATATGGATGCACAGGATATCCAGGGTACTTTCATGGAGTCAAACTGCATAAAGCTTCAGGTAGACAGTCAGAAGAGGCATCCCTAACCCTGTAATGTAAACATTGCATTATCTATAAAACTGCACTGATTTACATTGCAGGGCTTAGAAAAATGCAGCGGCCTGGGTGCCTATAGTGTTTTTTAAGTCAGGGATGGAGTACATAGGATTGAGTGAGTGCAGTCCTCATCAGAGGTAGGTTTTACAGAGATAAGGGCAGGACATAATTCTAAAGGTGGAGTTTTGAACTCACCTGGAGCCACTGATTAAACAAACATAAATGAACACATAATTAACATAAGGAGTAAAAGAGCTGACGTTCCAGTACCATGCCCATGGAATAGGATCATTGGTTAAAAAAAAAAGTTTTACTACTCTTCACATGCTTTATAAAGTTTAGGGAATTAAGTATTGGAACTTAGGAAACATGAAGAACAACTCACTACATCCACCTCTTTTTCTCTCTTCTTCTGACTCCCAGACTGCATACCATGAGCTTTTGCATACTAGTAAGAAGTAATGGAGAGAAGAGGACAAGTGAGTATTCAAAGTTTATGATGTTAATTTCATATGTACCACCCTTGGGAAGTCTACATGATTAATTTGTAGACTTTGGATCTTTAATCCTCTGCCACCCCTTATAGATCGTTGGGACGGATTGTCCCAGGCATAATTAAGCTTTTTCATGAGTGTTAACCCCAACAGTGTGTAAATGTAACGAGTATATACCCCTACACGCAGGATCCAGCAAAACAGAAGACAGCACAGAGGAGAGATACGTCTACCGGACCTTAGAGTGGCCGGACTCGACGTAAAGGAGAAGTACAGAGTCAGGAGCGATCCGAGGTCAAGGGCACAAAGAGACAGCGTAAACGAGAACTAGCCGGGGTCTGGTACACAGGAATCAGCAAGCCGGCAAACAGTACAGACGAGGATAAAGCGAAAACGAAGTCAGAAACAAAGCCAAGGTCAAGTACGGAGAAACACAACTGAATACAACAAGCACTAAAGGGAACTGTAGCAGAAACCACGATAGGGCAAGGAACTAAGGGAAAAGGGTAAGTATAAGTAGCCTTCAAACTAACGTGATTGGCTCCTGTCACTTCCACTCCCCCAACAGGTAAGTGTATGGGGTGATTGGCGTGACAGGAGCCAATGGGAGCCTTTTTGCAATTTAGGCTCCCACTGTCTCTTTAAGAGCGCGCCCGAGATTCGCGGCGCGCTCTTAGCTGCAGGCGGGACACGTGACCGCTTCTCGCGGTCACTGCCCGCCTTCCTGTTTGAGCAGTCGGATGAGCCGCGCGCGGCTCGTGCAGCCGCAGGACCGCGCGCGGCTTGAAGAGAGGACCGCGGCCGGCCCCCGGATAAGGTAAGTACCGCTACAGTACCCCCCCCTGAGGACACGCCCTCCGGGCGGGCAGGACCAGGTCTGGCAGGAAAACGTGAATGGAAAGAACGTACAAGGCGGGGAGCATGAACAGCATCCGCAGAAATCCAACTGCGCTCCTCAGGCCCATAGCCCTTCCAATGTACCAAGTACTGAAGCCGACCCCTGAGGAAACGAGAGTCAATAACAGCAGACACTTCGAACTCCTCATGACCCTCCACAGAGACAGGAGGGGGTGTACTCCGGGTATATCGGTTGCGTACGTAAGGCTTCAACAAAGAGGTGTGAAATACATTGGGTATACGCAGATTCTTAGGCAGACCCAAGGCATAAGAAACGGGATTAACCTTATGTATAATGCGATAAGGACCAATGAAGCGGGGAGCCAATTTCATAGAAGGCACCCGGAGGCGAATATTCCGTGTGGAAAGCAAAACCCTGTCCCCCACAACATAGGAAGGAGCCGCTCTGCGATGCTTGTCAGCCTGAGCCTTCTGGCGGGCAGCAGAGTCCACCAAAGAACGCTGAACCTGCTCCCAAGTATTACGCAAACCAGCCAAATGCTCATCCAGAACTGGCATGCCCTGTGAGGAGAATGCAGCCGGAAGAACAACGGGATGCTGGCCATAGACAACGTAAAAAGGGCTATTGCCGGAAGAATCATGAGTGGCGTTATTCCGAGCAAATTCAGCCCAAGGAAGCAGGTCAGACCAATTGTCCTGATGGTGGGACACAAAACAACGGAGGTACTGCTCCAGAGACTGGTTGGCACGTTCAGCAGCTCCATTAGACTGGGGATGGTAAGCGGAAGAAAATGAGAGGGAAATACCCATCTCCGAACAAAAAGCTTTCCAGAACCTGGAAATAAATTGGCTACCCCTATCGGATACAATAGATAAGGGAATACCATGTAATCGAAACACTTCTTTAGCGAAGATAAGAGCCAGTTCCTTGGAAGTGGGCAACTTGCGAAGAGACACAAAGTGAGCCATTTTGGAAAACCGATCTACTATCATTAGGATGACTGTGTTACCATTCGAAGGGGGTAATTCAACAATAAAATCCATTGATAGATTAGACCAAGGTCTCTCGGGAACGGGTAACGGATGCAACAGCCCACAAGGAACTCTACGAGAGGTTTTCATACATGCACAAGTAGAACAAGCACTTATATAGTCAGTAACATCCTTACGTAAGGTATCCCACCAGAAATACCGAGAAACGGCTGACACTGTTTTGGAAATACCAGGATGTCCAGCAGTCTTAGTATCGTGATACAGTGACAGAATATCCCGTCTCTCGGGAACGTCAACGAACAATTTATCATTAGGCCTCTCGCCAGGTGCCATGCTCTGTTTCGCTTGTATGGCCTGCAAGAGGGACGAGGAAATAGACAATATAGTAGTTGCTATTATCCTGTCTGGGGGAATGACAGGAGTGACATCAATCTCCTGTTTGTCAATAGTCTCGAATTGTCTGGACAGAGCGTCCGCTTTAGTGTTCCGGTCGCCTGGCCTATAGGTTATTATATAATTAAAATGAGACAAGAACAGTGACCACCTAGCCTGCCTGGAAGACAATCTTTTAGCTTCGCTAAGGTAGGACAGGTTCTTATGATCCGTAAATATGAGGATGGGATCCTTAGTGCCTTCTAACAAATGTCTCCATTCTTTGAGTGCTAAAATGATAGCAAGGAGTTCGCGATTACCCACATCATAATTCCTTTCTGCTTTGGACATTTGTTTAGAAAAGAAGCCACAAGGATGCAATGGCTTGTCAGGAGACTCTCTTTGGGATAAGACAGCACCTACCCCTATATCGGAAGCATCAACCTCAAGTATATATGGCAATGAGGGGACAGGATGCTGTAAAATAGGGGCAGAGGCGAACGTAGTCTTAAGAAAGTCAAAAGCCTGAAGTGCCTCAGTAGACCAGACACGTGTATTGCCATCCTTTTTAGTCATACGAGTAATAGGCGCTACTATAGACGAAAAACCTTTGATAAAACGTCTATAATAATTAGAGAAACCCAGAAAACGCTGGATGGCTTTCAGACCTTGCGGCAGAGGCCATTCTATGACCGCAGCGAGCTTCTGGGGATCCATCCGAAAACCCTCAGCGGAAATCAAATACCCTAAAAACTGGACCTCGGATTGGTCGAATAGACATTTTTCTAATTTGCAATAAAGACCATTAGCAAGAAGGGTCTTCAGAACTGTCGTAACATGTCTGTGATGAGTGTGAATGTCTGTAGAATATATTAAAATGTCATCCAAGTACACAATAACAAATGAGTGAATAAAGTCCCTTAAGACATCATTAATAAATTCTTGGAACACTGCTGGGGCATTGCAAAGCCCAAATGGCATGACGGTATACTCATAATGACCTGACCGAGTGTTAAAGGCTGTCTTCCATTCGTGGTCCTTTTTTATACGTATCAAATTGTATGCTCCTCTAAGATCTAATTTGGTGAATACCGTAGCATGTTTGAGCCTGTCAAACAATTCTGTTATTAACGGTATAGGGTAAGCATTTTTGATGGTGATTTTATTAAGACCTCTATAATCAATGCAAGGTCTTAAATCACCTTCTTTCTTCGATACAAAGAAGAACCCCGCTCCAGCCGGAGAAGAGGATCTCCTAATAAATCCCTTTTCTAATGATTCTTTAATGTACTCCTCCATGACACGGTTTTCTTGAACCGATAGGGGGTACACCCTGCCCTTGGGAGGTATAGTACCAGGCAACAAATCAATAGCACAATCGTAGGGTCTGTGAGGCGGTAATTTGTCAGCCTCTCTTTTATCAAAGACAGTCTTTAAAGTTAAATACTGAGAGGGTATAGCCGTAGATAAAGGAGGAACAGTAGGAACGTTAATAGAATTCACAGGCGTGACTTCAATAGTACATGACTCATGGCAGGCTTCACTCCATGATTTTATCTGCCCTGTCTCCCAGTCAAAAATGGGATTGTGGGCACGTAACCATGGATACCCTAATACCAACTGTGAAGAGGGAGAGGTGATGACCTGGAACCGAATGGTTTCATAGTGTAGAACCCCTGTGTACATGTGTAGCGGTGCAGTCTCGTGAGTAACAACTGGAGATATCAATGGTCTACCATCTATGGCCTCAACGGCCAAGGGTATCTCCTTCTCCCTGATGGGAATATTGTTTTTCTTTACAAAACCAGAGTCTATAAAATTCTCAGCTGCCCCAGAGTCAACCAGGGCGTATATGTTTTCAACTATACAACTCTCTCCCATATGTAAAGAAACAGGGAGAAGCAGTCGGTTAGGAGGCAATGTAGGAGACTTAGAAATCACACCCAAGGCCAGTCCCCTATAAGGTCTTAGGTGCGAGAGTTTTCCGGGAGCAGAGGACACTCCTTTACCATATGTTCTCTCCTACCACAATATAGGCAGAGTCCCTCTCTTCTCCTATGTAATTTTTCATTATCAGAGAGTTTGGCAACCCCTAATTGCATTGGCTCCTCTTCAGATACTTTTACACTCTCCGGTGGATTAACTCTGGGGTGAATAGGCGTAACAAAACGTCTATTCCTGTTCTTGGTATAGAGCCTGTCCCGAATCCTATTATCTATATCGATGAGGTAGTCAATAAGGTCCTCTAAGGCAACAGGAAGTTCCTTAGCCGCTACCTCATCCAATATAGAATCTGATAAGCCTTCCATGAAGGCAGTAGTTAACCCATTATTGGTCCAATCGACCTGTGAGGCAAGGGTACGAAACTGTATAGCGTAATCAGCCACAGACCTAGAACCCTGTTTAACCCTCATTAATGCTCTAGCGGCATTCTTAGACCTTTCATAGTGTCAAAAGTTCTGCGAAAAGCTGTTAGGAAACTGTGAAAGTTATGCACCATAGGTCCATTAGCCTCCCAAATAGGGTTTGCCCATTCAAGTGCTTTGTCGGTAAGTTGGTGCATAAAGAACCCAACTTTGGACCTCTCTGTGGGAAATGAACGTGGATACATTTCAAAATGAAACTCTATTTGGTTAATGAACCCTCTGCATGTCTTAGAATCCCCTCCATACCTAGGAGGAGGCGTTAAATGTGCTGTAGCATTAGGCATAGTCGATACTTCAGGAAGCAGGGGTGCAGGAGGGTTAGGTGCGGTTGCTGGAATGGTTCTAGCTAAGAGCGTCTGGAGAGCCTGAGCTATTTGATCCATACGGTGATCCTGCTCTACAAATCTAGCCTCATGGGTCGCCATCTGTTGAGCTAAATCTGCGGGGTCCAAGGCCCTATCGTAATGTAACGAGTATATACCCCTACACGCAGGATCCAGAAAAACAGAAGACAGCACAGAGGAGAGATACGTCTACCGGACCTTAGAGTGGCCGGACTCGACGTAAAGGAGAAGTACAGAGTCAGGAGCGATCCGAGGTCAAGGGCACAAAGAGACAGCGTAAACGAGAACTAGCCGGGGTCTGGTACACAGGAATCAGCAAGCCGGCAAACAGTACAGACGAGGATAAAGCGAAAACGAAGTCAGAAACAAAGCCAAGGTCAAGTACGGAGAAACACAACTGAATACAACAAGCACTAAAGGGAACTGTAGCAGAAACCACGATAGGGCAAGGAACTAAGGGAAAAGGGTAAGTATAAGTAGCCTTCAAACTAACGTGATTGGCTCCTGTCACTTCCACTCCCCCAACAGGTAAGTGTATGGGGTGATTGGCGTGACAGGAGCCAATGGGAGCCTTTTTGCAATTTAGGCTCCCACTGTCTCTTTAAGAGCGCGCCCGAGATTCGCGGCGCGCTCTTAGCTGCAGGCGGGACACGTGACCGCTTCTCGCGGTCACTGCCCGCCTTCCTGTTTGAGCAGTCGGATGAGCCGCGCGCGGCTCGTGCAGCCGCAGGACCGCGCGCGGCTTGAAGAGAGGACCGCGGCCGGCCCCCGGATAAGGTAAGTACCGCTACAGTAAAGGCCAGAAACACACTGATTGGTTGTATTTCAAGTTTTTAGTATTCGTTTGCTATCATATTTATTTCACCTTGACTATGTCTGTGTTACAGGACAATGTAAATGTACCCTTTCAGATAATCTTGTTTTTCTCATTTATACATGTATGCACAATTTTTATCATTTGTAACCTTGAAAACTGTATGATTTTACATTTTGTCACATATCTTCAATAGAAAGAACACTACGCGTTCCTTGTTTTTCTACTTCTAGGATATGTCTTCATATATACATAATATCGTGTGAAAAAGGATGCCTGCTTGAAGATAAAGCTTAAAGAATTTTTAGATTAACATTTCTGTTCAATGTGAGAAAAGCTGCATGCTGCTTTGGCGGTTGGCCAATTTTATGATGAAAAGGGAAAAAAAAATGAGGAATGTATTTAGACCTGTTCACACTCTTGTTAACACAATCAGAAGTATTCTTGTGTCCTGAAATCACAAGGTCATGAAAAAATAATCAAGAATATAATCCAACTGTTCTCTACTAGAGTTTTTAGGTGATGAAATATATGAAGATGGAGTGTGTTGATATATGCTAGAAGTGTCTAATTAATGAATAATAAAGCAAAGTGATTTCAAATATAGAAAAGGGAGTGTATTTGCAAGTGGGCTTTAGTCTATTTTTCTCCAAAATGTTCACTACCAAGACTGGTAATAGAGGTAATTGTTTTTTTGGTGCATATTACTGTAATAACCACTGACCTTCACTATTATTTTTTAAATAAAAAAAAATATATATGCTATAAGTGTCTAGTTAATAAAAAATTTTTTTTCAAATATAGAAATGGAATTTATTTTCAAGTGGGTTCACTACTAAGAATGTAAATAGAGGTAATTGGGTTTTAGGTACATATTGCAATACAAACTACTGATTTTCACTCCTGTTATCGAAAATGCAGCAGGATAGCAAAAAAAACAAGTTGCAAGAGAGTACTGAGAACTGACAACAGTTCAATTAGCCTGCCCCTCGGTGGGTCCCCACTCAGAACTTAAGTTGGTTTTAGCTCACCTTGTGCCATTACAAAAAGAACCAGGGCCATTTGCATATCAGAGTGATCCCACCAAAATGGGCACAACACATCCAAAATGCAGTCCGTCTCTCTCTGCATGAAAGATACAGAAACCCCAGACAGATTTTGCACTAAAGGAAGTGTTAACATGAGATGACTCTTTACAGGAAATATTTAGGAAGGTTGAAGCAAGAAAAATGGGCATGAGAAAAGATCTGAGTTACTTTGACAGAGCCAAATAATGATTGCTAGACAATTTGGTCAGAGCATCTCCAAATGAGATACGCCTTGTGGGGTGTTTCGAGTATGCAGTGGCTAGTACCTACCAAAAGTGGGACAAGAAATTACAACTTTTGAACCGGCATCAGGGTCAAGGTTGCCCAAGGCTCCTTGACGCACGTGGGGAGTGAAGGCAAGTCTATCTAGTCTGATTGTAATGTTGGTCATGATAGAAAGGTGTCAGAACGCATTGCAGTTTGCGGTGTATGGGGCAGCATAGGCACAGCAAATCATCAGAGTACCCATGATGACCACTGTCCACCTCTGAAAGTGCCTTCAGTAGACCGTGAGCATTACATCTAGACTGTGGAGCAATGGAAGAAGGTTGCTTAGCTTGATGAATCTAATTTTCTTTTAGATCAGGTGGATGGCCAGGTGCATGTGTGCATGTCTGGGGGAGAGATGGAAGCAGGATGCCCTATGGGAAGAAGGCAGACCAGCAGATGTGGTGTTATGCTCTTGACAATGTCCTGCTAGGGAATTTTGGGTCTTTGCATTCATTTCTAATGTTATTTTGATATGTACCACCTACCTAGAGATTGTTGCAGACAACATACACCCCTTCATGGCAATTGTGTTCCCTGTTGTTGTGGCCACTTTTAGCAAGATAACGCACCATGCCACAGTATAAACATTGTTCAGGAACGGTTTTAGGAACATGACAGAGAGTTAAGTTGCCATAACCAGCAAATTACCCAGATCCCAATCAGATTGAGGACCTGTGGAATGTGCTGGAACAACAAATCCAGGAGGACCCTACCGTGCAACATGCAGGACTTGAAGAATCTGCTGCTAATGTCTTGCCAAATTGCACAGATTGAGAGGTCTTGGGGAGTCCATGCCTCAACACATCAGAGCAGTTTTGGCAGCATGAGGTGGACCTACATGATATTAGGCAGGTGGGTTTAATGTTGTGGCTGATCAGTGTATACTATATATCTTCTATCTGTTTTTTATTCACATATACTCCAGATTACTTCTGAATGTTTGATATGAAGACATGGTAAAATTCTTACAGATGATTGTGAGCCTCTAAATTATGCACATTGTAACGGACCGTTTCAGCATAAAAGGGGAAAAATCCGTTTAGGCGATCATCCCCTTTAGATAGACCAGCAGCTACCATAAGCACCAACTTCCCGAACTCCCAAACTGCACGACTTCACCAACTCTCGAACAGCAGACACACGAACCCTGGAAGCAGCCGAACAGGAAAAGCAATATGAACAGCTTACACTCCTGGCAGTCGGCATACAGTCCCCTTCCCCCCAAGAAAGAGACACACTCCAGCTTCAGGGTTAAACAGCAACAACACTGATTTATTCACACACAGGCTTATATGAGATTCTCCCATGCAGGGGAGGGGTTTACCGTACACCAATCCAGTTTAAGGTACAACCCACACATCTCCTCCCTCCAACATATCTGTTAACACAATTAACAGGGACATATTTTTACCCAAGTTTTGGATGTACCCTAAATACTTGGGGTACATCCACAAATCCAATATCTCCAGATAGCCCTAGTCTGGAGGAACAACATATGTTAAAATCAGCCCATTCGGATAACCGGTTCGGGAGTTATGGGACTTTAACCCCTTAAGGACCAAACTTCTGGAATAAAAGGGAATCATGACGTGTCAGACATGTCATGTGTCCTTAAGGGGTTAAAGTATTGACCGACCGCATGGGTAAAGTATCCGAAAACAGTTCCATGCATTTTGGCCCTGCGGTCGGTCACAAACAAGTGAATGAAACAGACGAATTGCCTGTGTTATAGAGACTAAGGGGGATTCGTATGAATCCCCTAGTTCGTACGTTTCTTTCTACCGAACGGCGGGCCGTTCGGTAGTTTCCCCACGAAATCCTGGAAGTCTGGAGGTCTCAGCGGTGTTTGCCTAGTCGAGTGTCCGATTTCAGTTCCAGACACTCGACGGCAAAACACCGCTGTTCGGTAGTTAAAGATGGCCGCCGCCACGTGGTTGTTTCCCGAATGGCGGCCACCCAGAGGACACAGAACACATTACATGGATTGCCAATTACCTGTTTGCAACATTGTTGCAAACGGTAATTGGAGGCACACTTATTCCTGGGTGGTCTGGTGGTTCGGTAGTCTCACTCAATATAATGAATGGAGGGATTCTACCGAACGATCAGATGAATGCTGCATATATATCACCCAGGTTAAACTTAACACATAATACATATACAATATTACAGGCAGTACACTAGAATCTGCTTCCCGGCCTTAAAGGGACAGTAGTCCCAAAAGTCCCAATCTGTTCCTAGATGCTTTTAAAGGGCCGGTAGCAGCAATATACATTATTACATGCCCAAATATAGTTTTTACAGTACAATATATCTAGGGCCATAGTCGCAGGGCAGGAGGCTAGCAACCAGGCTTCTCCAGTCCACAGTGGCGAAGTTGGTTTCGCCACAATTCTCCCCTTTACCAATTAGACTAACAGGGTATCTGACCTCCTGCCGGTCAGTGCCCTGGTTAGTCCAGCAACCCACCCACAAAACAGAAGTAGTAGAGCAGCCCACCCATAATAAACAGTTACTACCTCTGGGTGAGGGAGAATCTTGTCTGGGTTCAGGTGCCTCACCACGGCTGTGAGGGGGACTGGTAGGCTGCCTTGGTGGGTTGCTGAGGGGGCCGAGACCAGCAGTACTCTGTCCTGTTGCCAGCACTACCACGGGAGTAGTCTGGTGGGAGCCTGGTTGCTGGAGACCGACTGTCTCCCCTTTAGATATATCGCTCTGTGGCTGGGGGACAGGACCGACCGTCCCTACCCCTGGTGCTGTCAGTGCAGAGACTACGGTCCCATCTGCACGGATGTGGGGCTTAACATCTCCCCTTGGTGGGTTAGGCTGCCGCTGGAGAGAGGGTGTAACAAGCTCCTCTCTCTGGACGGTAAACTGCCGCTGGGGAGGGGGTTTAGCAGGCTCCTCTCCCTGCCACTCTCTCTGCTGGTGGAAAGGGGGACCAGCTGTCTCCCCTTTCATTCTCTTGTCCGGCTGCTGGGGTGCGAGACTGACTGTCTCTGCTCCCTGCAGGACACACTGCCACTGGGGAGGATGGACGACACCATCAGCTCCCTGGGGTACCCACTGCCGCTGGGGAGGAAGGGCGACACCTTCTGCTCCCTGGGACACACACTGCCGCTGGGGGGGGGAGGACTGCACCTTCTGCTCCCTGGGACAGACACTGCCGCTGGGGAGGATGGACGACACCATCAGCTCCCTGGGGCACACACTGCCGCTGGGGAGGGAGGACGCTGCTCTCCTCTCCCTTCGCTTCACACTGCCTTCTTGGCATATCACTTTGCTGCTGGGGGGCAGGAACAACAACCTCTGCCCCCTGTAACTCAGCCTGCCGCTGGAGAGGAAGGACTGCACCTTCGGCTCCCTGGGACACACACGGCTGCTGGGGAGGATGGACGACACCATCAGCTCCCTGGGGCACACACTGCCGCTGGGGAGGGAGGACGCTGCTCTCCTCTCCCTTCACTTCACACTGCCTTCTTGGCATATCACTTTGCTGCTGGGGGGCAGGAACAACTACCTCTGCCCCCTGTAACTCAGCCTGCCGCTGGGGAGGAAGGACTGCACCTTCGGCTCCCTGGGACACACACGGCCGTTGGGGAGGATGGACGACACCATCAGCTCCCTGGGGTACACACTGCCGCTGGGGAGGAAGGACTGCAAACCCCCTGGCCCTCTCTGATTCCCACGGCAAGTACTCTCGCACTGCTTTCTTCACACGCTGTACTATATCCTCTGAGAGGTTGGGTCCGCATAAAGCCAATATCGCGGTGACCTCTCTGTCATACGCCTCTTGAGTGTAGCTGGGTGCCATGCTTGCTCTGCTGCAGTTGGTTCCTTGAAGATAGGGGCGCTGTACGGGTACTGGCGTTGCCCTCACTTTGTAATCCAGGAATGGTGTTGTCTGTAGCTGTCCCTCTGGTTGTAGGAACGATCCCACCGCTGCCACCAATTGTAACGGACCGTTTCAGCATAAAAGGGGAAAAATCCGTTTAGGCGATCATCCCCTTTAGATAGACCAGCAGCTACCATAAGCACCAACTTCCCGAACTCCCAAACTGCACGACTTCACCAACTCTCGAACAGCAGACACACGAACCCTGGAAGCAGCCGAACAGGAAAAGCAATATGAACAGCTTACACTCCTGGCAGTCGGCATACAGTCCCCTTCCCCCCAAGAAAGAGACACACTCCAGCTTCAGGGTTAAACAGCAACAACACTGATTTATTCACACACAGGCTTATATGAGATTCTCCCATGCAGGGGAGGGGTTTACCGTACACCAATCCAGTTTAAGGTACAACCCACACATCTCCTCCCTCCAACATATCTGTTAACACAATTAACAGGGACATATGTTTACCCAAGTTTTGGATGTACCCTAAATACTTGGGGTACATCCACAAATCCAATATCTCCAGATAGCCCTAGTCTGGAGGAACAACATATGTTAAAATCAGCCCATTCGGATAACCGGTTCGGGAGTTATGGGACTTTAAAGTATTGACCGACCGCATGGGTAAAGTATCCGAAAACAGTTCCATGCATTTTGGCCCTGCGGTCGGTCACAAACAAGTGAATGAAACAGACGAATTGCCTGTGTTATAGAGACTAAGGGGGATTCGTATGAATCCCCTAGTTCGTACGTTTCTTTCTACCGAACGGCGGGCCGTTCGGTAGTTTCCCCACGAAATCCTGGAAGTCTGGAGGTCTCAGCGGTGTTTGCCTAGTCGAGTGTCCGATTTCAGTTCCAGACACTCGACGGCAAAACACCGCTGTTCGGTAGTTAAAGATGGCCGCCGCCACGTGGTTGTTTCCCGAATGGCGGCCACCCAGAGGACACAGAACACATTACATGGATTGCCAATTACCTGTTTGCAACATTGTTGCAAACGGTAATTGGAGGCACACTTATTCCTGGGTGGTCTGGTTGTTCGGTAGTCTCACTCAATATAATGAATGGAGTGATTCTACCGAACGATCAGATGAATGCTGCATATATATCACCCAGGTTAAACTTAACACATAATACATATACAATATTACAGGCAGTACACTAGAATCTGCTTCCCGGCCTTAAAGGGACAGTAGTCCCAAAAGTCCCAATCTTTTCCTAGATGCTTTTAAAGGGCCGGTAGCAGCAATATACATTATTACATGCCCAAATATAGTTTTTACAGTACAATATGTCCAGGGCCATAGTCGCAGGGCAGGAGGCTAGCAACCAGGCTTCTCCAGTCCACAGTGGCGAAGTTGGTTTCGCCACACACATATTAGGCTTGCACACCATGAAAAAAAGATTTGGGGCCATATCAACTTTTGTTTGTGGCAAATGCTGGGCCAGATTTCCCATTAGTCAGTACAGGCACATACCTACAAGTGCCTGTCCTGTAGGGGTTGCCTATTTACAGCCCTTTTAATGTGCCTTTTTGAAACTTAGGTAGGCTGGTGAGGGGAAATAAGTACTACGAGACTTGGGCAGTGTCTGCTGAATCTAGTTTGCCTCCTATGCTTGATAACAGAGTTGCAGGAATAGCTACAGAGCGTGTAAAGCTCAGTGCTGCCCCAGCTCATCCAGTGTCTGTGTGTGAGGCTGGACAGGAAGTGGAAGTGATCACTTCCTATCTGCACACTAACAGCCTCTCAGACAGGAAGTGTATTGTAGGAGGAGTAGTGGCGGCAGTAATAAATTTACACTGCATGCTTTTGCAGTTCTACTATCAATCACAAGAGAATGAGTACTTTGCAAATAGTCCTTCAAACTCCACATGCATTGCATAAACAAAACATTTTTTACCAACTCTAAATTTAACTCCACCCAAAACCTAAACAAACACTTTGTTAGTCCCAAATATAAGCACTCAAAGTCTGAAACAAAACCCTTTACCTTAATCCTATCTCCTCAAATTAAATACAACATATACCACAATACCGAACTTAACCTCTCTCTAATACATAACTCAATAATTCTAAACATACCGCTCTAGAGCTCTTAATCCTCCTCACAGCAAACTCCCTGTGTAATCAAACTATGACATTAATTCTCCCGCCCCTTAACCCCAACCACTTCTAACTTTATTTCTAACCTGCATGCATTTACACAGCTCCATCCACTCATTATACTCACAGATTAACCCCTTAAGGACCAAACTTCTGGAATAAAAGGGAATCATGACATGTCACACATGTCATGTGTCCTTAAGGGGTTAAATACAATGCATTACAAGATGAAATATGCACATACATATATTTATACATATGCAGTTGTCAAATATATGCTTTTTTAAGATTGTATAATGCCTTCAATGTCCAGTTAATAAATAAATAAATTAAACTTACGCTACCTGCCTTTTTGTGGACAAGGGTCAAGCAGGAGAATTCTGTGCCTACAGGCACCTGACATGTAGATCCTGCCCAGGGTGTAAGACAGGTTAACATTTTAGTCTCTTCTTAAGACTTGTAGTAAAGATTACAATAGGAAATAAGAAATAATGTATCACCAAGGCCAACTAATTTGTTTTACATTTGTACGAATAACGGGTAAGCACAAACCATGGTAGCTGTTACTACAAAGCAGCTTTCAAATATTCTTTGCAGACATAGAAGGATGGATCAGCAACTGAACCAGACAAGGCAAATAGAGGTTAATCTCATACACAGATGTGGAAATGGTTCAGATTAGAAAACAACCCCCTCAATTGAGGAAATATGGATAGAGTTCAGACACAAGAAGATGTGTTAGTTGAAAGAGACAAATGCATCCCAGACATCTGATCAAATATCTTGCTCAGCTGGTATAAGAGATATGTAGGGGACAATTCTTAGTTAAAACAGAAGCTGGTGATCTAATAGACAAAACATACATGCAAGAAAATACAAAACGATAATTCTCTAGATATTGGCTTCATATAATTATTATCAAGAACTTAGTTTTGTACTGCAAATGGAGACATTGCCAAAGCAGTGGACAAACATGTTTTTGGAGTTTTAGACTACATTACAAGTTAAATTTGTTGAATTTTACATTTCTTTCATAACTCTTCCTATTTCATGTCACAAAAGCTGAAGATGCCACTGGCAAGATACATTTTGCGAGGGACTTGTTTTTTTATAATTCTTTATTTATTCAAAGACGCATCGTGTAATAATAAAATAATTATATTCAAAACAGGTTTTTGAGCTCCCTTTTTAAAATGGTTTATAGCTAGTGATGTCGCTAAGATAAAATTTTCGGTTCGCGAATGGCGAACGCGAACTTCCGCAAATGTTCGCGAACGGGCGGACCAGGCGAACCGCCATAGACTTCAATGGGCAGGTGAATTTTAAAACCCACAGGGACTCTTTCTGGCCACAATAGTGATGGAAAGTTGTTTCAAGGGGACTAACACCTGGACTGTGGCATGCCGGAGGGGGATCCATGGCAAAACTCTCATGGAAAATTACATAGTTGATGCAGAGTCTGGTTTCAATCCATAAAGGGCATAAATCACCTAACATTCCTAAATTGTTTGGAATAACGTGCTTTAAAACATCAGGTATGATGTTGTATCGATCAGGTAGTGTAAGGGTTACGCCCGCTTCACAGTGACAGACCAAACTCCCCGTTTAACGCACCGCAAACAACCGCAAACAGTCCATTTGCACAACCGCAAACTCCCCATTTGCACAAGGTTGGATACCAAGCTAGCCATGTCCCGTTCCTTGTCCTCACTGATGTCATTGAAGGTCTCTCTTCCTCCACCCAGGAAGCGGGAGATGGAAAAAGATGCTTGGTCGGTCCTCCTACTTCAAATTTGGGGCACTGCGCGTGCAATCTAATGTGCCACCAGATAGGAGTGGTGTGTTAAGTAGTACTATTCCTATCAGTTTAATCCCTGTTACGTCCCCTATCAGGGGACGTGTATATAAGGCATCGATTTTAGGAAGCGGGAGATGGAAAAAGATGCTTGGTCGGTCCTCCTACTTCAAATTTGGGGCACTGCGCGTGCAATATAATGTGCCACCAGATAGGAGTGGTGTGTTAAGTAGTACTATTCCTATCAGTTTAATCCCTGTTACGTCCCCTATCAAGGGACATGTATATAAGGCATCGATTTTAGGAAGCGAGAGATGGAAAAAGATGCTTGGTCGGTCCTCCTACTTCAAATTTGGGGCACTGCGCGTGCAATCTAATGTGCCACCAGATAGGAGTGGTGTATTAAGTAGTACTATTCCTATCAGTTTAATCCCTGTTACGTCCCCTATCAGGGGACGTGTATATAAGGCATCGATTTTAGGAAGCGGGAGATGGAAAAAGATGCTTGGTCGGTCCTCCTACTTCAAATTTGGGGCACTGCGCGTGCAATATAATGTGCCACCAGATAGGAGTGGTGTGTTAAGTAGTACTATTCCTATCAGTTTAATCCCTGTTACGTCCCCTATCAGGGGACGTGTATATAAGGCATCAATTTTAGGAAGCGAGAGATGGAAAAAGATGCTTGGTCGGTCCTCCTACTTACGTCCCCTATCAAGGGACATGTATATAAGGCATCGATTTTAGGAAGCGAGAGATGGAAAAAGATGCTTGGTCGGTCCTCCTACTTCAAATTTGGGGCACTGCGCATGCAATCTAATATGCCACCAGATAAGAGTAGTGTGTTAAGTAGTACTATTCTTATCAGTTTAATCCCTGTTACGTCCCCTATCAGGGGACGTGTATATAAGGCATCGATTTTAGGAAGTGGGAGATGGAAAAAGATGCTTGGTCGGTCCTCCTACTTCAAATTTGGGGCACTGCGCGTGCAATCTAATGTGCCACCAGATAGGAGTAGTGTGTTAAGTAGTACTATTCTTATCCGTTTAATCCCTGTTACATCCCCTATCAGGGGACGTGTATAAAAGGCATCGATTTTAGGAAGCGGGAGATGGAAAAAGATGCTTGGTCGGTCCTCCTACTTCAAATTTGGGGCACTGCGCGTGCAATCTAATGTGCCACCAGATAGGAGTGGTGTGTTAAGTAGTCCCCCTCATCAGGCCTTTTTTAGTCGAATGTATCGCCCACTGTCAGTCCCTTCGGGATCCATCCCTCATTCATCTTAATAAAGGTGAGGTAATCTAGACTTTTTTGACCTAGGCGACTTCTCTTCTCAGTGACAATACCTCCTGCTGCACTGAAGGTCCTTTCTGACAGGACACTTGAAGCGGGGCAGGCCAAAAGTTCTATCGCAAATTGGGATAGCTCAGGCCACAGGTCAAGCCTGCACACCCAGTAGTCAAGGGGTTCATCGCTCCTCATAGTGTCGATATCTGCAGTTAAGGCGAGGTAGTCTGCTACCTGTCGTTCTCTGAGGGTGGACCCCAAAGGGCTGTGGCGATGCGTAGGACTTAAAAAGCTCTGCATGTCCTACATCAATAACACGTCCTGTCCTTGCTGGTGTGGTCGTGGGAGGAGGAGGATTACTTTCACCTCTTCCCCTGTTAGATTCCCGTTGTGCTGTGACATCACCCTTATACGCTGTGTAAAGCCTACTTTTTAATTGATTTTGGAACTGCTGCATCCTTTGCCGTAATTCGGTAACATTTCAGGCACTTTCTGCTTATACCGGGGGTCTAGTAGCGTGGACACCCAGTACAGGTCGTTCTCCTTCAGCCTTTTTATACGAGGGTCCCTCAACAGGCACGGCAGCATGAAAGACCCCATTTGCACAAGGTTGGACGCCGAGCTACTCATGTCCTGTTCCTCGTCCTCAGTGATCTCTCTGAAGGAATGTTCTTCCCCCCAGCTACGTACAACACCACGGGTACCAGATAGGTGACAACGAGCACCCTGGGATGCCTGTTGTGGTTGGTCTTCCTCCTCCTCCTCAAAGCCACATTCCTTCTCTGACTCCGCTATCTCACAATCCTCTTCCAGCATTGCTGCAGGTCCAGCAAGCGATGCTGATAAGGCTGTTTCTGGTGGGGATGGTGACCACAACTCTTCCTCTTCACGCTCATCTACGGCCTGATCCAGCACTCTTCGCAGGGCACGCTCCAGGAAGAAAACAAATGGTATGATGTCGCTGATGGTGCCTTCGGTGCGACTGACTAGGTTTGTCACCTCCTCAAAAGGACGCATGAGCCTACAGGCATTGCGCATGAGCATCCAGTAACGTGGCAAAAAAATTCCCAGCTCCGCAGAGGCTGTCCTAGCACCCCAGTCATACAAATAGTTGTTAACGGCTTTTTCTTGTTGGAGCAGGTGGTCGAACATTAGGAGTGTTGAATTCCAACGTGTCGGGCTGTCGCAAATCAAGCGCCTCACTGGCATGTTGTTTCACCGCTGGATATCGGAAAAGTGCGCCATGGCCGTGTAGGAACGCCTGAAATGGCCACAAACCTTCCTGGCCTGCTTAAGGACGTCCTGTAAGCCTGGGTACTTATGCACAAAGCGTTGTACGATCAGATTACACACATGTGCCATGCACGGCACATGTGTCAACTTGCCCAAATGCAATGCCGCCAACAAATTTCTTGCATTGTCACAAACCACTTTGCCAATCTCCAGTTGGTGCGGAGTCAGCCACTGATCCACCTGTGCGTTCAGGGCGGACAGGAGTGCTGGTCTGGTGATATTAAATGTACCTGCAAACCTGTCATTATGTTATACTATGTTGTAAGACCTCTCTAGACCTACCAGACTCACCTTTATGCTCCAAAGGAAGAAGGAAATACACACTACATTTTTACCTAAATAGTGTAATTCAGCATTATCCTAGATTAAAGGAACCACACACTATCTTAAACAGGGGTGCAGTTTATAAACATCTGGGTATCTACCTTTTGGGCATCCCTGGCCTACACCATATTGAATTGACTAAATTAATTCCATTGAAACTGGAAGTTTATCTTTTGAATATGCTGCTGACTTGTTTAGCAAAATCTGAGAAGGCCATTATTATGCAAATACTAATAGCGGCAAGGTGCATCATAGCACGAGCAGGTAGTCCACCCAACCACCATCTAAGTCTCTGTTTCTGGAGAGATTAGCTCACAATAAAATGTATGAAGAAATGTCACATAAAATGTCAGGTATTATGCATAAATATGAGCAGATATGGGACCGGTAGCATCTGCTTTGTGTATAAAATATGATGTCTCATATACAAATATATCTACCTGATGCAATCCCTTTACTGTTTACGTATACTGCACATGCTTGATTTTTATGTTTCTATGTTCACCATATATATGGTTTTCTACATGAATTCTATCTATAATAAAATACTTGTTACTGAAAATTGATTCATGAAAATGAAAAACGAAGCAATCTGGGAAGAAATAATTTAGGTAAAAGAAGAACACAAATATTATTATCCGAATAGAAATTCATTTAAAGTAATATCCTAAATCCAATTACTCAAGATAAAAATGTCCTGCCAAAAATGCATAAAAGTAATAAGGAACCAACAGGCCATCAAAAATATAGGCTATGGAATCTCTTTTATTAAATCTATTAGGATACAATGATATACACATCCAGTCATTATTCATTTGTGAAAGCAGTTAGAATTTTCAGTGTTTCAATATTTCTCCTAGCATTTTAGAACAGTTGTATAATGAAAGGTTGTTAGAAATGAGTGGGTTCTGCAGATTATAATGTGCACTGGGTCAATAAACCCTAGAGGCATCTTGCACCCAGCTCAACTTTAACCCTAAATGCCAAGCATGGGTAGATGCATTATGCTGTAATTAAGAGGAGCAGCAGAAATTAGGCAATTCAACTGATCTAAATGACCTCCAAATCTTCTGGTCAATGAACTTCACTGATCCTTGCTACCTTTACTGGCTGATGGATGTAGCCTGTATAATTGCAGCAAATAAGTTGTTACTAAATTTGATTTGAACGCTACAAATATTTGTATAATTCCAATAGACCTACAATATCAATGCTATCCTAAAATAAATTGATCATTGCCTACACCTTATTACTATATAGTAACTGTTTTGCAGTTAAATTAGGGGATCTGTAACATAATACAGAATGGCTGTCAAAACAACCATTTTATTAGAATGATGAATGATTCCTTAACATGGTGCAAAAATACCTTGAATTAATAAACACATGCTCATGAACTTTCATTCTAACAGTTTCAGTCTGCAGGGGTTAGCAAATGAATGCGCTACTATGTACACAGCTTTATATATTTAATATAGTCACAACAAAAACTTTGCATGGACCACAATAATTGAGGAAATTAATTACTAACGGATGGGGAATTCCATTTGGCACCATGTCAGAACATGTAACTGTACAGCATGATTGATGATCTCACCGCATGACACTCATAAAATCACTGCATGCCTCATATATAGATAACATACTTTCTAACGGAGCAAAACATGTTTATAGTTTTCTTTTTAGTAATAAAATATTTCCTAAGTTAAAATAAATATATAGAAGAGTTAAATACTTTGATTGTTCATCTGTTTATTTTGTAACTAGTTCATTTTCACATACACAAACACACAACTGTATTTAAATTCCAACATTGTACTCAAGAACACCTTTGCTATTAAACACACCCCTGCATTCTCATATCATCTATACACACAAATACACAAACATTCATACACACTTACTCCATATAAAAACACTCAAACATGCACTGCACATAAATAAGTCCCCACAAGGATGAGCTGTAAGTTGTAAAGCAGTTATGATCTACCTCTGGCTACCGCTCTGGGAGGGGGAGGGGGAGGAGGGGGCGGGAGGGGGAGGAGGGGGGGGGAGAAGAGAGAATGGGGGGTTTACATCTCGTCCACTACTGATTTTTATATATCATCTGCTGGATTTAAGTACCAGACTAAGCAGCTATTTTAGGCATATAACATATACTTAAAGTATACATACAGTTGTAATAAAAATTATTTAACCTCCATTAAAAATCTGTTTTATTGTAAAATATTATATGACTTTTATCTGTTTGCAATAAGCAGATCAAACAAAAGCAATTGAAATATCTCAACACAACAAATGCTTCAAATGGTTTTCCCAAATTCGACTGAGAATGCAACTTATAATGACTTCTTCAGTCTCAAAATGATTCAACCCCTTCATGGCAAGCATCTTTAGCACTTAGTAGAGCACGTTTTTCCTGTTATGACTACTGTAATCAAGATACATAGCCAGACACTAGCTTGTGGCAGTGTTCCTAAGGAATCAGCACATTGCTCATGAGCAATGGCCTTCAGTTCAGTATTATTCTTGGATTTGCATACTGCAACTGCCTTCTTCAAATCCCACCAGAGATTTTCTATAAGGTTCAAGTCAGGTGACTATGATGACCACTGTAGAATTTTCAGGACTGTTTCTGCAACCAAGCCTTGGTGGAATGTGAGGCATGCTTGGGATCATTGTCTTTTTGGAATGTCAAATCAAGGCTACGCTTCAGCTTCCTCACAGACAGCATGACGTTTACTCCTAGGATTTCCTGATACTTCAAGGAATCCATGTTGCCTTCCACACACTGCAAGTTTCCAGTGCGAGAGGATGCAAAGCAGCCCCAGAGCATCATTGAGTCACCACCATGCTTAACTGTAGACAGAGTGTTCTTTTCAGTATATGCTTCATTATTCTCCCTGTAGACATACTTATCAGTTTCGTTCTGAATGTACATTCGGATAAATTTCGTGCAATTCGGACATTCGGATGTTTACGAATGTCTAGAGTTCAGAAGTGCCGAAGTTAGGTAGTTTGGAAGTGCCGAACCAAACCAAATGACATTGGTCTGAATTGCCGAAGTGCCAAAGTGCTTTGGATTTCTGAAAAGTGGAAAACAAGAAAGAGAGAGGGAAATTACATGAACGATGACAGGGATCTTGACCAATAAGCTAATTCCTGGCACTTGGAGCCCTATAGATGTGTAAGTGGTAGTGGTGGCAATCCTGGCACTGGAAGCCATATAGATGTGTAAGTGGTTGTGGTGGCTGTCCTGGCACTTGGAGCCCTATAGATGTGTAAGTGGTAGTGGTGGCAATCCTGGCACTGGAAGCCATATAGATGTGTAAGTGGTTGTGGTGGCTGTCCTGGCACTGGGAGCCCTGTAGATGTGCAAGTGGTTGTGGTGGCAGTCCTGGCACTGGTAGCCCTACAGATGTGTAAGTGGTTGTGGTGGCAGTCATGACAATGCTATTCTATTATTCATGTAAAAAAAACATAATCATAATTATTAATACTCAATAATTTACTTGCCTGTGTAATATATTTTGTTCATTGTTACATTTATAGATTTACTTACATATATGTAAAAAATAATGTTCTGCTCATTTCATTTCATTAAGTGTTAATATAAAACATATAATACCGAACCAAAAAATAAACACCTACCCAATGTACAAAATGCATTTACCACATTCTTCATCAATAAGGCTTTCTTCAATGCAACACACATAAAAATGCAATTCCTTTGAACAGAACATAGCAAAGTAGTAATTCTAAAATTCAAAAAATTTTAATTATATTGGTTATTCCAGCTCTTTAAAGCTAATTTACACTTTTCCGCATAAAGCATAAAGAGTATTTCAAGTCAAGACATTCTTTCCTTAGGCATTTCCTGTGTGTTGCTTGCAAGGTGGCCAACAGCCAAAATATAAACTGCAGGTGCATGTTTCACAACAAATCACAGTGCTCAGTACAGCTTTGGTTTTCACTTAATTGATTTAAAATAACTTAGGTGAAAGGGCAAGACGCTCCAAACTGTTGAACAAGTGTGTGTAGTTCTTTTGGAATGTTCTTGTTTAAAGCATAATATATTTATACAGAGTTAAGCAGTACGTTTATGTTAAGAGGATAGCACTTTTCTCTTATTAAATATTTATGTAACTCATATGTAGCTTAATATGTAACTCATATGTAACTTAATATGTATAAATTATTCTAGTAGCCTCCACACATCACCCATTTAACCCCTTAAGGACCAAACTTCTGGAATAAAAGGGAATCATGACATGTCACACATGTCATGTGTCCTTAAGGGGTTAAAGAGGAGCTGACACTTCCCACATTTTATAATATTATGTCTACATATCCCTATATTTAACAAATATGTATTTGTGACATGTGAGAAATAAAATGAAATGTTGTAGAATACAACACAATGCCGTCCAGGCTATTTGTATTTTGATTTCGCTTTGTCTGACTGAAGAACAAACTGTTAAACCTTGGAGAGCTATTACTTTCACTACGTCCCGTTAACTATAAAGTTTATGTTCACTATTACTCAACCAGGGTGCTGTACACTTTAGTACCACATACTGTGTGCATGGCAGGTGGTAAATTACTCTTTTAGTAGAAAGAAAAACATGGCACAATGTTTAAAACACAACTTGTCACTATGATATTTGTTATATGTTGAATTGTGATGTTCTGCCTTCCAGTTTTGCAGAATAATGCTTAACTTAATATGAGAATGATGATTTTCTTTTTGGAATTTCAGGCTGAAAATGCATAAGAATTCTCATTATACTCGCTGTGCTGGTAATTCCATCTTGTGTCTGCCTCTTTACCCCTGTAATTCCTGACACTGTCCATGTCTGCTGTGTCATTTGCTCCTTTCTGCATATGGTGCCGAATAACCATTTTAAGTTACCTAGCAGAGCTTCGCTGATGCTACTGGCAACCCTATTTTGAGAAACAGTATCAACTCTGAATTTTTTAGCAATTACAAAGGTAACACTTATAATAACATTAGTTTTGTATCCTTGGAAGTAATACATTAGCTAAAAGTGTAGCAGTGATTTGTAACTGCCTCCCATTAGAAAGTAATATAACCAGACTGTTATGCTATCTCACTATTGATTTGGGTGTTTGTGTGTCACAATCTTTTTGCCACTATCTTTTTGTGTGTGTCTTTGCCTGTCAGTAGCTATTAAATTGTGAAAAGATTTCTATTTTTAACATATTCTACTTAGCAATCGTTTTGACTTTAGGACAAAGATCTCTTTCTTTGTTAAATTGATATTGAATTGTATACACTTAATGGAACTTGTTAATGTTAAGAACCCAGATGTGTATTCAGTTACACTTTTTGAGTTTTCACAGCCTTCTAAACACCTTCTATTTTAAAGGGATTATTATAGACCAGCTTGACAATTTATCTCGGTAGTGCCGGCTGTCTGATGCCACATACTATGTTTGCATTGATTGTCCTGCAGGAGAATCAGATAAGCTCTACTGAGCTAAGCAGAACAATGTGGCCGAAAGAGAGGGCTGTGCACTCTCTGCCAATGAGTGTGGTCCTGGTTTTGCTGTGATTATTTTAATAAATCCATGCAGCTTCTTGCTGCAAGACTGGCTGTGGCACAGACATTTACAGGGATCCAGTTAAGATGTCAAACTATTTAAAACTGCTTGGCAAATTAGGGGAAAGACAAACAAACAAGGTGCAAGAGAGTACTGAGGACAGACAACAGCTCAAGTAGCCTGTCCTTTAGTGGGTCCCCGCTCAGATCTCATGCGAGTTTTAGCTCATCTTGTGCATTACAAAAAGAACCAGGACCATTTGCATATTGGACTGATTCTACACAGAATGTCGGTCCAGATCCTAAAAAAAGGCTTACTCACTGCACAAATGATACAGTAACACCAGATGGCCATTTTAGCCTTGTAAGGCATTGTCAGTTAGGTATAGTCGATACCTCTCTAGGCACCATCTCGATTACCCTTTAAACTTAGGGAGAGCTGAATACAAGGTACAGGATAATACTGAGAACCGACAACTGCTGAAGTGGGTCCACACTCAGATGTCAAGCTGGCTTTAGCTCATCTTGCCATTACAAAAATAACCAGGACTATTTGCATATTGGACTGATTCTACACAGAATGTCGGTCCAGATCCTAAATAAAGGCTTACTCTCTGCACAAATGATACAGTAACACCAGATGGCCATTTTAGCCTTGTAAGGCATTGTCAGTTAGGTATAGTCGATACCTCTCTAGGCACCATCTCGATTACCCTTTAAACTTAGGGAGAGCTGAATACAAGGTACAGGATAATACTGAGAACCGACAACTGCTGAAGTGGGTCCACACTCAGATGTCAAGCTGGCTTTAGCTCATCTTGCCATTACAAAAATAACCAGGACTATTTGCATATTGGACTGATTCTACACAGAATGTCTGTCCAGATCCTAAATAAAGGCTTACTCTCTGCACAAATGATACAGTAACACCAGATGGCCATTTTAGCCTTGTAAGGCATTGTCAGTTAGGTATAGTCGATACCTCTCTAGGCACCATCTCGATTACCCTTTAAACTTAGGGAGAGCTGAATACAAGGTACAGGATAATACTGAGAACCGACAACTGCTGAAGTGGGTCCACACTCAGATGTCAAGCTGGCTTTAGCTCATCTTGCCATTACAAAAATAACCAGGACTATTTGCATACCAGACAGATTTCACCAAAAAGGGTGGTCCAGATACGAAATGCTTGCCAGCTCTCAAGAGAGAAACAGCAATCCCAGATGTTCATTTCAGCCTTGTTAGGCATCATTAATGAGCTATAAACCAATATATTTGCTTGGCAAATTTCACTGGGGCAGCAGTAGATAACCCCTGGCAGTAGTTATGGTGCTTGGAGTGTTCCTTTAACCCCTTAAGGACACATGACATGTCTGACATGTCATGATTCCCTTTTATTCCAGAAGTTTGGTCCTTAAGGGGTTAAACAATCAGACTTTTTTGAGCCTGAGTCCATACACAGAATTGCAGCTAGTTCTTATTGCAATGTTCATCTATGTATATTTTATTATAAAGAGAGTCTATAGATTTCCTTTCTAGAAACATTTTTGGAGGAACAGTCTTTCTTTGCAAGTCTGACCTTTTAATGATATAAACCCTGCCCGCAAACCTCCTGTCTTCTACAACTTGAACATGTACTCTGTGAATTAGTGAGGGATGTTCTGATTGTCCAAAAGTAAATCTGTCAACGTGCTATGCAATATGGCTTAAGACTTTATACCATTCAGTATGTTTTTAATTCTTCTATCCTTCACTATATGTTTCTTGTTTCAAAACAGTCGTGGGGTGTATTTACTAAACAGCAAACAGTGATAAAACAAGTCTGTTCAATTTATGATATAACGAAAGAAAGAAAAAACAAAAACTTTACTATAAAATAATTTAGCAATTTTGACCTACATTGTGAAAAATTGATTTTTAAATAAACGCAACTCACTGTCCAGCAAAGAGACTGTTGGTGATTTTCTTACACCTTTTCTCAATGTAGAACCTGAACAGAATTCTTGTGGAATTCTTTTAAGGTAAAAGAAAGGCCTTGTGTAGCTGAAACATCCCCTTTTACTTTGGCATCTTAAATAAAGTATCTTTGGATTTAAAAGGTTTGTGCTGGACATTTCTAATTTTCTAACAATGATAATGCATACTCATAGTTATAGCAAATAAAGCAATTGGGTTTTATAAAAAATAATTGAATGTTTTGTAAAATGCTTACCTAAGGAAGTATGTCCTCCAGAGCATGTAATGAATGGCTGCCGTATAGTATTTAGCAAAAAAAAAAATTATCAGTGTAACCCCGATACATCAATAGACCTCTCGTGAGTTTTCTTTCAACAGGTTTCGGCCTATTGTAAATCTAAAATAATTTAGCATGTTATATTTTTAAACAATCAAATGTATCCACCAAGCCTCATGATTGATCAATTCTGTTAAACATAGCAAGTCCCCCCTTCTTGTTGTGTTCCTTGTGTCACGATTCTGGGAACCCAACACGCTAACACACACACACACAGAAAAGGTGCCGTACCGGACCTTAGAGTGGCCGGGCTAAGCACACACAGAATAGTCAGGAGACAAGCCGAGTAAGGGGAACCAGAAGACAGGATAACGAGAAACAAGCCGAGGTCAAAGGGTAGGAGAAAGTCACAAAGTCAGATTAACAAGCCAGAGAGTACGTAACCAGAAAGCACAAGTTCAGAATCAATACTATAAAGCAAAGACCACAACAGGGCAGGGAGGAACAGGAAAGGTAAGTATAAATACCCTAGGTTTAATTCTGATTGGATAACTTCCAATCAGAATTAACAATCACACGTGGGAGATATCTAATCCTCCCACTGTGATTGTGGTACTGTTGCTTTAATGCCGGGTCACTCACGTGACCCCGGCGTTTGCATAAATCAACGACCTTCCAGCGTGCAGCGTTATACATGCTGCCGCTGGGAGGCGTGAAGGATGCGAGCGGCGAGCAGCCGAGAGGAGACGCCGCTCAAGGAGAGGTAGGAGGAGGGGAGACCGCGGGCGGCGATGGACTGAGGGTGAGTGCTGCAAGTTGCGTGCAGCCTCCCCTCATAGCCGCCCGCGGACCCCTGACACCTTGTTTGTATGTATAATATCTAAAGTTTCTAATGGCTACATTTTGTATCAGAAAAAGAATAATAGGCATTCCTCATAAATTTTTTTTTTTTGTGAGGTGTTTATGATATTCTATTATTGTATTATATTTTAGTAATTTCCTGTTTTCATGAGTTTCATGAGTTTCCACGAGGTTGGTATGGCATATTTATCATTCAGATAGTGAATGGTTTCTGATTTTCAATGTATGTGATATGCTTTTCACTTCTTTTCGAAAAATCATACTGGTCTATGCAGAAAAATATATCCAGTTTTATTCAGGAAAATCTCCTGTCTATAGCAATATCCTTATTTATATCCCCAGTTTTTTATGAGTTGCTTGGGCTAAATGGGAGAATTTGAAACTTCAGAATGATATGGGGGAACGCTACTTGCAGGTTCACTTTAAGCACAGGGCTTGCATGTAGAAAAGATTATGTGTTCGATGGTAGTGTGTTATGCATGCTGATTATAAGCAAAAAACTTTAATGAAATTAACATAGGCGGCATAGAAAGTTCCATCTGGATAGTTGACAATTAAATGACATTTACATATACTTCAACTTCATTCTCCATTACAAAAAGCAGAACGCACCATAAATCATCACAACTGTGGAATAACCTACCAAAAAGTATTAAATCTTATCTCTAGAATAACTCTACTCCAATAAAAACTATAAATATATAACCTTGTAACAAGATTGTATTTCATACAATCCAACAGACTTGAAAACTAGAGAAATCTATTTTCTTTCTTTCTGGAAATGCCACCGTATTAAGCATTCCACAAGAATCCGACAACAAATGCAACAACATTAAAGCTCCCTCCTTGTAATAAATAACTATTCCTACCCCACCCTGCATTAAAACTAATGGGGGTCACTATGACCACCATATTAATAAAAGGGATGTTAAATCCTCCCGCATGCCCCTACTCGCGGCATGGTGTGAGTAGGGGCCCTTTTGCCTAAACAAATTTAAAAGTACTATTGGGCTATTGCTGCCCAGTCGTTAGTGCAATGAGAGGGGACCTGGCACATTTGTGTTCCCCCCACTCCCCGATGGTGGGGAACACAAATAAGTAAAATTGGGGGGGACAGTGCCTCTCCGCGCCCCCACCTGTGACTCGGGTGGGGACTCTAAATATAAACGGGGGGACCTAACGCCCCCGTGGTCCCCACCCTTGAGTGGCGGGTAGGGACCCTAATTAATTAAAGAGGGGACCTTATTATTTCCCCCCTGGGTCCCCACCCATGACCGGTGAGTGGGGACCACAAATAATAATGTGACTAGGGGTCCCCAAGTCACTCACCCCCAACAAAAATACCCTACCTATAGTGGGGGGGGGCAATAAACTAACCCTGTAAAATAGAATTTCAGACTTACCATTTGATGTCTTCTTTCTTCTTTTCTTTTCTTTCTTCAGCCCCAAAAAAGGCAAAATAAAAATCCGTCATACGCATAGCAACTGTTAAAAAAAAAAAAAAAAAAACAGAGGGCAAAAAATAAAATGTGCCGAAAAAATTAAAAATTCCGACAGCAAAAAAATAATCCATCTTCACCCATGGAGGTCACAGCTCAGAATGAGCTCTGCAGGGCGGGGAAAGGCTTATAAAACCTTCCCACGCCCTGCAATTAGGCTCAGAGCTCTCTGATTGGTTGGTTTAAGCCAACCAGAGTGCTCTGACAGGTAAATAAAGAGACGGACAGGTAAGTTTCTACATTTACCTGTCACAACACTCTGATTGGTTGGCTTGAAATCCAACCAATCAAAGTACTCTGTGTCATTTTACACAGCGTGGGAAAGTTCTTTGGAATTTTCCCATGTTGTGTAATTTGACTCATAACATTGACTCTGTGATTGGTTGCTTTCAATTTGAAGCAAGATTGTGAAACTGTCTTTGCAAAGAAGAAAAACACATCCCACTGTGTGACTAGAACCTTAACAGTGTTTGATTTTTACAGGGATATGGCAGATAAATGAGATCTGAATGCCAGAGGAGCATTCACTTTCTCAGCAATACAACAGACATATCATTTTAAGTATGTCTGTATTTAATATTTAAGATATTGGTGTTAAGATAGATGCAGAGTCTCTCCTTGAGTTGTGTACAATCATGCTTCTTTTAGACACTTTGCCATAGAGAGGTCTATGCAGAGGACTGATTGACAGCTGAGTGAGGAGTCAAAGCTTTAAGTGACAATACATTAAAGTCTATACATTTGTGAGCATTTCTAATAGCACAGATAGAAATATATATATATATATATATATATAATGTTTTTTAAATTTGTAGTTTATTCGGTTTTCAACATTATGTGGGGGGGGTTAGGGTACAGAAGAGAAGGGGTTGGGGGGAGGGGGGAATCAAACAGTCACAGAATAGAATTGTGTTACAATCCCCATATGGTTACACAATTCATTCCTTTGCATACCCATATTAAAGTTTTTTAACATACCCATATCAAAGGTTTTTTAACATACACATATTAAAGGTTTGTGAGTCGCTTTCCTCCCTTGTGTGTTCTATACCTGTTTAGCACACGGTGGCGGGAAGTAGGTGGGGGAGGTGTCTATGTTGCTACGGGGCTGGTGGCCCTACGAGGACCGTGTTGTCCTTTCTCCAGGTACTCCACATCTCCCACGCCCCCTTATGACACTGTTTACATGTATGTATTGCATTGTAGTGCGTTTCATATATCAATTGCACGTCTACGTCTTGCAGAAGGTGTTGGGTATTGGGGGCCTTGGTGGATTTCCAGGATCTCGCTATTAATTTCTGCGCAGTTAGTAGGATATGGTATATCAATTTCTGGAGATGTCGAGTAATAGGAAGGTCAAGGGGTCAAATGGTATGTCGGCTCTGGCGGCCCTGGTTATAATTTGGTGTACCTTTCTCCAGAACCCCACCAATTTTTGGCACCGAACCCAAGTCATGCGTGCATCTCCAGCAAGTCGGAGGTGTATGTGGATACAACTTATGTAGGTGAGTTGGTACCATATACCACCTATACAGTGTTTTTTGGTATTGTTCTATGAGTGGGGCCGACTTGACCATCCTCTTTATGGAGGATGTGATGTGATTCCATTTACTCTCGGCCATGTCGGTGCTCAGGTCGGAGGCCCATTGTTTGGCCTGTGTTGAGCCGTGGAATGTTTGATATGGTTGGATGAGTTTATAGCATTCCGAGAGTGGTTTGAATTTAGGTGGAGGTGTCCCTGATATCCCTATTTTCTCCCATATAGAGGGTTCCTCTTTCTGGTTGTGCTCTTGTGTCTTTGTGTTGTCTGCTTAAAAAGGATTGGAGCTGTATATGCGAGTATTGCGATGTACGAGGTATGTTAAAGAGGGAGCAAAGCTTCGCGGAGGTCATAAGTTTGCCCTCCGCGCATATGTGTGACAGGTGGGTAGCACCCTTATCCTTCCACGGCGCTGCGTGGAATGTTGGGATACAATATGTGAGAGCCTCTATGGGAGTTGCCATAGAGAGTGATTGCCCGGATCCAAAATGAGTTTCCCAGGTTTGTAGGGCCAATACAAGTTGTGCTGGCATGGTCGGGATGGCTGGTCTGGTGTTTTTGGTCAGCCACAACAGATTAGGGACTTGGAAGGGATCTATAGCTAGGTTTTCCATCTTAACCCATTGAGGTTGATTCACTTTGGTGAGATGTGCAAGCAAGGAGGTCAGTATCGCGGCCTGATAATATGATTTTACGTGTGGGAACGACATCCCTCCTTTCCTCTTTGGGGCCATTAACAATTTTTGTGAGGTACGTGCTTGTCCCGCCCCCCCAGGTGAATTGCTGTAGTTTAGTTTGTACACTTTTAAAGTATGAATTTGGCACTCGCAAGGGAAGGTTTCTAAAGAGGTATTGAAGTTTTGGCAGTATGGTCATTTTGAGTACTATTATGCGCTCTGTCCATGACAGAAATACCCTGCCCCTACCCTTTATGACTTCTGCACACTCGCTCCAGACCCTATTATAGTTAGTTGGGAACATTTCACTCGGATTTTTGGTAAATGTGATGCCTAGGTATTTTATATTGCCTTTCCTCCATTCAAATGGATAGTCTCTTCTCAATCTTTCTAGTACTTGCGGGTCCAGTCGGAGCCCCAGTGCTTAGGTTTTAGTAGTGTTGAGAGAGTAGTAGGACAGCGTCCCATATTCAGCAATTAGTTTCATGATGGGAGGTAGGGATTGTTCCGGGTTGTAGACATAAAGTAAAATGTCATCCCTAAATGCACTAATTTTTATTTGTCTCCCATGCCAGTCTACCCCTTGGATTACCTGTTGGGTTCTGATTGCTATAAGTAGGGGCTCTAGGTCCAGCACATAGAGATGGGGGGATAGGGGGCATCCCTGTCTCGTGCCATTTGTAATCTTAATTGAGTTTGATATGAAGCCAGCTTGTAATACTTGGGCTGTGGGGTGAGAATATAGGGCGAATATTTGTCTAATGAGTTGTTGTGGGAACCCATATCTCTCCAGCACCTGGCGGAGGAAGGGCCATCCCAGGCGGTCGAAGGCCTTTTCGGCATCCAGAGCCAGGAGCAGTACGCCTGGGCCTCACCCCCTCATACTTTCCATTATAAGGGATAGTTGTCTGGTGTTATCTAGTCCCTGTCTCCCCATTACGAACCCAGTTTGGTCATCATGGATAAGAGTTGGGAGAATTTCGCCCATTCTGGAGGCCAAGATTTTAGCATAAATCTTGGCATCTGTGTTCAATAGCGAAATGGGTCGAAAGTTTTTGCATTGGTCTGGGGTCTTCCCCGGCTTCCACAAGGTCACTATCGTGGCCAAGAGCATTTCAGGAGGGAGTTCCCCTGTTTCTGTCGCTGTCTGGAATAGTCACACTAGCCACGGGCCAAGTATATCTGCACATTTTTTGTAATATGCATTGGGTAGGCCATCTGCCCCCGGAGATTTTTCCGTGGGCAGATGTTCTATGGTAGCTAGTACCTCATCGAGGGTAATGGGCTTGAGTAGAGCTGCGATTTGGGTCTGGTTTAAATGTGGGAGGGGGAGCTTTGTCAGATATGTGCGTATCTACGTTTCATCTAGAGGGGCTACAGTTTTTTGATCCCTGAGGTTGTATAATGCAGAGTAATATTTTGCGAACTCCTGTGAGATATCTAGGGGGTTTTGTATTTTGTTGCCCTCAGTGTTGTGCAGGTGTGTTATTTTGGATGCTGCTTGTCTCGCCCTCAATCGGTTGGCTAGGTATTTTGTGGCTTTCCCACTGTTGTGGTATGACGTTGCTTTCATTTTTTGTAGAAAGCTTGCGGTTTTGGCTGCATTTAGTTCCGTTAGTTGGTCTGTCAGGGTTTGAACCTGGTTTGCCAGGATTTGGAAGAGATTTAGTTTGTTTTGGGCAGTTGCCACTGCTAGTAGTTTTAGGCATTCTAACTGAGTTTTACGTCTATGTTTCTTAAGGTGGGATGACCTTCTGATAAAGAACTCACTACGGCCTTGTGTGCTGACCACACTGTTTGTTCAGACACTTCTCCCTTTGAAAAGAAAATGTTACTTGCGCTTTTTCCTTAATCCCTATGTATATTTAGACAAATGGAGGTCATTTAGTTGCTCCAATGGCCATTGGAGGGATGCCCGCCTGCCAACGTCAAGGCAGACCCCCCCTAAGCGGGTCCTAACACTGACCCTTCAGCCTGCTTCCTTGAGCTTCTGGCAAAGATATCTCTAATGAGACAGAAAGGGGTATTTTTTATATACACCCCTTTACTTATTAACCCTTAATAGGGAACACATGGGATGGGTAGCAGCATTGTAACCAGGCTGTGTGATACAAAGTAAATACAAATACAAAAAGAGAAGTCCTGCGCTTAAGCTGCAAGGACTACAACACACATCAGCCCCAATATATAGTAAAAACCAAAGAAAAGAAAATGTTACTTGCGCTTTTTCCTTAATCCCTATGTATATTTAGACAAATGGAGGTCATTTAGTTGCTCCAATGGCCATTGGAGGGATGCCCGCCTGCCAACGTCAAGGCAGACCCCCCCTAAGCGGGTCCTAACACTGACCCTTCAGCCTGCTTCCTTGAGCTTCTGGCAAAGATATCTCTAATGAGACAGAAAGGGGTATTTTTTATATACACCCCTTTACTTATTAACCCTTAATAGGGAACACATGGGATGGGTAGCAGCATTGTAACCAGGCTGTGTGATACAAAGTAAATACAAATACAAAAAGAGAAGTCCTGCGCTTAAGCTGCAAGGACTACAACACACATCAGCCCCAATATATAGTAAAAACCAAAGAAAAGAAAATGTTACTTGCGCTTTTTCCTTAATCCCTATGTATATTTAGACAAATGGAGGTCATTTAGTTGCTCCAATGGCCATTGGAGGGATGCCCGCCTGCCAACGTCAAGGCAGACCCCCCCTAAGCGGGTCCTAACACTGACCCTTCAGCCTGCTTCCTTGAGCTTCTGGCAAAGATATCTCTAATGAGACAGAAAGGGGTATTTTTTATATACACCCCTTTACTTATTAACCCTTAATAGGGAACACATGGGATGGGTAGCAGCATTGTAACCAGGCTGTGTGATACAAAGTAAATACAAATACAAAAAGAGAAGTCCTGCGCTTAAGCTGCAAGGACTACAACACACATCAGCCCCAATATATAGTAAAAACCAAAGAAAAGAAAATGTTACTTGCGCTTTTTCCTTAATCCCTATGTATATTTAGACAAATGGAGGTCATTTAGTTGCTCCAATGGCCATTGGAGGGATGCCCGCCTGCCAACGTCAAGGCAGACCCCCCCTAAGCGGGTCCTAACACTGACCCTTCAGCCTGCTTCCTTGAGCTTCTGGCAAAGATATCTCTAATGAGACAGAAAGGGGTATTTTTTATATACACCCCTTTACTTATTAACCCTTAATAGGGAACACATGGGATGGGTAGCAGCATTGTAACCAGGCTGTGTGATACAAAGTAAATACAAATACAAAAAGAGAAGTCCTGCGCTTAAGCTGCAAGGACTACAACACACATCAGCCCCAATATATAGTAAAAACCAAAGAAAAGAAAATGTTACTTGCGCTTTTTCCTTAATCCCTATGTATATTTAGACAAATGGAGGTCATTTAGTTGCTCCAATGGCCATTGGAGGGATGCCCGCCTGCCAACGTCAAGGCAGACCCCCCCTAAGCGGGTCCTAACACTGACCCTTCAGCCTGCTTCCTTGAGCTTCTGGCAAAGATATCTCTAATGAGACAGAAAGGGGTATTTTTTATATACACCCCTTTACTTATTAACCCTTAATAGGGAACACATGGGATGGGTAGCAGCATTGTAACCAGGCTGTGTGATACAAAGTAAATACAAATACAAAAAGAGAAGTCCTGCGCTTAAGCTGCAAGGACTACAACACACATCAGCCCCAATATATAGTAAAAACCAAAGAAAAGAAAATGTTACTTGCGCTTTTTCCTTAATCCCTATGTATATTTAGACAAATGGAGGTCATTTAGTTGCTCCAATGGCCATTGGAGGGATGCCCGCCTGCCAACGTCAAGGCAGACCCCCCCTAAGCGGGTCCTAACACTGACCCTTCAGCCTGCTTCCTTGAGCTTCTGGCAAAGATATCTCTAATGAGACAGAAAGGGGTATTTTTTATATACACCCCTTTACTTATTAACCCTTAATAGGGAACACATGGGATGGGTAGCAGCATTGTAACCAGGCTGTGTGATACAAAGTAAATACAAATACAAAAAGAGAAGTCCTGCGCTTAAGCTGCAAGGACTACAACACACATCAGCCCCAATATATAGTAAAAACCAAAGAAAAGAAAATGTTACTTGCGCTTTTTCCTTAATCCCTATGTATATTTAGACAAATGGAGGTCATTTAGTTGCTCCAATGGCCATTGGAGGGATGCCCGCCTGCCAACGTCAAGGCAGACCCCCCCTAAGCGGGTCCTAACACTGACCCTTCAGCCTGCTTCCTTGAGCTTCTGGCAAAGATATCTCTAATGAGACAGAAAGGGGTATTTTTTATATACACCCCTTTACTTATTAACCCTTAATAGGGAACACATGGGATGGGTAGCAGCATTGTAACCAGGCTGTGTGATACAAAGTAAATACAAATACAAAAAGAGAAGTCCTGCGCTTAAGCTGCAAGGACTACAACACACATCAGCCCCAATATATAGTAAAAACCAAAGAAAAGAAAATGTTACTTGCGCTTTTTCCTTAATCCCTATGTATATTTAGACAAATGGAGGTCATTTAGTTGCTCCAATGGCCATTGGAGGGATGCCCGCCTGCCAACGTCAAGGCAGACCCCCCCTAAGCGGGTCCTAACACTGACCCTTCAGCCTGCTTCCTTGAGCTTCTGGCAAAGATATCTCTAATGAGACAGAAAGGGGTATTTTTTATATACACCCCTTTACTTATTAACCCTTAATAGGGAACACATGGGATGGGTAGCAGCATTGTAACCAGGCTGTGTGATACAAAGTAAATACAAATACAAAAAGAGAAGTCCTGCGCTTAAGCTGCAAGGACTACAACACACATCAGCCCCAATATATAGTAAAAACCAAAGAAAAGAAAATGTTACTTGCGCTTTTTCCTTAATCCCTATGTATATTTAGACAAATGGAGGTCATTTAGTTGCTCCAATGGCCATTGGAGGGATGCCCGCCTGCCAACGTCAAGGCAGACCCCCCCTAAGCGGGTCCTAACACTGACCCTTCAGCCTGCTTCCTTGAGCTTCTGGCAAAGATATCTCTAATGAGACAGACTTCTCCCTTTGAGTTCGCTCGGAAGTAGTCTGTGAGGTCTGTCGTCATTTGGCTTAGGAAAGTTTGGTCTTGCAGTAGTGATTCATTTAACCCCCAGTTCCCTCTTCCTTTAAATTGAAATGAGTCGTACAGTTCGAGATACACTGGGCTGTGGTCAGACCAAGTTATATGCCCCATATTACAGGTCGAGACCTGGGCTAGCGTGGGTTGATCTACGTAAAAGGTATCTATGCTGGTGTAAGTATTATGTACTTTGGAATGAAAGGAATAGTCTCTCACCCCAGGGTGGAGTACTCTCCAGCTGTCATACAAATTATGCAGTTAAGCCATTTAGTCAATATTTTGCCTATGGCTGTCATGTTTGTCCGTCTTACTCCCTGAAGGAGCGCTGTCGTATCTTCCTCAGGAGACGTAATGAAGTTAAGGTCTCCACAAAGTATCAGTCCCCCTAATTTGTGTTTTTCGATTTTTTGTAATAAGCGCCTGAGGAATCTCTCTGCACCTGTGTTTGGGAAATATGTGGATACCAGGGTATATTGAGCATTATCAAAGAGTCCCACCAGGATAATATATCGTCCCTGGGGTCTACAAATTTTGCATGTTCTACAAACGCCACATCTTTGTGTATTATTATAGATGTCCCTTTGGTTTTATTCTCTGAAAGTGCATGATATTGAATCGGGAAGAGTTTAGTGAAGATTTCGGGGGTCTTAGTGTTTTTAAAATGTGTCTCCTGAATACAAGCAACATCGGTCCCCTGATTCTTGAGTTCTTGCAGCAGAAGTCTTCGTTTACCTGGGGTATTTAACCCCTTTACGTTATATGTCAATAATTTCATATTGGGTGGTTAGTGCAGTAAGGGGCATTATATCGTTTTTTGCGTTGCCCTTTTTTTGGTGTTTCGGGGTTGTTGCTATAGTGCGATTTTTGGGGTCTTTCGTGGGAATGATTGATCTGAGGACATACAATGTGATCTGTTTGTCTAGGAATAGGGCAGGTGGGGAGACAGGGAGGGTGTAAAATTATATGTGGGTAGAGTACCCAGAATGGCTCCAAAACATGGGGCCTAGTCTCGCAACCTAGTAGATAGGTGCGGTTGGTGAGGGGGGCAAAGGTGAGGACGTCAATCATCTCGGTCATTCACTTGAAACCTTTGAGCAATTATAACAATTAAACATTTAAAACCTACAAAACAGTTAATACAATTTCACAATTCACAGGTTATTATGTACGTGCTTATACACTTCTGTTATGTCTGCTGTACAGCACAGGTCGTGGCTCAGCCCTTCCCCTCTTGGGGTTGATTATGCTTAATGGGTAGAGTCAAGATCTAACCAGCAGTATATGCTACTTATGGTCTGGGCTTGCAGTGCCTGAGACCAGTGGTAACGTGTCGTACATTGTAGCAAGTGTGAGTGTCTGTGTATAGCTTCTCATAGTTTAGCATATCAAGTTAGTGCCTAAACGTAGGGTGTATGTAGTGTATAGTTACGTGTGCCTTAAGCGTTGGCTCGTCTCACTGGGTCATCCATTCTGTGGATGGGATTGGAAGTCCCCAATCTCTCAACTTTTGGATTCCTTGAGCCACGTCTGTAACGGGGTGGATCGCTTCTTGGTGTGATATTAAAAGTTTTGCTGGGTAGCCCCAGCGATAATTCAGGTTTTGTTCCCGCAGGATGGAGGTGATGGGCGCCAGTGATTTCCTGAAGTGTAGTGTTTCCGCCAATAGATCTGCGAAGATTTTTATAGATTTGTAGTCGTCCGGCATGTCTGCGTTTCTGCTGGCTCTCACAATTCTTTCCTTGGCATGGAAAAAATGTATTCTTGCGATAACATCTCTTGCCGCTGTTGGTGGCAAGTGTTTCGGTCTGCGCAGTATGTGTGCTCTATCAATTATCAGTTGATCTGGATGGATTTCTGGTGTGAGGGATTGGAACATGTCGGAGAGGTATTTGTGCAGGTCAGCGTTTTGCACTGACTCCGGGATCCCACGGAACCGGAGATTGTTCCTTCTGGCTCTGTCTTCCATATCCGCCAGTTTTAACCTGTGAGCCTCTAGGATGTCATACATTTCTTGTATTTTATCTGCCAGGCTATTGTGGGCCATTGCATATTCATCCATTTTCATTTCTATTTGTGCAGTGCGGATATCCATCTCCTGTACTTCTTTTCTGAGTTCAGATGACAGCTCTTGAAGTTGTTTCTTCATTCCTTTGAATGTTGTCTGTAAATTCCGCCATCATTTCGCGGATGCCTTCCGTCGTTAGTGGCTGCCCATCTGCCATGTGAGGAGGGGATGTATGAGGTGAGAGGGAGTGTTCCCGCTTCCTCTGGTCGCCGCCATCTTGCGCGGGCTCCTGGCCATCTCGCTGTTTGGAGGCCGCGGTTTTTGTGAGGAAGAAGGAGGCTCTATCTGACTTCCCAGATTTGTTTTTTTGCCGTTGGGACATTGTTGCTGCTGTCTCCGAGCGTTTGGTTCGGTTTTCGCTCAGTGTACCGCTTATTTTTTGCTCGCTGTCGGTTTCTGTGCCTGGAGCTGCTCCTACATGTGTCCGTTCAGCTCCGGCGTTAGGCCATGCCCCCCTATATATATATAATTTAATGTAATTTAGCCTAATGTGTATGTACAATGACAAGTACACTTTAAGCAAAGTTAGAATTCATGGATTTTGTGTGAAAACCTTACTATTGATATGTGATTCAAAGCTATGCACTTCAGGGTAAAAAATGCACAAGCAACTTACCCCCTAAATGTTAGTGAATTAGGGGTAACAACACATGGGAAGGAATGTATTCCTAGTTTGTTGCAAACTTAGAAGCGCTTCAAGCAGTGTTTTGACCTTCTTTAAGAGCGACAGCAAAAACAGATGTGAGAAAGGCTGAACTTGATGGACACATGTCTCTTTTCAGCTATCTAACTATCTAACTGGTAACTATTCTAGTATATAGTAATTTATTTGATGCTTTTCATACATAAAATAACAGCTTTACATGAGTGCTAAAGATTTATAATGTGTGATAAGTGTTAGGTATCCAATGTTTTCTTAAAAAAATGCTAAACTTTCACACTGTTTGATGACATATCCAGATGTTTTCTGTTCAAATCTGAAAAAAAATGATTTGTGTAAATGTAAAAGATTACAAAGTAGAAAGTTTAGCGTGATAGTCCACTAACAAACAGGACTCCTTCTAGTAAGACATATATATTTTATAAACAGATTATCCATGCATTTTGTTAGTGTTATATTTATTAAGTTTGTAACAGAAAAATACAAATAAAAGCACAGTCTCTGGATTTTAGTTGGAGTTACTTTCAATTGGGAAAATACATTCTACTCCAGCCTCCACTTAAACCAATTGACCATTCTACACGTGGCTCCAGGCAGGGCCGGACTGGGGAAGAAAATAGGCCCGGGCATTTTTTAATCAGAGCGGCCCCCTAAGAAGGGGGCGGGGCCAGAGAGGGTGTGTTTTGTCATCACTAATGACAAGCACGCCCCCTCTCAAAGTGAGCATGTTAGTTCAACGCACAGAGCCCCGCCGAAGAGCTCTGGCATTAGAAAAAGGCCCTGAATTTGTTCTGCGCAGCGCAAGCACATTTATAAACATGCTTGCGCTGTGTTTGCTTTTAAATTATCTCTGGTGTCTCCTCAAGTGGGATACCAGAGGACAAAAGGGCAAGGAAAATGCATGGTGCATATGTTTGGAGCCTGTTTGTGGGATTGCGTGTGTGTAGAGTGTGGTGTGGTATTGTGTAAATAGGTCAAGTTCATTTGTGTTTGTGGTGTAATATGTGTGGCTAGGGGCTGTAGAGAGTGTGTGTGTATAGGGGGCATAGTGTTATAGGGGATGTAGCGAGTGTGTGCATACGGGCTGTAGTGTGTGTGTATAGGTGACGTAGTGTGTGTAGGGGTTGTAGAGAGGGTGTGTTTAGAGAATGTTGTATGTGTTTGCTGACAAGGAATGTAGTGTGTGTGTAGGTGGTGCAGTGTGTGTGTGTAGGAGATCTACTGTGTAAAGGACCCAGAGTGTGTATAGGAGATTGTGTGTGTGTGTGTGTAGAGGATTAAGAGTGCATATAGGGTAAGGGATCTAGTGTGTATCTGGAGCGTAATGTGTGTAGTGGTGCAGTGTGAGGGGTGCTGTAGTGTGTGTGTGTGTATATATATATATATATATATATATATAGATAGATAGATAGATAGATAGATAGATAGATAGATAGATAGATAGATAGATAGATTTGAACGTATTGTATGTAAGAGGGGTGCTGTGTGTGAGGGTGTTTTTATCTGCCGTCACATTCTAGGTTTCTAATTTTCTTTGTCTGTTAACTCACTGAGGGTTATTTTATATATTATATATATGTGTGTGTGTGTGTGTGTGCTGTATATGTGTGGGAGTGTGCTGTGTATGTGTGTGCGAGGGTGCTGTGTGTGTGAGCGAGGGTGCTGTGTGTGTCTGGGGGTGCTGTGTGTGTCTGGGGGTGCTGTGTGTGTCTGGGGTTGCTGTGTGTGTGTCTGAGTGCTGTGTGTGTCTGGGTGCTGTGTGTGTCTGTGGGTGCTGTGTGTGTCTGGGAGTGATGTGTGTGTCTGGGAGTGCTGTGTGTGTCTGAGTGCTGTGTGTGTCTGTGGGTGCTGTGTGTGTCTGGGGTGCTGTGTGTGTCTGGGGGTGCTGTGGGTGTCTTTGGGTGCTGTGTGTGTCTGTGGGTGCTGTGTGTGGCTGGGTGCTGTGTGTGTCTGAGGGTGCTGTGTGTGTCTGAGGGTGCTGTGTGTGTCTGAGGGTGCTGTGTGTGTCTGGGGGTGCTGTGTGTGTCTGGGTGCTGTGTGTGTGGGTGTGAATGTATTTTTATTTAAATATATTTTTTTAGTAATAATAAAAAAAAAAGTTATACCCCCTCCCTTCTTACCTTTAGCCTGGGAGACGTTCTGCCTGGGAGGGGGGGGGGGGGGGGGAGAGCCGTTCTGCCTGGGGGGGACCTGGTGGGCCAGTGGTGAGAGTGAACTCTAACCTGCAGACTAGAGTTCACTCTCGCGAGATCTGAGTGTTGCCGCGGTAACCGCGGCAACGCTCAGAATCCCGCGAGAGGACCCAGCAGAGCTGCTGGCTAGAGCTCTGCCGGTCCTCTCCTCCTTCCCTCACACCCCAGCAAGCGGCCGCATGTAACAGGGTCTCTGGGCCAGTGAGGGAGATCTTTGGTCTCCCCACCGGCCCATGGAGACACACAGCAGGGCCGGCGCTCGGATAGCGCTGGCCCTGCAGCGGCCGGCCGGGGAGATCCTGTGATCTCCCCTGCCGGCCTCGGCCCCACGGCCATTGCGGCCCACCGGGCATTTGCCCGGTATGCCCGATGGCCAGTCCGGGCCTGGCTCCAGGGCTCGAGGGAATGGCGTTTCTGCACTTTTTTCACAGCAGGAACGCCATTCCCCCTGCAGGTACTAACCAGGGGGTGACAAATAATGCCCCCCCCATCAAATGCCCCCCGTGTTCTCCCTGTCATGGGGTGGCCACCTGATGCACCCCCCCCCCGGGTGGGCGCCTGTCTACCTGTCAGAGGCGGCGAGGGAGCTGTGTTCTCTCTGCTCTGCTCCCTCACACAGCGTTTGCTGATGCCGGAAGCCAGAATATGATGTCACAGCTCCCTCGCCACGTCTGATTAGAACAGCCGCCTGCCTCACTGCAGCCCCACTGGACACCAGGGACCCATCCATGCCAGCTTTCCCAAAAGGTAGGGAGGCTTGGTGGGTGGAGTTACCCCTCAAGGTCATGGGTGAGTTCCCACACCTTTTTCCCCAAGACTTGACCCTGTGTGACTCCCATTTCAATACATTATTGAGATAATTCCATAAAAAAAAGAAAATCTTTGAAAAAGATACAAAGATACAAATTTGAAAAATACTCACATTTAAAAATGTTGCTGCACTTACTCAGACAACAATATCAACAGAGAGATCCTTCCAGACCAGGAATAGGCTCCACCAATCAAAAGTATTGCATTCATTCATTCTACGGTATGTGATCTTATTCCATAAACTCTTGGCAAACAGAAATGTCTGGGATGTGTAGCTCAGCAGCAGTGCCACTCGTTTTATAAAAGCAATAACAGCCATACCATAGCCACTGTTTGCTTTTATTAACAAACCCATTATATATACTATATATATATTATGCATAGGTTGCTATGGTTCTTGGACACTCCCTTCAATGGCAATTAGATCATCAATTATCTAAAACTGCTAATATGCTATCTGCTAATAGCTCACAAATGAAAGGAAAGGAAGCAGAAGTGCAGTGATGGACTAGAGGAAAAAATACAAAGAACACAAAGCAGCAAGTGCTTTAAGGTGTATACACAACCTATGTTGTAATTAAATAGCAGATTTGCTAGCTAATGTAGTGATTTTTTTTCTTAACCCCTTAAGGACACAAGACATGTGTGACATGTCATGATTCCCTTTTATTCCAGACGTTTGGTCCTTAACCCCTTAAGGACACATGACATGTGTGACATGTCATGATTCCCTTTTATTCCAGAAGCTTGGTCCTTAAGGGGTTAAGGGGTTAAAGGAACACAATATATGGTCAGTAACACAAACGTATTTCTGACCAAATAGTGTTAAAAACACAATCTAGCCCCTCTGCCCCCCTTGTCCTCCTAAATATAGTATAATATTATCTTTACTCCAGTCTGCTGTTGCTGACTCTGCCCCTGATCTGCCTGCTTGGCTGACATCATCAGAAGTGATGAACAAAAGCCAATCACAATGCTTTCTCATAGGAAAGTATTGTATTGACTGAGATTGTTTTCCTAACTAATCAAATCTAAGATTATTATTTTTTTTTTGTTTTTGCTTTTACTAAACAATGAGTTGTGGTGAGTTAACAATCAACTTGAAAAATTAGACCAAAATAGCTGAGTTGGTAAAAAATCTCCAACTTGGCTGAGGAGAGGAATATTTTCAATGTTGGCTTAAATTTTACAAGCCTGTGGTCAACTAACTGCTTAGGGATTAAACCCCTAAATGCTAAACATTCTTACAGAAATATGTGTTTCATCAACTCGTTTATAAACTTTTCTGCTAAGTGCATATTAGCTTACTCTTTTTCAAGCCATTATAATTTTGGCTTTGTGTCTTGTCTAGTCAAAAGTTTATGTGTTAATATTCAACCTTTCATCATTCTCCAGTCTCCGCTACCTACTGTGGCAGACTTTCTTTAGTAGCATTTAATTTTGCTAGTATTAATCAATCACTGACCCAGTCTCCACTGTCTGTACAAATATCCACTCAAAGTACTGGAACTGTGCGATATAGTCAAAAATGTTTAGTTTAATCCGTAAAGATGAAAAAAGTAATATTTTGGAAATGCTGACAACTAGAGATTTAGGAAATAATAACTCACCTGGGGAAAGGCATGTTATGGAATTTTAATAAAGCTGTTTTAAAAGTTTTTTGTTTTAATTATTTTTCTTTGCTACATTTTATTATGAAGATTTTAATTAATATTTTAGTCTTTAGAAAAAAACTCAGATTGAGTTGCAGATAAAAATTTAAGACTTCTCTGTATCCCTTTCAGTTAAAACAAAAAGAAACACTGAGACTAATTATATTTGTATTTTTATGTTTTTAATAACTAGAATATCAATTAATTTTCAAATTTGTAAATAAATCATATAACTCAATGTGAGAGGCATTTATGATCACAAAGAAGGTGAATATTAAATATTAATTCTGTGCACAAAGATTTTTCAACATAAATAACTTGTTTGAAATAACTACTGCCACCTTAATATACTGTGTTATAGCTCCGCTCACAGGAATTATTTGTACCAAAATGTAACACTGAAATCTGAATGGCAAAATTTAGGCAAAATTCCTCCAAGTACCTATTGCTTATTGCTATATGTCTCATAGCATGGATATGTTGTCTTGATAAAGCATTAAAGCTAAGTAACACCTAGAGGATTAAGCCATGCACTGCTAGATACAGAGGTGTATACATGTCACTCAGGGCTGAAATGTATTATGGCACACCCCCACAAAACTCTAAGAAAAAAATAGGGTCTCCCTCTGTATAACCCACAAGTCACTTGTGTTAGGGAAATTACACACACATACTGATGTTCAAATATACACATACACATTCTTACACATACACATTCTTATTCACATGTACTTATATTCATATACACATATACACTGCTCCAAAAAATAAACATAATACACTTAAACAACACAATGTAACTCCAAGTCAATCACACTTCTGTGAAATCAAACTCTCCACTTAGGAAGCAACACTGAGTGACAATCAATTTCACATGCTGTTGTGCAAATGGGATAGACAACAGGTGGAAATTATAGGCAATTAGCAAGACACCCCCAATAATGGAGTGGTTCTGCAGGTGGAGACCACAGACCACTTCTCAGTTCCTATGCTTCTTGGCTGATGTTTTGGTCATTTTTGAATGCTGGCGGTGCTTTCACTCTAGTGGTAGCATGAGACGGAGTCTACAACCCACACAAGTGCCTCAGGTAATGCAGCTCATCCAGGATGGCACATCAATGCGAGCTGTGGCAAGAAGGTTTGCTGTGTCTGTCAGTGTAGTGTCCAGAGCATGGAGGCCCTACCAGGAGCCAGGCCAGTATATCAGGAGACATGGAGCAGGCCATAGGATGGCAACAACCCAGCAGCAGGACCGCTGCCTGCGCCTTTGTGCAAGGAAGAACAGGAGGAGCACTGCCAGAGCTCTGCAAAATGACCTCCAGCAGGCCACAAATGTGCATGTGTCTGCTCAAATGGTCAGAAACAGACTCCATGAGGGTGGTATGAGGGCCCGACGTCCACAGGTGGGGGTTGTGCTTACGTTTAGCATTTGCCAGAGAACACCAAGATTGGCAAATTCACCACTGGCACCCTGTGCTCTTCACAGATGAAAACAGGTTCACACTGAGCACATGTGACATACGTGACAGAGTTTGGAGATGCCGTGGAGAACGTTCTGCTGCCTGCAACATCCTCCAGCATGACCGGTTTGGCAGTGGGTCAGTAGTGGTGTGGGGTGGCACTCAGACCCCTTGTGAGACCATATGCTGGTGAGACCATATGCTGGTGCGGTTGGCCCTGGGTTCCTAATGCAAGACAATGCTAGACCTCATGTGGCTGGAGTGTGTCAGCAGTTCCTGCAGGACGAATGCATTGATGCTATGGACTGGCCCACCCGTTCCCTAGACCTGAATCCAATTGAGCACATCTGGGACATCATGTCTCACTCCATCCACCAATGTCATGTTGCACCACAGACTGTCCAGGAGTTGGCAGATGCTTTAGTCCAGGTCTGGGAGGAGGTCCCTCAGGAGACCATACGCCACCTCATCAGGAGCATGCACAGGCATTGTAGGGAGGTCATGCAGGCACGTGGAGGCCACACACAGTACTGAGCCTCATTTTGACTTGTTTTAAGGACATTACATCAAAGTTTGATCAGCCTGTAGTGTGTTTTTCCACTTTAATTTTGAGTGTGACTCCGAATCCAGACCTCCATGGGTTGAAAAGTGTGATTTCCATTTTTTAATTTTTGTGTGATTTTGTTGTCAGCACATTCAACTATGTAAAGAACAAAGTATTTCAGAAGAATATTTAATTCATTCAGATCTAGGATGTGTTATTTTTGTGTTCCCTTTATTTTTTTGAGCAGTGTATATTCACATGCGCACACACACATGGATGCACACATGCAAGCAAAGACATTGATGCACAGACTCATACACAAAAGGACACATACACACACACAGACTCACACATACAAATACACATTCATATACACACACTGACTTTAATAAAAAAAAACATGTACACACACAGACTCACACACACACTCATATAAACAAAATTAAGATTATCAGTACACTAAAGCTAGCATAATCTTTAATTTTACCATGTGACAGGAGGCTTCATATTTTGCAAATTTAATGCTGCACTAGTAATGAAAAGGCAGCATTAGAGGAAGGAAGGAAATAGAAACTTCTAAAGGTGGTTTCCCTAGACCAGTTCACCGCTTGAAGAATGTCTGATAAGGCTGCACCCACCACGAAGGTCAAAGATGCTGCCATGCCCTGAACTGAGTGTGCTCCAAACGAGGGATTGATACCGGCTAAAGATAATAACCATCGGACCCACCTGGATAAGAAAGTAACCAAAACTGGTCCATGGGGACGGATATATGAGATCAACAGTTGGTGTGAGGATGATGATCACAGGGTGGCTGTCACCGTTACATAAGCTCGTAACATAGAAACTACACAAAGTTTCCACCCCAAAAAAAAGGTTCTGATTGAAAAAACGGGTAGAAAACGGACGTAGAGTTCGTTTTCCTACGTCGGTATGATCGACTTACCATCTGAAAACAGGGACGACAGGAAGTTCAATATAGAGGAAACAGGTGCTGTAAAGGAATTGAGGTTCCGTCCCATGCACCAATGGAGCGCCCTTCAGAGATGTAGCACCTCCTTGTTCCTGGGGCTCAGGAATCCCAAAGGAGGTCTCTAGCTGCTGGTGATAATTCCTCGATACTCCAGGAACCCCTGAAAGACTGCAGGCCACTAAAAAGAGGCGTCCGTCTTGTAACATTGGATGAGGGTTTACTCCTTGGTCCCAGGGGGGTCATCCGGCAGGAGAAAAGGATGCTCCCAGGAAAGAGCCAGGAATCAAGGATGGGTCGGCCACCACAGGGTCAGAAGGAGTATGTTCGCCTTCTGAAGGCGAATGTGATGTAGGACTCTCACTATCATCACAAATGGAGGGAAGCCTGCATGCACTCAAGCCACCATGTGAGTTTCTGGCAATCTTCTGCCATCACTTGGACCGGTTGGTCATAAGTAGGATTCTTCCGTAGATAATGAGCCTTGAGACTTTGCAAAACCCGATGATGTAAAGGACCTGGGAATATCGCTTGAATTGAGGATGAAAGCAGTCCCGTGATCCCTGCAAGGAGTCTGAGCAGGATTGTGTCCCAACATAATATCTTTTGAATCTCCTTGCGTATGGCTGAAATTTTTGTTGACAGTAGTCTCAGAGTACAGGACTGTGAGTCTATGTCGAATCCCAGGTATTGGACTCATTAAGAAGGAATCAGTGCTGACTTTTCCTGATTGACCATGAAGCCCATGGATTCCACTAATTCCATCATGTATGACGTGTGTGAAATCAGTTGAGCGTGGCTCTCACAAAAGAGTAGTATGTCATCTAGGTAAAAAATGCATCTGATTCCTGTCTTTCGAAGGTGAGCCACCACTGGTTTTAGAAGTTTCGTAAAGCACCATGGTGCTGAGCTGAGGCCAAATAGAAGGCAAGTGAATTGCCATGGGATTCCATGCCATAGAAAATTTTGCATTGATCCGAAACAGTGCTGCACGGCGCCTCTCAGATGTGAGGGACACATGAGTGTTCCCAAAAAAACAAAAGCAACGTTGGGCCCATTCGTGGATATTGTGCGCCCATTCACGCACACTGTCGGCTGTAAAAGATTTGGCTTGGGCATAGGTATTATCCACCATCCCCGTTTGACCCCTTTTCGAGGGTCTCTTCCCTCTTTGGCCATAAATGACAGCATAAGCGGGGTGAACTCTGGTGTAAATGCCACTTTATCTGGTAGTAAGGGAAAGGGACATTTGGAATGTAGTCATTTCCACAATTCCTTGTCCAACATATTTCTCAGCCAAAAATGTATGAATCTAACCAGATGTTCTGGAGGTGACCAATCCCCAGAGCGGGGATGGCATATATTTCTGAGGTCTAACATACGTCGACCAGTCGAATTGAGGAATATCTACTCCTCAGGTTGGTTATTGGCCTTTCAATGTCTGGGGGCTTATCCAGAAACGTCTCGTGTACATAAGGGTTCTTTTCCCACATTTCGTCTTCGAAATGCATCTGCTTGTCATTCATCCAGAATGAAAAGAGAGCGCGGGACATCCTGTTCATCATCTGAGGAAAGGTCATGCATCGTTTGGGGTGCTGGATGTGAACATTTCACACGTTTAAGAGGGGCCCTGCCTTTGGAGGGACCCGCCTTAAATCACTTGCACTTGCAGTGACGCTTAGCCGGGCGGGATTGTTCCCTGAAGGAGGAATCCGATTCCTCTGACACATCCTGGTATTTGGTGTGTTTTGCAGTTTCAGAGCCCATGGGTAGGGCCTTAGCCAAGGCCTTTTCAACTGAAGTCACAACCACGTTAATTAGGGCCTGCAGGTCAGTGGGGAGTTGTAAATCTTACATTATACTGATTAGCCGAATCTGATAATCGGATCGTCACAGCAATGAGGCAAAGTGGCTCAGGGACCAGTGAGATGGACACTTAGAAACCACAAATAAAAAGATACAGAATATGTGACATACTGGGGCTCACTCAGGAAAAATGGGATATTGCATTTACAATTCCCGCTCAGCAGCACTAAATTATGGGGGCTCACCCCAGGCCAGACTACTGTTAATTGAAACCTGACTGGCCACCCCACACCCTAAGGTAACACCAACCTTAACAAGATCCCTGAAGGCAATTGGTAGATAATATAGGCAGAAAAATTCAGCAAAAGCTGAATAAAACCTGGAATTTACGGGAAATAGCAGGAGTAAGGAAATTCACGTCTAGCAAGTACCAGAGAGGAACTCCGACCAAAATAGTCACGCAAGATCTCGCAATACGAGATCCAAGATGGCCACCAACAAGCCCGCAAAAAATAAGTGCAGAATAAAAGAAACTGAACGCTCGAGAAACGAATGAACGGTTCTGCAAAGAACCGAATGATAGAACAATGTGAAATGGTAAAGAACCGAACGACTAAGCAATAGGCGAACAGCTCCAGCAAACCGTAGAACGAACAATATAGCGAAAGCCGTAAAATGCAAGTGATGGCTGCTGTACATGGCCAAACTACCAAACCCAATGGGAAAAAATAAATATCACCAAACGTGTAAGAAGAGTCACGTTCAGCGTTCAAATGGAAATGACGCCCGAAATGCGAGATTCGTGTAAATTAGCGCAAACGCGGTGCCGCACGCGGTATAACACCGTTCGCACCGCAAGTGCAGCAGGAGGAGTGGTGAACATAGCCACTGAGGGGAAAGGTTTGCTGGGGACTCAGAGCTGACGGCCGTTAGGTGTCCGGTCTCAGAGTGTCGGGAATACAAAAGGTGGAAGTTATAAATATATTTACCCTGGAAGGAACATGAAGGAAAGTCTCCCCTAAGCCCAAAAATATGTACAAAGTAATAGTGTAGCAAAATAAAAATATATAATAAAATATAAAATGGATATATATAAAGATAAAACACTAAAAAAAAAATAGTCAAGCCAAAGAAAAATGAGAGAACAAAATACTCTGACCTGACTTGTGATGGAGCAGCAAAGAAAGAGGGAGGGGTTTATTATACCTTGTACTTATCTCTGATTGTTTTTTTTTAATTCTTTATTCTTTGCTGCTATGGAGTAAGTAAAGAAAGTTAATGCAAAATATGAAGCCTCCTGTCACGTGGTAAAATAACACTCTCACATACAATATTAATTAATTATAATATATACACATACACACATATATATATATATATATATATATATATATATATATTAACACTGAGATCTATCCAGTCTCCTTGCTCATACCTTGTTCATACCTTGACAGGAGGGGCTGGAGTGGAATCTCATCCCTGGGGTCCAGTGGGGGGCTGATGGGATCAGTCTCTGTATATTGATTTCCCAGTTTGCTGTTGCTCTTTACTGTTGCTTTGATGATATTAAATCCCAGATCAGTAATAATACAGGGAGCGCAAGTCGCACCTCAGCTACTTCAAACAGCATGCCGCATGGCACCTCATTAAGCAACATGTCAGTTAGTCTGTGCCTGCTGCAGTTGGTTGGAGGGTGTGCTGTGTTTGTGACCCAGGTATGACCGTCCACTGCCCCTCACTAAACACAGCACAGCTGAATATCTGTGATATTTTTTTTCTTTATTCTTTTTCTTTATTTTCCACTATATTTACATGACACTCTAATCATTGTGCATAAATGACAATACTGCTAATTTAAGTATTTTGCTTTCTGGCTTTTCATTCAATGTCATGTATAAGGCACATCATATTTGCTGATGCCAGTATGAAATTTTAAGGTTCCTTGATTGCCTTAATTTCCATACACAGTACACAAAGAAATGAACTCCACAATTGTACTTTGGCAGGATGAGAGAATCAAGTACAGCAGAGTATGGTTCGATTTTTTCAGATTTAGACAGATATGAGGACTTATTGGTTTCATTAAATCTATGGCTTTTAACAGAAAGGGTTGCAATTACAGGTATCCAGGCAATCAACACTAGACTCCCTAATAACTAAAGCTCACTACTTTTATGTTACGTGGAAATGTATCCAGGTAGATGAGCTACATATGAGAAAGAATACATATGGGACTTAGGTGGATGGTAGATGGCGCCAACAGCCACCACATCTCTTTTCTTGCTCCTGTTTAGAGAACTAAACTGGAAGATTCATTTCAGACCAAACTGCAATTTGGCCGAATTGCATAGAAAATGCAATAAGCAAGTGAATGTAAACTTATAACTTGAAACTGTCCACCTCTCCAACTCTCATATACTAACTTTACTGCTTCTTGGGAATGTAGTAAATACTAAATCAGGATTCAAAGTGCTGTGATGGAGTAATGGCTAGATGTGATCAGGTGACGTGTTTCATTAAACATACACATACAGAACGTGGCAATATGGAAAGATCCAGGTAAAATTTATCATGTTTTAGGTCTTATATGTGGGATCCATCTAAGCATGGATAGAGGAATGGGACACTATACCAAACCACATTAGAGGGCTGACGGAACTGGAAATTGGGGTGAGCGAAGGATGTATGACTCCATTATCTCTTTACATCTGCAACATGGAATGCATAGGATAAGTTCCTTGTTAATGAATCATCCAGTCAACCCAGGCATACTATAAACTTTACCATCTTACATAATTGATCATTGATGTTCCTTAACAATCTTTAACAAACTTTTTAAAGTTATTTCAAAAAATAACCCAAGCACTGACCTTTTTGAACAGACCTGAAACAGTTATGTGAAACGTCTAAGTTTATTGACCACACACTATGATTTGGAATAGAAGGCACAATAGGCTATCCTTTGTGTATTCATTTGAATGCAACACTATGGTACTTTGGGAATGTATTTGAAAACAACTTATTGCTGTGGAAAATTTAATGTATTCTGTTCTGATTTATAAATGATCAACACCCGTATATTTTAGCTGTTTCTTATACCAATTATCGGGTGTTTGGCTTATTGCCTAGTAGCTGATTTTCATTATGAACTCAACAGTGGTGAGACCCATAAATATTAAAATAGCTGTGAGGTGAAATTGCTTCTGGGACTTTTGGCTAAAACGGAGCGTTTAGGTTTGGATGTGCCAGAGGAATGCATTGCCTTATTCTTGTTATATCGCCAGCTGCTTTGTGCTGTTGGGGTAGTCTTCATAGGAAATGTAAGGTTATCTACCTGGCTTTGACAGAAAAAAAGTGTGGTTTTAAGGATTTCCTGACTTAAAGTAACTGTATTATTTGGAAATAGTTCTTGGCAGAATTGTATGAATTTGCAAAACTTTTGAATAGGTGATCGGAAGTAAGGGAAGCGTTTTTACACATACATACATACATATATATACATATATACACTGAACAAAATTATAAACGCTTTTGTTTTTTCATGAGCTGATCTCAAAGATCTAAGATTTTTTTCTATGTACACAAAAGGCCTATTTCTCTCAAATATTGTTCACAAATCTGTCTAAATCTGTGTTAGTGAGCACTTCTCCTTTGCCGAGATAATCCACCCACCTCACAGATGTCGCATATCAAAATGCTGATTAGGCAGCACATATATTGCACAGGTGTGCCTTAGGCTGGCCACAATAAAAGGCCACTCTAAAATGTGCAGTTTTACTGTATTGAGGGAGTCCTATATATACCAGGAATATACCAAGATGCAGAATTATTGCTGGATGGAAAACAAGGCAACAATGCAATTATTGTAAATTGTTCTAGGTTCTAATTCATGCTAAGACACCTGACCACAAGATAGAAAGAAAAACATAAGCAAGTGATAAATAGATACAAAACATTATGTGAGGTGACTACTTTGCCATACTGCAGTAATTTGCTCTTAACAAAAGATAGAGATGGCTACCAAACGGTAAGTATTGGCTGGGATAACTGACAGTTTGACTGAAGGTGCACAAAGATGGCTGTCAGAATGAAGGAGTGGGAAAGGAAGGCAAGTGATTTCTCCAATTTCAGTTTACATTTCTTAAAAAATATATATATATTATAAGATAAAGATAAGATAAAGATTCCTCTTCTGCAGCTGTCATTAGTCTAATACTATCCTTACCTTTTTGTGTCACTTCACCCCACTCCCTCTAGCATGTAAGCTCATTGAGCAGGGCCCTCAACCCCTCTGTTCCTGTGTGTCCAACTTGTCTGGTTACAACTAAATGTCTGTTCGTCCACGCATTGTAAAGCGCTGTCGAATTTGATGGCGCTATATAAATATCATAATAATAATAATAATTATTATTATTATTTTATATAAAAAATGTAAAACGACTGTTCAATTAGAAATGAGAAAATGAGGTTGAAATGTATAAATTATTAACTTGTTAAATGTTATTTATTACTACAATTTAAAAATAAAAATCAATCATCAAGAGTACATTTAAGAGGAATGCGAATGAACCTTTGATGACGACAGACAATGTTTTCTTACAGCTTTAAGTTGTCATTTGAGAACAAAAAAAACTTATCCACTTAGTGAAATGCGATCAGATTTGTGAAACTTGATTTTGCCACTGCTATGTTGTTTACTGATTAATAATAAGATAAAAAGCAGTCTACTTTCAAAGAGACAAAGGCATAAACGAATAATGCTACAATTAATAAATCTTAATACACCAAATGCACCAAATATTGGATACAATAGCAAGTCTTTATAGTTATCAATACAATCGCACATTAAATGAAGGAAAATGTAACTTTATTTTTTTTTATTACATGGCACAGTGATATTCTACTGCTATTAGTTTCAACATTGAATTTGCTTATTTAATTAAGACAATTATCTACTTCATTGACATTTTTATATCACAATTTTTTTTTCTTCACAAACTATTTTTCCTTCACAAACTTTGTGAAGAAACAATGCATTTTTTTTTTAAATAGCTAAAATGTATTTAAAGAGTGTAGATTCTGGGTGATATATTTAAAAATACCTTTTAGTGATCATCAAAACATCATTTCTAAAAGCTGAAAAAAGATCCTGAGTTCCAATCTGAAAAAAAGCAAAACTTTGAACTGTTAGAGCCAGGAAAATTTCCCACACAAGGGGAGAAATCAAAGAATATTGGCACTTTTCTCTTACCGTGGGATCTCCAGTGTAAGACACTTGTATTTGCTTAATTTATTTCTTTTAAATTCCCACTTTTGCCTCCTATGGGACATCATGCCGAGCAGCAATGGGAGTTTCGGTTTTCTGAAACACGGCTTCCCACTCCATTGGGCAGATATTCATTCCCTAAAGCATCTCAGGATTTTTTGTTATAATGGAATCATATGCAGTAAAAATGCAAAAAGTCCAAAGTAAAATAAATAAATAAATGGAATTCCCACAATCCTTACTGATTATGTTTAACGTAAAGTACTTTACAAGCAATATTAGTGATATTTGCTAATATGTTCAGAAAAGGGAAAAAATGAAATGAATGGCCTGAGGGTTTACACATTGTGAACAATTAAGCTTTAACTTTGCATTAAGTTCACTACCAGATGTACCATTGCTTTCAAACTATGTTCAGTATTTCTTTTCACTTTCCCATTTAGTGCAACCACAAGTAATTTTGCTTTGGAGCTCTGGATTATACTTATTTACTTATTTTTTTATACTTATTTTTTTATCACAGAGCTCCTCAACAATAAAACTCCCAGTAATGTGGAGCTCTGTGACAAGATCATACGCTACACAACAATACAACTCTAAGTAATGTGTCTATTAGTGCATCACCGAGCTCCCTAACTATAAAACACAGAGTAATGTGCATTTTATATACCAGAGCTGCACTGTAATACATCTCCCTATAATATGATGTAATGTTTGTGTTGTCTGTGTATGTGATAGGTGTGATGATTGTGTTTGATATGTATGCTATGTGGTTGCAGGCAGATAGTCACATACACAGTATCAGGCAGAAATATACAGGTACAGGCAGTAACACACATACACAATTACATGCAGACAGCCACACACACACACACACAGAGGCAGAGAGCCCCACATACACAGCCACACATACAGTCTTACACACACATACTTACATGCAGACAGTCACACACACACAGACCGCCACACACACACACACACAAACAGGCAGACAGTCACACACACAGACAGCCACACACATACACACAGGCAGACAGCTACAGACAACCACACACAAATACATAGGCAGACAGCCACAAACCCATACAGAGGCAGACAGCCATACACACACAGGAAGACAGCCACACAAACACACACAGGCAGTCACACACACACAGGCAGACACACACACACACACACACAGGCAGACAGTCACACACAGGCAGACAGTCCCACACAGGCAGACAGTCCCACACAGGCAGACAGTCACACAGACACACACACACACACAGACAGCCACACACACAGGCAGACAATCACACATAGTTACCTACATTCATTATGGAGCAGTGGAGGCAGTGCAGCTCCTGGAGACTGGTTGTTGAGGAAGCAGGGACTCCTTCCTGCTTCCCCTGCAGCAGTTACCCAGCACTTTTAGCTCCGCCCCCACCATCAGTTTAAATCCACCTCTGCCGCATGGAAGCCCCGCCCTGCTGCAATATTTATATATTTATTTTTTTATAATCCTGGCCGGCCATGTGTGAGCTTGCGCCCCCTGGTCCCATGGCGCCCTGTGCGGCCGCAGCTCGCACACCCCCAAGGCTGGCCCTGGTTTGAGCATAGGGTGATAGTCTATTATTCAATGAACTCTGGGCCTGGAATCAATCACTATATAATTTCTCTGGGTCTGCAATATCCAGAGTTGACCTGGTGCTAGACTATAATGATATGATGTCACAGGAGGTATTTAACCCCTTAAGGACCAAACTTCTGGAATAAAAGGGAATCATGACATGTCACACATGTCATGTGTCCTTAAGGGGTTAAAGGTGAGCACAGTATAAAATGAGACAGTGGTCATGTGATTCATGACAATTTGTCATTAGTAGCCATAGAGTCATGAGAAACACAGTCTGCATCTCTTAGAAATGAACAGATCTCTATGAGTGATCCTTCATGAAGTGCAGGCCATACTGATAGTGGTTGCAGGATATATGATATCATACCTTGCAACTCCTGCAGTCCATTTCAAATCCATATATCACATGCCCCAGGCCAAGGTTTGACAGTTCTCTCCTGCAAACACATAAACCAGTGCAATATTATTGCATATGTTGTTAGTGTGCAAATTGACATATGGCTTTTTACATGTCTTGCTATCAAATTGATGTATTGATGCAGGATCCATATTTTATTTAGGACAGAGAGGTGACCAGCTAGAATACACATTTTCAAACCACACAGCGAACAAAAAAGTGAACAGCGCACAAACAAATATTGTAATGGTGGGTTATATCTTAATCCGTAAGTGCAATGACATGCAACCCTCTTAAAATGTGTATACATATGTATTATAGAAAATAATAAAAGCACACATAGTCTGGTATAATTATCAATGCAAAAAAAGAAAAAACAGACAAAAACTATGGTAGTATAGTAATCACAGGTAATTATAGGATGATATAATTCTCTTAAAGTATCACACTCAAATTTTTCTGAGCCTGTTCGAATGACTGGATCACGTAATAAAGCATAGGTGTGATAGTTGTAGTTCCAGACAGGGTATGTGGCAGCTTTTCCTCAATAGTAGAAACAGAAACAGGAGAAGGCAAAACCAGTTAAGGTAAGATAAACATTATTTAATAAAATAAATATATAAAAACCTAACATTCATGTAAGTGGAGTTCCATAGAATATAAGTCCACTGTAATTGAACAAAGCACAATGAGTTTCAACGCTGCTTGTGTCTTCCACAGGTACCTACTTACGGATTAAGTAAGATATAACCCACCATTAGAATATTTTATTGTGCATTGTTCACCTTTTTTGTTTGCGGTGTTCTTCATTGTATGGAACTATTGTGATTGGTTCCACAGTGATAACTAGCTGCACTTTAGTATTTATTGCACTTTGTAAGTGCCTCGTATTGCACTTTAGCTGTTTGTATACAGTTTAAAAGTAGGTAGCATTGGTTATTTCACAAAATATAAGACTTGTAGCCATTTTACTATAGTTTTCCTCCAAAGTTAATAGAAATATTATTTCTAAAAAAAAATTCAGGAATACATTTTCATGGTTAATTTTTATAGTGAATGATAGATGGCTTATGTTTGCTACTAAATAAAAGCTATTTTCTTTCAAATTATTTTTTTATTGTTTTTATTTAATAATAATAATTATAACAGTTATACATTTTTGTCAATGTTTTAAGTGTCAATAATGTAATAACACTTTTAGATATATAAGACTCAACTTTTCTTAAAAATACTATTTAATTTAAATATATTGAATTATATAATTATAATAATAATCAGTATAATGAACTGTATCAAGTAGTGATAAAACCTTTTTTCAGTTACAAAATTAAGGATTATTTGTTTCACTTGGAATTGTAAGACACTGTTTTGCTGGGTCCCACATACCACCAATTCAAAATACCCACATAGTGCACTTATTCTTCAAATGTGATTTTTTTTTTCTTTTTTCTTTTTACAAAAACGTTTTCCTGGCACTATAGGTTCCTACAGGGCCCCCCTCCCTCGCACCCCAGTCCCACAGTGCTGAAGGGGTTAAAACCTATTTAATCACTTGCCTTAATCCAGCACTGATGTCCCTCTGCACTGGGTCAGGTTGAGCCAATGCTTCTACTCCGCCAACATCAACCGGCAGGGGAGGCCTAATTTCTCTGCAATAATTACCACTGTAAGGTTAAGGGACATGGGGCATTGCACCCAGACCACTTCAATGAGCTGAAGTGGTCTGGGTGCCTACAGTGTCCCTTTAACAGTACATTTTATATGTCAATTTCATGCAAAGAGTATGTCAAGTGCAGGAAAGTTCACACAAATACATTTCTCACTTCAAAATGGCGCCATATCTCACTAGAAGCTATTTAGCAGCCAACCATCTGAAGGTTACCCACAAATATATCTAATGAATAATTGGAATAATACTTAGAAAGTGTGCATACTTATTTCTCTTTAATTTGTTTTTGTTAGATTTTGGATGGTTTCATTTAAGAGGTTAAACATTGTTAACCTTAAACAATATTATAGACAATAATGTAAACATTGGACATTATAGTGAGTTTGTATATTTCTGTCCAAGCATCCCACTCAAAGATGATCTGATGACCTTGCTTGTGAGAGTGTTATTTGACAAGCAGACATAGCCAGATTTCACTAAAGTGCTCCTTGTCTCATGGCATATCCATTCCAAAGCAATATTATTTGTGTGTAAATAATGAGCGAAATACATTTGATTAATGGTATTGTATTGTATATTTACATGATTGTAATTTGCATCTCCATGTCATTCCTGCCTCAGTTTATCCAAAGAAGTTTACAGAGCAAAGGTTTATATATTTGTGTGTCTGCTCATTAGGTAAGCATGTTTGCAGCAAGGATAAATTCACCACTAGATGGCAGACAAAGTAGAAAAAAACAATTTTATGGTAGTCTATATTTTATTATACCTTTTACCAAAAATGTGTGCAAAATGTAAAATATATTTTCACCAAACACTACAATATAGTAAACAAGATATATATTCTTAGGTTATTGATGATGATACAAATCTGATTAGTAAAAACTATAACAATTTGAAACACATTCTACCTACTTAAATAAATCAGTTATTAATATATATATTAAAAAATATATAGTATAACTTAATTATTTTCTGAAGTACCACTTAATTGTATATAAAACATGTTAAATCCTTTGATACCAAGGTTTTTGCAAAAAGGAAATATCCAGCAAAATTTGCTTAGTTAATTCTTGTTTATAGAACGAAAATCATCTCAGATTCCTGCATAATAATGAATATGTATTATGTAAAACTTAGAAAACAATAGTTGGAATACATTACCTTAATTGATGTAACATTTTCCGTGTATCATCTTAATGTATGCTACAGTCCTCATGTGACATATTTCCCCCACATATGCCATAATCCTTCCACATGTTCTATAAGTCTGCCAAGCAATTAAACAGCACTTTATTGTACTCATATTGCAGTTCTTCCCATTTTGTCACATTTCTTTATATGTTAACACATTCTCCCAAGTACATTGTCTCTCATGTTGCTGTATAAGCACTATATATAGTACACAGTTTGTGAAATTTGTGTATATGTGGTCACATTGCCCCAAATATATTACGTGATATGTTGCAATATTGCTAACATATATCTCAATATGTTTTTACATTGCCCATAAATTGCACTCCATATTTTGTTATATTTTTTTTAATACCCCAAAATTTCCCTCCATATGTCAGGTTGCCCCATTGTCACTTTACAACATACACATTGCCCCAAATGTTGATACCTTGCCCCCAATACATTTTCATATTACCCCATGTTACCATAAATATGCGGTCATATTCACCCCTACATGTCTTACAGTTGTTTTATTACCCTATATGTTGTCAAATTGCTCCCATATTGCACTGCATGATGTGACTACTTCCCAAACAGAGGTAGACAGAAACAAAGGGAGCTGAGCCCAACACACATGCAAATATGCAGAGTGGTAGATAAGACACAAACACACACTTAGGCAGTCATAGAGCTGGGACTCCAGCATCTGAGCACTAGAGACAAGGGGAAAACACAAGTTTACTTATGTATTTCTCTGGGGGTTATTCACTTAGGTCCAAATAGTCGCATACCAAACAGGGCAAAACCATTGACTGTAGTATGGGGCCATTTGGAGTGCAAAACTGCTAAAAGAGCAAAGAATGTCCAGATTTTGCAATGCAGGCTCCAAATAAGCATGGATTTGGTCTAGATTTCAGCCAGATAGAAAAATGCCGGACAGCTGAAATCTGGACTCATCTGACATTCAAACTATTTTCCTTCTTGAAGTGCTAGCAGCCAGTGTGCAAATAGTGAAAAAAACATGAGAGATGCCAAAGTTAATCACGTGGTGACTGGCCAGTGCTTGAAAGCCAGCTGCCACAATAAAATGTGTAGAACCTCCTTATGTCCCCACCTGTTATGCCGCAGGTGGGGTATGTCTACTAAACAATGAGCAGCCAGCAGCTTCTTACTGTTATTAAAAAGAGCAACTGGGTAGCTATTGCAGCCCAGCTGCAAGAAAGGTCCCATCCCATTAAGATGAGGCTACATCCAAATACTCAAATACTCCAATACTCAATGCCCCATAGAAATTGGGTGGAGACTTAAAATTTAATAATGTGAACAGGTTATTGTCCATCCCCAGCCAGGACAGCAGTTTTTTCCTCCCATCTTTTACCCATAGGCAGCAGGCCTATGGGCTATTAAATTCACCCTCTCAATATTTTTTTTATTGGGGTGACTTGGTACTCAGCAACCTCTATCCAATGTTGAGAGGAAAGGGGGTGACTGTCCTAACTTTTGGATGGAAATAGATACTGGTATGTCCCCCTCCCCACCATTGTCATTAATATACCCTACGTATGACTATGGAGGGGGGAGGATGGATGGACAGAAACATGTCCATTATCATTTACTTTTTCATAGCCTCCACCCACCATCCACGGGTGAGGACTGTGAGGTTATGACATCTTCTCCAGTTATTATATTAGTAGATCCACTTGCTGCTGATCAGTGTGGAATGCCCCTATGGGGGACATTAGTATAGTTTTTATAGAGATTGCCCATCTCATTGCCATGGCTGCGGGCAGGGGTTGTACTTTGACATATCCAACTCCCTTTATTGAATTTTAAGCACCCACCAAATTCCCATGGGTTGGTGCATGGTGGGACCAACACTAGGTCTACTTCAGTATTTTATATGACCCATGCCCATGGAATGGCCAGACACCCATTGATTAAAGGGACAGTATAGTCACCAGAACAACTACAGCCTAATGTTCTGATGTGTATAGTATGTCCCTGCAGGATTTTTAATGTAAGTACTGTCTTTTCAAAGAACATCTCTAGTGTCAGTCACTCAAACGGCCACTAGAGGTGTTTCCTGGGTCAGTGCTACACAGTGTGCAACACTGACGTTCAGCATCTCCATGCTCTGTATGGAGACGTTGAACATTCCTCATAGAGATGCATTAATTTATTTTGTCTCTATGAGGAGCTGCTGATTAGAGTAGTGCAGTGTTTTGCTGTATATGGGTAATGGCCTCCCAATGCTTTCCTATGGGATTTCCTATGGGTCCCCTCATGCCTCCTTAAATATAGTAAATATTACTTGTATTCAAGTCTGCAGCTGCATGCTTTGTGCCTGTTTCCTTTAGACCTGCCCACTGCCTGCTGACATCAGCAGAAGTGGTAGCCTGATCCAATCGCAATACGTCCCCATAGGATTGGCTGAGACTGACAAAGAGGCAGATCAGGGGCAGAGCCAGTACAATTCAAACACAGCCTTGGCCAATCAGCATCTCCTCAAACAGATGAATTGAATCAATGAATCTCTGTGAGGAAAGTTCAGTGTCTGCATGCAGAGGGTGGAGACACTGAATATTTGGATGCATTTTAGGCAGCCATGACCCAGGAAGGATCTCTAACAGACATCTGAGGAGTGGCCAGTGAAGTTATCACTAGGCCGTAATTTAAACACTGCATTTTCTGTGAAAAGACAGTGTTTACAGCAAAAAGCCTGGAGTTAATGATTCTACTTACCAGACAAATTCAATAAGCTGTAGTTGTTCTGGTGACTATAGTGTCCCTTTAAATCTATTTGTCTGCTGGCTTGTTAGTACTGCCACTTGGCAAAAAGTATTTAAATGTATTGTTAACTTTTCAAATGTAAGTGAACAATAATTTGTTAATATCGATCCTGCTGCATGCATTTGGTCTCTTGTTAGTGCTTGGAGTATATTCCAAATCCTAGATAAACTGCATTAATAAAGTAAAGTTGTTTTGATGCTTAGAATATTCTTTGAAGTGTATCTTTGTGGACCCTTGAGTATCACTAAGGAAAAGTTTGTATATTTTCCCTGATTGTTTAAATAACTATTAAAGAAAATAAAGTGTCTGGTAATTTAAAAAAAACATAGTACAATTCTAGTCTGTATGACTAATTAAAATAATTAGTATAATAAGAGCAATCAAAAATGTCCACCTTTAATAAGTATTGTCCACTGGGCTTGGACCTTTATAAAATCTACAGTAACCGCTTACAACCACACAATATGTTAGTTCCTTATAGACTATAATATACTAGTAATATTATTAATTATAATCATATATTTTGAGCAGTCAGAAAAATCCCCAAATGGGTGATATGATTTATTTTAAAGAATGCTACACTAACACATTTGTTATATGTTTAATCATATGCATAATTAAATCATTGAGTCAGTGATTCATATACATCTGCCAGATTGTGTTCTATGTAATATATGTAGTTGCATAAATAGTATGAATTCAGTGTTGCACTGATCTATAAAAATGTACTTTTGTCCTAGCAGCGGGACATTTCAAGGATATCGAGATAGGCTTGTTTCTGAACCATTTTTTGCTAGCAGTTTTGTTTATCTAACCCGCTATATCTGGGTGTCTAATATTATCTCAGATTCACATACTGTCAAAATGTAATCAATATATGTTTATGTTTCTGCTACATCAGCTTTAGGAAGGGCTAAGTGTAAAAGTGTAGCATGCTGACAGGTAATATAAGTATGCTCATATATCTTGCTGCTTTGACAACATAATCATAGAAGATGAGATACGCATCTCTTTTGACTCATAAAATGCATTCTAAATGACATATTACGTTAAGAATCACAATCACATAGCTCAGTTTCTTCAAACACTATAATATCACAGAGCTTGCGAAACAGATAACATATGATTTAAAATACTTTAGACAGGAAAATTTAGGAAATGTTATCGTTTTTTTGTGGGGTAGAGTACTACATAGTAATTTATTTATTTATTTTCTCAAAATTGTTTATTAGATTATTATCTGCAAGTTATTTAACATTGTCAATCTGAAGTACATTTATATGAAAAAAAGCATTAACCTTAATGATAAATTATGTTTTATCACTGAAATTCCAGTTTGGGAATAGATATTACGTTTTAATAAGTAATGTTGTGTTTCGTTCACTGTGCCTGGCTTTGTAATGAAACAGAAAGTAAGGGAGCACAAATAATTAAAACAATAATACTAATTTTAGCACTTCAGGCATTTAAAGTGTTCTGATTGAATATTTCAGCATTCGCTTTCTGATTTCATTGTAACATACAGCATTGTACTCTAGAGTTGAAATTGTGGAGGAGTGACAAGGAACATTTAAAGACAAAATAGCTGAACTGTAAACTGACACATTTTGAATCATTGGTCATTTTGGCTTAGCATTTTTAATGTATTGCCTATGAACTTTCTTTTTTAAAAGGTACAGGATTTGTTTTTGAAGGTTCTCTGCCCATTTATCCACCTTTACAAAATCTTGGGGGAATAAAACAACAAATCTTAATTGCTCTTATGTTACATAGAAAGGCATCATGATAATATAGTAAGGTATTATTTAATTTATCCATCTATCTATCTATCTATCTATCTATCTATCATCTATCTATCATCTATCTATCATCTATCTGGCTGTCTATCTATCTATCTATCGATCTATCTATCTATCTATCTATCTATCTATCTATATATCTATTATCTATCTATCATATATCTGTCTATCTATCTATCTATCTATCTATCTATCTATCATCTATATGTCTGTCTATCTATCTATCTATCATCTATCTATCTATCATCTATCTATCATCTATCTGTGTGTCTATCTGTCTGTCTATCTATCTATCTATCTATCATCTATCTGTCTGTCTATCTATCTATCTATCATCTATCTGTCTGTCTATCTATCTATCTATCTATCTATCTATCTATCTATCATCTATCTGTCTATCTATCTGTCTATCTATCTATCTATCTATCTATCTATATATCTGTCTATCTATCTGTCTATCTATCTATCTATCTATCTATCTATTCCTGCTCATATGCAAATGAATATGTAAAACTAAATAATAACACAATACATTAGAAGGTGTACTATAAATGAAGTACTTGAGCAGAGAGGAAAGGTTAGCGAGGGTCATATCTTCACTTTTATATGAAATGTGGGGTGGCCCTAAACGGCTGTTCTAAAAGGAGAGAATAACAGAGCTCCTCACCCTGCACTAATGGGGATCAATTTAGAAAATTGGGCAGACTAGATGGGCCGAATGGTTCTTATCTGCCGTCACATTCTATGTTTCTATGTTTCAATGTTTCTTTTCTTGCCTTCTTAATCTACAATAGATTCTGCTATTGAGGATCTATGACAGAGGACATTAGACACATACTTTGTGTGTATTATGATGACTTGAGATGGGGTGTTCTGTGGATCCTGGTAAGAGTTTGGAGACTGGACTTTTTTCTAGTTGCCAGTAATGTGGTTTTTCATATGTGTCCCTCTCAGATGTGTAAAAGTACTGTATATTGTATACGTAGTTTATGTGGTAACTGTATTCTTAGCATGGTACTGTTATATGGTAAAACGGTCAAAGATCAGCTTGGCAGGTGTGTGGTCTTCACAGCAGATATTAATGGGCATGAAGAATGTAGAAGAGCTATAAACCAGGATGAAACAAGTGATAAAATGCTTAGTATTCTTGTTGTTTTAACTCACACTAAGCCTAAACCATTTGCATTGAACCTTTTATTTGCTTTTATTTGGAATTATAGTTCTCTATGGTTGAAGTATCTAGATGTCATTATGAATATTAGACTTGTGCATTTGTTTTGTTTTTTGTGATTTGCAATTTGTCCAATTTTAAGCCAATCGGTGCGATTTCCATATTCCATAATGCCATATGGATGTATGATTGACCAAACAATGCGTATTGGTAGAGCATGTTTGTGTTATTTGGAGTTCTGTCTATGGTGCCAAAAAAAGAGATAATTGGTAGAAAAAAAGTTGACTGATGTTTAAGGGACAGTCACTAAATGTTGATTTTATTAACACATGGCAAATATATATGAGATAAATATAGATGTGTTTTACTGCGCCTCCTCTATTTACATATATTGGCTACATTTTCGCATTTTACCAGTGAACTAAATAGCACAAAAATGTGCACTAAATATTTTAGCAAAGATGAAATTTGGGCAAACCAAATCTCTATATGGAAAGCTGTCAGATAATCCAAATTATTATTATTATTATTTGGGATGAAGTGATTATAACTGAATTTTTCCATTGTGCACAAGTCTATCAAACATTTAAAGTGAACTAATATATGTAAGCAAAGAGTGTAATCATCCTGCTGGTTGACTTTTATTTTTCATGTCATATGAATTATGTCAAATATACAATTCTTTAATCTCCCAGATTGATATAACTTTTTTTCCTTCTTTGAGATATATATATATATATATATATATATATATATATATATATATATATATTGTTATTGCCAAATAATTATTTCATTTTGTTTTGAGTTACACAGATTTAAACATTGCATAATGTGTTTTAATATACACTATGTTTAGTTCTAATTAAAGTTTCTCGTGTACATTTTCAAGTAAGAGATATCAGTACTTGCTGCATGATTCTTGGTTCCACCTGGTTTCTTTCTATGTCATCTGAGAATTTACTTAAAGTATGTTTTATGGGTAGCTGCATGTGGTTTTCTCTCAGAGTTTACAATATTGGATATTTATTGCTGGCAGGTTTTCCAAGAGTTACCACATTGTCATTTCAATAAAAGATCAATGAAAACCTGTCAAAAAAGGAAAGTGCACAGTCGGCATGTGTGCAGGTTTGCATTCTGTTTCCCAGAATACTAAGCAGGAAAAACACATATTTTACAAAACAAATTAATCTTGTAGCTTTAATTTTGCTGTATGTGAAGACGATCCAAGTCTTAATAAAGTTGTCTGTTTTAGAATGCTGTAGTTTTGCTTAGTTTGAAAGTAAGCATGTTGAATGTTAATGTTGTTGATTTAATTTTTACATATCAATGTACAACGTAAAAAAGTGTACATTGGCATATTATACATTAAAATCTATTGTTTTGTGCATTCCTATATTAAAATTCTCGAAGAAAAGGAGGCTTGTTTTAAATAGCTACAGTGGTTTCCTAATGACCAATTTCTAAATATTCAGAATTAAAGTTAAATCATAGTTATTGTTAAAGTGACCACCATTATAACCTGACTTCTCAAAATCATTGACGCTATGCCTTTAATAACGGTAAAGTCGCATGGCAATTTTTTTTTTAAATTTAGCAGAGTGAACATATCTGTGGATCCTAGTTCTCAACCATCATACCCAAGCAAGGAGAAACTCACATCTTGAGTTTTCCATATGACATGTTATTCAGCTGAACACCTTTAAAATTCAACATTTTCTTATTTACATTCAAATGCAGTATGAGCCATTCACACAAGAAGTTAAAGGCTTTTCCATGTGAGAAAGCCTGAGATACAGTGATCTCTCTTATACAGCCCAAGACCCAAGATTGTGCTCTAGACTTTCTTCCTCAAGAACGCCCCTAATGCTTTAGATGTGATAATTTGATGTGGGATCTCTAAAGGAGATATTCAGGAGATGTTGCAAAATGCATTCTTTAATGCAGACGTAATTGAGATACAAGAGGAAGCACACACTCTAACAGCACCAATAAAAAAAAAAAGGAGGAGGATATAGTCACCATTGGTTAGCAAGATGTCACATAAAATGTACAGGTAGTCCAATTACAGAACACACAGGGAGCACTAGCCATCAAAATGAATGACCCCACTGGTGACTCAATAAAAGTAACTATGGAAATTTGGCTTATCACATGTTTAAAATAGTTTATTATTATTATTATTATTATTATTATTATTATTATTATTATTGCCATTTATATAGCGCCAACAGATTCTGTAGCGCTTTAAAAGATTATGAGAGGGGGGGGGGGATGTAACTATAAATAGGACAATTACAAGAAAACTTACAGGAACGATAGGTTGAAGAGGTCCCTGCTCAAACGAGCTTATAGTCTATAGGAGGTGGGGTAAAAAACACATTAGGACAGGAAATATCAATCAAATTAGGTGGGAGTGAAGCAGGGCTGGAGGAAAGAGTAAAGTGCTGCCCTATAGGAGAGAGCAAGAGACAGGTGTGTAAGGTAGAGGTTACTCTGGGAGGCCATAAGCTTTCCTAAAGAGATGAGTTTTAAGGAACTTCTGAAGACTAGGGGAGAGTCTGATGGGGGTAGGCAGGCTATTCCATATGAACGGAGCCACCCGCAAGAAGTCCTGCAAGCGCAAGTTGACCGTACGGGTGCGAGCAGCGGTCAGGAAGTGGTCACGGGCATAGCGGAGGGAACGAGGAGGGGCATACCTAATGATCTGTGAAAAGATATAAGAGGGGCTAGAATTGTTCAGTGCTTTATAAGAATGGGTTAGCACTTTGAATTGACTTATATAGGATACAAGAAGCCAGTGTAAGGACTGATAGGGGGGTGAGGTGTAAGAGGACCGACTAGAGAGGAAAATCAGTCTGGCAGCAGCATTCATTACAGCCTGTAGTGGGGCGATACGGCTTTTGGGAAGACCAATCAGGAGAGGGTTAAAATAATCCATTACTAGAGCATGGACAAGCTCCTTGGTAGCATCTTTTGTAAGAAAGGGGCGGATGCGGGCCATGTTTTTAAGATTGAATCTATAGGATTTGGCAACATACTGGATGTGAGGCTCAAAGGTGAGGGGAGAGCTAGGTAGGAGGATCAGTATTAGGAGGAGGAAAGACAAGTAGTTCAGCGGGAGGACATCCAGTCAGAGATGGAAGAAAGGCAAGCAGTGACACGTTGCAGGATGGCAGGGGAGAGGTCCGGGGAGGAGAGATATATTTGGGTGTCATCAGAGTACAGGTGGTAGTGGAATCCAAAAGAGGCAATAAGTTTGCCAAGAGAGGCAGTATAAAGAGAAAATAGAGAAAAGGACAGAGCCTTGGGGAACTCCAACCGAGACAGAACGAGGGATGGAGGTATCCTTGGAAAATGAGACACTGAATGAGTGTTGGGAGGGATAAATAGATAAAAAGTTGAATACCTTTTTTGGTTAGTTGAATAAAACATTCCTGATCTTCTACATTAAAAGGACATGTATGTCTTATAGTTATAACAGTGTTCTGTAGTTACACTGAATATGGTGCCAGGAGTCCTTCAATTTACCAACGGTTTGACAGTTACTTAGCTCTTTCAGGTGTCTGCTGTCCTTACTGTTTGTGCAGTTCAGCTGATGCCCTCCACCAATGAGTTCAAGTTCAGAAACAGCTGGGAAGCTTACCCTGGTATGTGTGATAATTGTGATAAAATTCAATTTTGACTAATTAAGCATGATTGATTGATCACCATTGAGCAAATTAATCTATTATAGATAGTTAAGATGGCACTTGGCTTAAACTGTGTCGCACTAAGAAATTCAACTAAGACGACATTGCATAAAATACTTAAACTGTGTCGCACTATGAAATTCAACTAAGATAACATTGCATAAAATATTCCATAGCATATCTGGCCAATATCCAAAAAGGCTGAAAAGAGGGATTTGGTGCGAACAATGTTTAGAAAGATAAGAGTAGGGACATAGATAGAATAAGATACCGCATGTGTTTTGCATGGGCCTTGGGTTGTCATGACTGGCCAGATCAACCATACTGATTACTTAATGCGCATGACAAGATACATGCTGTGCTGCACTGATAAGAAATCTTGGAAAAGTTAAAAACTTGGTAAAAGGTATAAAAGACGGAGAAACTTGGCACTCACTTGGAGAACTACACACCTGTAATGCGGACGCGTGGTGCTGATCTATGCTGTTTCCAGAGAGGGTCCCTCCAAGCCTGACTGCCTAAGTTCCCCCAGTCGTGCAGTGAAGACACAACCAAGCCTCTCTAATGGTGATGTATACTTAAGCTGATATATCTAGATACTAAGCTGTTGAAGTGAATGCATGCAACTACTTAATGAGAGTTAAGCTTACTCTGTATTGGGTCCCCTTGTGGACAATAAAGTGTGGTGTGAATTCTTATCTGCAACTTGGTCTCTGTGTGGTTTATTTCTCCTATAGCCCAAGATACTCATCCCGAACTGGATTGTGTGCCCGCCAATATCGCTTTAAACCTTATTAGGTAATTGATTATTACTTTTTGGATATTGGTCGTGTGACGGAACCATCCGTCTGTCTAGTACTTTCGTGGATTCGGCTATTTTAGGCCATCCGTCTAAAGGACTGATTTGTGATGTTATAAAGCATGTTTTACCGTTCCAGCCTGTTTTCCAGCCGTTCACCTCATTTCGCACGAACTCCCTGTCTAACATATGGGTGGCCGCCATTTTGGGACTGTTGCACGTGTTCGCGGCCATCTTGCGTACGAACAGCGGTGTTTGCCTGTGAACGCGTGGAACTAAAAACGGATACCCAAACAGGCGAACACCGCTGAGACCTCCATACACCCAGAAGTTCGTGTTGGAACTACCGAACGACGAGCCATTCGGTAGTTACTTGTAATCAGCTATGGGGAATCCAGCGAACTCGGAGACAGTTGTGGATGATGAGGATTTCGTATGATTTTAACCGGCGAACGGAGACCGACTGCAGGGCCAAAACTTGTGGAACTCTTTTCGGCTAGAAGATCCGTGCAGTCGGTCAAAACTTCAATCGTCCATAACTCCCGAACCCCTTAACCGAATGGGCTAAGATTTGGACAGAGTGTTCCCCTAACCAAGACCTTTCAAGCGGTGCTGGACTCAAGGGTGTACCCCCTGGTTTTGGGGTACATCCATAACTGGGGTGAATTATTGTACAGTTTAATTGTGTTATGTGATTATCTGAGGGGAGGAGAGGTGGGGGTGTTACCCTGTGTATAATTGGTTATTTTCATCCTCCCCCTGGGAGTGCCCTGTGTGTGCCTTTTCCTAATAAAAAGCAGGCTGGATGTTCCAGTCCTCAGATCTTGTTTTGACCCTCAACACGGAGCTTCAGTCTCGTTATTGGGGGGATTCTTATTTACGCTCAAGGACTATTATTGGGAACTTATGCCGTTTGGTGGATATCGTTACTCGAGAGATTACTACTTCCCCTGGTTATGGTTCGTGGATTATACAGTATACGAACAAGGACTTGATACGGTGAGAGGGGAAGGTAGACTAAACAGTGACTTACTTATTAAGACAAAAGGTGTCTTAACAGGTGCTTCATGAATTTAATGATTCGGCACAACAGTATGGCACTAGGGTACTCCCAGCACTATAACCCTTACAATGTGCTCTAGTGGTTATGGTGTTAAGAGTATCATTTAAGCCACTGTTCACTGACCAAGCCAGTGGAAAGCAATGAGCTGCCACCATTCAAACAATTAGAAAAGTATATTTTCAGAATGGGGTTTCTTGTCGCTTCTTTAGACCAGAATCTGGACTTGGGGAGAAAACATTCACAGATCCCTTTCCAACCACGAGGCTTCAAATTGGTATTTATATATAATGTAGAGGGACTATGAGAATTACCCCTTATCTTCACCTATAACATGTCATGTAGAATGGGGCTCATAAAACTTGGGTGTTTTTTTTTTAGACTACAAGAATAATAACAAACATAATTTCACAAAACGGAATTTATGCCTGGTTAACCGTCTTCATAAATTAGGAAATATGGGAATAGCATTGCATCAGTCACTTCAAGAAACTATTTATTGCATTACAGCTTACGATCATATGTCCTTATCAAATGATTGATGTAAAAGCCAAAATATACTGTTTTGAATTAAAAGGAATGTGACAGAATTTTTTATCCCATTTAAGTTCCAGGAACATTAAAGCAATTTAGCATAGTTCTATTCAGCACTTTTCAATCAGCATTTTCAATCAGAACGGGAAACACAGGACAAAAATGTTACATCAAGATAAAAGGTATAAAAAAACAGCAATTCATCTAGTACTCTACCAAAGAACCTGCACAAGCCCAGTCTGCTGCCTCACTTCTTCAAACAGACAACCAAACACACTTCCTGCTGCTTTCAATGAGAAGAAGGATAGTGTAAGGCTGCAGCCCACAATCCCTGCATGCTAGTGTCCTGGTTGTCCCCTTGCCGCTCCTCCCACGATTACATTTCTCACAGTTCAAAATATAAGCAATGCTCTGCTAGAATATATATCTAATCTTGAAAAAGAAATGTGGCAAAGTATTTTAAAAATAAAAATTATAATCTGTCACCCCGAAATTTAAATAAATCCCTTAACAATGTTAGGACATGCCATTACTTCCGTAGTAGAATGGGCTTTAGGATGTAATGACACATCCTGCATATTTGGTGCAAGCGGGATATTTGGTGCAAGCGGGGTAAATCAGTGCTGTACAGAGCCCTTTAACTCACCACGGCTGAGCACAATTGCGCTCAGCCGTGGTTTATCTGAGATGCAGACAGATTTAAGGAGGCCATCCAGGGTCTGAATAGCTGTCCTCAGCTGAATGGAACCTGTGCTGGACTTTGCCAGTTACCCAGCAGCAATCACTGTGTAATCGCTGGGAACCAGGTTCCACTCAGACACTATGTGTAATTCTGAAAACAGCCAGTAGATGCTGGCAACATACCACCATCTACTGTGTTGAATAGTGAAACCCGTGTCCTTAGGGGTAGGGTTGAGGTTAGTGGTGGGGTTTGGGTAGGTTTATGGTTATGGTTTAGGTTAGATTTAGAAGTAAGAGTAGGCTAGGGATACAGTTAGTGTTGGGGTAGGGATAGCTGTAAGTTAATGTAGGGTTAGTGTAAGGTAAGCTTTAATGCTGGGTATGAGTTGATGCTGTTTTAGGGATCAAGAAAGTGTAGGATTAAGATTAATGGTAAGATTCGGGTAGGCATATGATTAGAGTTAATGTAAGCAGTTATAGTTGGAATAGCATTAATGTTGGCTTTGGGATAGGGTTAGTGTTAACTATAAAACATTTATTTAGATCCTTAACAAGTAAGGCATTTAACAAACAGGACTGGTATGTGAATCAGAGATTGTTTTAATTAGTGGCACTGGATGCGTAAAAAGTATAATAAGCAAAAATGTGAAATAAATAGGTTTTGTTTCCACTTTTTTTTATCAATGTTTAATCTTTTAATCACACATAATGTTGTGTTAGGTAGGCATATAGGATGTTAGATGAAAGGTCTTTCTGTCCTTCAAAAACTGATATGTAATATATATGGTTGCATTTGAAAAGAAACTCTTAAATACGGTGGAACAAGCCTATAGCTCAAATTCAAGGTTTGTTCTTGTTCAGAACATGGACAAGTGCCTCCATGCTTAAGGGGTTAATTACCTTACTCCAAATTAACAACTGAAAAACAGATTTACAATACTAGGGTTCTGTGTTCTGGAAATCTAAATGTGTAAACATGGAAACAAAATGTTTATATTAAAATAAACAAAAAAACTCATTAAATCATAATTGTGTACATCTGTCTCCATGTTAGAATAAATAGATAGCATTTTAGAATACATAGATAGCAGACCACCTCACCAGTAGTATGCCTGGGCAAGACATCTAATAATACATACCCACCTCAATAATATGAAAGTAACATGAACCAAGACAGTCATGCCGGCTTGGACGTCGACCAGACTAAATAGGTCTGCATCAGATGCTGGGGAACCAAGACAATCTAAGAACAAGTGGGCTAATGGAACAAGCCATTCCTGGACACAAAGTGAGAACCTAGACTAGCTTGACTGTTACTACAACAGCAGATCCAATCAGAGGGGCTACATGAAACATATGTGGAATTATGAATAAGTGACCTTCATCTACACTAACACAAAAACAGCTAGTTATACTATGTTTGAACAATTTCAAGAGAACGCTTGTGTCACAACTGGAGATATATGGACTCCACAAAACATCATACAAGAGTCATGAGGAGGAATAAATTCCCATACCCACACGTATACTTATAGAGGGTTGCCAACCTGAATAACTGCCCCAAGATGGCATAACATCAAAAATGAGAGGCACGATAATAGAAAATCTAGCAGTCCTTGATGACTAGACAAGATAATCAAAGATCACTGGAAAACTGTCACCAGACATTATGCTTGCAGTAGGACTTACTGTTTACTACCGAAAATTAAAAAAAATAGTTCAAATACCAGCCAATATTTAAGTTTCACTTGATTTCAGTTTCATCACAACAACATGTCATCATATCTACAAAACCAAAAGTTTTATGTACAAAATACTTCCTTCTTAATTTTAAACTGAAACTTGAATCAGAGTAAAAATGTATCAAAAGTTGGAAATTGGATATTTAGGATAAATTGTGCTAATTACTGCATTCACCCTAGATTCAAGAATAAGTCCCCACATTGTTAATGCCTAGGTTTATTATATTAAAATCTATTTAAAAGTGTAGTCTTTTTAAAATTTGATTTATAAACTAGTTTGATATACTTTACATCAAGAATTTTAAATGAATATGCTAATAGTCCCGTTTCAAAATAATACTTTTTCGTAGGTAGAATTACTTTTTCATTTTAGTGTGCATTGAAATAATTAAAGTTATAAAATATTGCAGATACAAAGTTTCTCATGAACCAATGGAATACTTATAGGTTTATAAATTTTATAAGTTTATTTCGTATTGACATAGAATCATAAGCAATGTGTGTAAGTTTAGAAAAAAATGTAAAAAGAATTCTTAATACCTTTCCCGTGATGTTGTGTAATTGAGCAAACATGACTTCACATGCATTTTATCGTGCTGTCTTAAAGTGTCAGCCAAAAGTCAACTGGTCATAACCTTATAATGTAAGATCCAAATTTTACACATGAATTATTAACGTTGCCTTAATTCTTTGCTTTAGTTATATATTTGAGTTTATGAGTTCTGGAATGTAACAAGAAATTCAAACAGGTGGTTAAGAAAAAAATGAAGGAACTATTATACAGATACATTTTACTTTTTTCGTTTTTAAATCATAACTAAAATAGCAATTTTAAATACTAATTTAATATTTATGTTAACACATGACTTATTTGTTGAATACGAATTATAATGGGATGTTTGTACAACAATTTTTAATGACTTTCAGGCAATATAATCCAATTTCTTTGCACTGGTTTGTGTAGAATTGTTTGAATTGTGTGAATTGTGTAGGCTTTGTTTGCATCATGTAACACAAAGGAAAACTAAAAAAAGAAGAAGGAAAAAAAAAATTTAACATCTATTATTTATTCATCTTTAAGTTGAACGTTTGATAAAACTGTAAAATCTGAGCCTGTAGAAGACTTCAACCAACTGAGGATGAAAAAGGGGAAAATAACTTCAATGTTCAGATATGGATTTGCAATTTCACAAAGTTTCAGTGCAAGCATTCTCTCAAGTTTTCATGTAAACTCTGGTCAAGTTATGTTTAACTGAACCATGCTACCAGCAAGTTCTCCTGACCAAGTCACCCAGGACCCAGGCGCCAGCAAGTTCTCCTAACCAAGTTACCCAGGACCCAGATGCCAGCATGTTCTCCTAACTAAGTCACCTAAGACCCAGGCGCAAGCAAGTTTTCCTAACCAGGTCACCCAGGACCAAGGAGCCAGCAAGTTCTCCTAACCAATTCACCCAGGACCCAGGTGCCAGCAAGTTCTCCTAACCAAGTCACCCAGGACCCAGGTGCCAGCAAGTTCTCCTAACCAAGTCACCCAGGATCCAGGTGCCAGCAAGATCTCCTAACCAAGTCACCCAGGACACAGGTGCCAGCAAGTTCTCCTAACCAAGTCACCCAGGACCCAGAAAATATTAGACAATTTTAAGATACGATACAAAGAGTTAATTTTGAATTATAACATTTTAGACAACTCAGCTGGAGATGTACTTCGGCATTCCTCAGTCTTCTTCTGACCGAATATTACCTGCAACATTTTTTAGCCAGTGTCCCAAAAGTATTTAGATGACTCTGGATCACACATGATAAATACTCACTAATGGACAAACAATATTTTTATTGCAAGGTCATTTGTCCTGAGAGAGGGGTGGATCCAGAGACCAATCACAGGTGAGTGCAGTTAACTTATTAAATCACAATATGGTAGTTAAAAACACTCAGTACTGCATGTTACACTCACATTCAGGAAATAACTTATCTGAAACAAGTTTATAAGTATGGATGGATAACAACTGCACCTGTCTTTATCTAAATTCTTGTATATAATACAAATTTTTATGGTAATCGACTTTGGGGTAGATTTATCAAAGTGCCATTGATAGGTTTATGTCTAATTTTCGGTGAATATTTGTTTAAATGTATTAAATGTGTTGGGATTTATTTGTATCTTTTGCTTCTTTCGTGCCTCAACCATTCTTTTTAAATATGTCAATTTTTTTCAGTCTTTCCACCACTTTTTCCAACAGTAAAGCATTATGTTGTGCTTCTCTTTTTCCTGCCAATCTAAGTTTGGCTCTCTTCTGAAATGGATATTTCTGCAAAAACTGGCAAAACATACTATGATGAAAACTGTCACTTTTTTAGATCACTTTTACACTTTTATAAATGCAATCAAAATAATGGCATCATTTAACTGTCACTTTTCAGAACACCTTGATAAATACCCCAATTTGTGTTACCACTTTACTTTTCACTTGCCATTTACAAGATATTATGACCCTTTCCTGCTTGTGATGAATCTTGGCTAGCTTACACTCCCAGACTGATGAAGACTTGTTGAATTGGTTCTGTCTTCAATAACATATCAGGGGAAGAAAATACTACAGTTGTTTGTGTCTGTAAAATTTTAGACTTCTTGGCTCTCTACCTCCTTAGCATGTACAAATGATGGCTTCCAAATATATTCTCAAAACTCTAAGACCATTTTAAAAGGGAGTTTTGATGATTCAAGCTACGAGTATGCTTTCCCATGCTTATCTAGATACAGAAGAAATTTAAATGCAACCAAAGGAAGTAACTAGTACCCACTAAACTCTACAGATAAAAGCTTGTAACTGACAAAATGTTATTATTTAAGCATTTAATATAGCCATTGAAAACTGGTGCTGTGCATTCCATACCAGCATACAGGAGAAGGTTCTGAGGCTAAACATCAGGAGCCATGTAGTTCCACAGCTGGATAGCTACAATACCACATGACTGCCTCTAAGCTTTCAACACTCTTTTTCAGTCTGGAATCAATTGATACATATTTGCAGACACAATTATTTTACACTGTTCCAGCAATGTGAGAGCATCTGAGGAAAGATATATTGCTTCACACCAAATATGCAAGTGATGTTTAGCTCAACTATTTATCCACATTGCTATTGCTCGGTAGAAGTATAGCTAATATTAGTCAAATGTAACATAACACATATCTCAGCTTGCTTTTGGGGAAATCCAAACTATATTAAAAATGTAAAGACTAGCTAGGAGGAATGGAGTTGGAACATGCTTTGAAATCCAAGCAGAATTGGAGTCTCCTCTTCAAAGGTATCTGTCTTAAAAATAATATTTTTGTGTTAAGTAACTTTAATCCTGTGCGTGTCAAGCATGAATCTCTTACTTTTAGATCTGGGTGGGTCCCTAATGCCAAGCCCAGGAAAAATATGTGAGAAATATGTTTTAACTTAGCAGATTGATCCTTACAACCTATCAGAGCACAGTGGAAACCAAAATTCAAGTTATCGAAGTTAAAATTGTTACCAGCCTAGTTTCTTAAAAATCTTTTCCATTTAAATTAAACAGAAAACAACATAGACAGATAGCAGAGACTGGAAGGAAGAAACAAGCATATGTTGCATAGTTTGGCAAAACCACTTTTGTGAAATCACTAGTGATGTCATCACAGTGATGCTCATGTTTTAAAGCAGACCCTCCCTTCTCAGTTTATCATACAGGTCAATCCTCCTCCATGCTGCCAAGAGCATCCTGTGATATTTGACTCTTGTTTCAATGTCTTGTACATGTATATTGTGGTTCCTGGCAACTTCATGATTAAAAGAATGAAGATGGTGGCACCAAGAAAGAAGAATGCAAGGTAGTATATTTATTTCCACCGCTATTCTCCCTCCAGGCACCATGAATGAAAGTGTCAACAATCTACCACAACAAGAGGACATAGTCTTAAATTAGAGGGGCAAAAGTTTAAAAATAATATCAGGAAGTATTACTTTACTGAGAGGGTAGAGGGTAGTCTCCCAGCTGAAGTGAAGGAGTTTAAGCATGTGTGGGATAGACATAAGACTATCCTATATATAAGAGACTACTGAAAGTATTTAGAAAATTGTGCAGACTAGATGGGCCGAATGGTTCTTATCTGCCGTCACATTCTTTGTTTCTATTCTATGTTTCTATGTTAGCAGAGCAAATGCAGAAGCCGCACAAGTAACAGGTATGTTTTTAGCAGCACACAAAAAGACTGACTAACAAACTAATGCAAACTAGTATACATATTCACTAATAACAAAAATTTATGACAAAAGATAAAAATCAGAATCAATTTTAGCACTATGATAATTGCAGAAGAATACAAATATTTATAATATTTTTTTTGGTGGATGAGAGAATTTAGTTAATTCTTTTGTTTGGCTAGCCTGAATTTTGGTACAGGAAAAAATTTAGTAAGGCAACTCGGCCAGTCAAAGAAAGCAGGAAAAATGGTGCCTATGACTGTTCTTACACTCAAAAATGACTAATGTATTGTCTGGCCTTATCGTTATGCAATAGCGGGCAGTTTTACCAGTTGTGAGTTACCAAAAATAGTTTATTGCATATCTGGATTAAAAAAAATATTAAGTGAGGGCACTTTAATGATTGATTGTAATCATTTTTTCTTTTGATATCTTGTATTAATGAACACAATGGAAGCAAGTCATTTCATATTCAAAATAGGGGATTAATTTAGAAATGAACAAGCCAGTGGGCAAGTGGCCACCACTTACCCCTTCCAACCTAGAAAGAACAAAGCTTTCTCATCTTTAAAGGAACACTATAGTGACCCAGACCACTTCAGCTCAATGAAGTGGTCTGGGTGCCAGGTCCCTCAGGTTTTAACCCTTCACATGTAAACATAACAGTTTCAGAGAAACTGCTATGTTTACATTTGGGGTTAATCCAGCCTCTAGTGGCTGTCTTTCGGACAGCCACTAGAGGCGCATCTGCGATGCTGGAGGTGAATTTCACCTCCATCGCGCAGAGCATACATAGGAAAGCATTGAGAAATGCTTTCCTATGGACACTTTGAATGCGCGCGCAGGAACTTGCCGTGCATGTGCATTCGTCTCCAGTGACGTCAGACGGGGGACCTGATGTCGGATGGGGAGGAGAGGTCACCAGCGCCGAGGGAGCCCGGCGCTGGTTTAAGGTAAGCTGCTGAAGGAGTTTTAACCCCTTCAGCTCCACGGGAGGGGGACCCTGAGGGTGGGGGCACTCTTAGAGCCTTATAGTATAAGGAAAAGCGCTTTGTTTTCCTGGCACTATAGTGACCCTTTAACATCTCATCTTTATAATCAGTGACTGTCCAACAGTGTGGGAAAAAACACTGTGCAATGTTAGCTTCTTCCAACTGCATTTCCAGAGGTAGCAGGCACTGCAAGACTCAGCCAGCAGGATCAATTGAATTTTTATTTACGTTTTTTGTTTTTGTTTTGTTTTTATGAGATGGGTGAATAAGACAATAAACATGTACCAAACTGGCATTACTGTTGCTCAAACGTTCTGTCATTTCCCTAAATGGAGTGGGGATTTAACAACTATGAAGTGTGGAAAGATAGACTATGAATTGCTCTCTACTGTTACAAAATACTTTCAACCTTTTCTAAAGTATTTTTCAATGTGTAATGATAACCTGTCATAGATGGCATTTGGGAAGCTCACCTTTCTCCTGTGCCTGCAAGTTTACATTATACCGGAAATGCCCAGCATTCCTCTTGCAACAATCACAGACTTCCTTCACAACCACGATCACACCCAGGCACCGTAGGTTGCCACTAGTGTGCCTTTGAGAAAAGAAGGAATGATTGTCCATAGTATTACTCAATACATTTGGTCAATCAGGAGGGTGATTTTGTTAGGCTGCAGTTTTTACATGGCCCTGGACTGAAATCCAACAAAAGAGTGGCTAGTGGACACTTCCCTGGGATGATGAAAAGTCCAACTGTCCAAGACCAACCTGTATTTGACCATGACTGGCATTATCCTCAACAATTCCTCTGCTCAGCCTAAGGGTGATAGCACTTGAGGAGGTACTACTGCTGCTGCTGTAGCTCTCCCCCTTTTTTTTTTAAATATGCCAATCATTCTTGTGGTTTCACCATGCCTTATGTTTATGTTGAAAAATGGGTTGCTGCTTCATGGTTTACTACTACTGTAACATCAATGTGTTTGACTACACTGCATACAGCCCTGAATACCCTGCAGTGATTCAACACTTGTACAGCACACAGTTACAAAAAAAAATAGGTTTTGAAAACGGATTCATCATCTTCAGTGATGCTGCACACTGCCTGTAACACTACTACTTCAACACTCACTGTAGTCAGGGTTCACTAATGCAGTAAATTGCAGCTACACACTGTGTAAAATTCTTAGAGATAGAGCTTGAAATGTACAAAGCACAAGCAGTGACACAGAAACATACTTCAAATTAAATAGTATGTCTCTTATTAGAAATAACATAAAAATAAATTACAAATCGGTAAAACTATTTTAAATCAGGCAATCAAAGTTGGTGTAAGTGGTACTGGTAATAGCAGCTAGGCAAGAGAACTGTTTTTCCAAATTTTCTTTTTTCTCTTTTAATTTACCAGATGGCAATGTGTTGCGACTCTTACTGACCAACCTGACTACTGCCACTATTCTCATTACTCACCCTGCTCTGCCTGGGGTGGTGATAGTAGTAATGAGGGAGGTAGCACTGGTATTAGGTTGTGACACGTCAGACAGAGTCAGATAAAGCACCAGTGGACCTGCAGTCTGCCCTAGTACATTTTTGTTCTGCTTCTTCCCTCAGTAATAACGACTTGTGGTATCATTGCAAATGTTACTTTGCACCTGCACTAGCGAGATGACTGTTCACTTGCCACCTACTTACTTCCTTGTTGCAGAATTTGCACTTTGCAAGTCATTCTTTTGGGAGACACTCAAAATTAAATGATATCCTTGTGAGTGCATTTCAGTCATTCTAAGCATTTATATGCACAGGCAATACTGCCATGTATATTCATTTTATCTCTATAGATATTGATTTTTATATATTTTATCTATGCCTCCTGCTATGAATAACTAATCATAGGAAAAAAGTGTGCATTTTCTACCTTTTTCTTTTTTATATAGTTAATGGGAACTTTATGATGGACTGTGAATAAACATGACACCAATTTGTTGTGAAAACACAAATTATTTATATATAATGTGTACAACATGTGCACCAAATGAAAACAAGAACAATTATCACTGAAGAAAGGCATATTCCATGATACAATATGAAGGTTTGACATCATTAATATTTGCTCAGTTTATCAGAATTCCACTAAGTATGTTTTGTTGTGTGTTTCTCTGCCTCAAATAGTTGTGACTATGGTGGAGATGGAGGATATTTTCAAATTTGATACATATCAATATATTTTTTTGAAGAATATTAAAAATATGTTATAGATGTTGAATAAAGTATCTTTATAGAAACATATGCAAACTATGTAACAATGTACCTTCCTAGTTTTTTGTTTTAATATTGTCTACTAAGTATGCTTAATGATTTTTTTTTTTGTACATAAACAATCAGTATTGACTTTAATACCTCACTAATATACATTTCATTCTAAATCCATTTGGATTTCAAAATCTCAGAGTTTCCCAAATGTACAAGGACATGATAGTGGTGAAAGTGATAGTGGTGAAAATAGGACATGTTTATGTGTCTGTTAGTCCACCCATTGTACAGCGCTACAGCGCTACAGCGCTACGGAATTTGTTGGCGCTATATAAATAATAAAATAATAATAATAATAATGTTTCAATACGTGTGCTCTGAAGTATGAGACTGGAGAAACAATACATTTATGATAATTTCCGAATGCAAGTTTTAGGAAATAGTTTGAATTTATGATATAATCACACTTGAGATGTTTAAGTTGGAACAGATGTCTTTCCCATTTTGAACAGATGCTGATATACAATACTAAAGGGCTTCCACGGCTTAGCAACATTTACTAAAGGTTTATATGATACTATGTGGTAGTGGAAGCACCCTGTGAATTGGCCTCAGGGGACGGTTAACAGTTCTTAGTATGACATTTTTGTATGACAAGTTTATTAAAGAGAGTTTCATATGCTATAGTATTTCTAACCAGACATAATATTTCATTGAAAACACTTTTGAAAATCAACTTAAAAAGCATTATGAGCACTAAACAAAGACATACACATAGCATGGGTGGTGTGTATGTTAACAGACTATGAATATAAATTAATTATTTTTTCATTTGGCTGTCAAAAACAACATTCTCAACCCATCTGTACTTTTCAGAACAGCATGTATTATTTTGAACTACTTAACAAGCAGTATGCAATGGCTGATATTAACTAAATTGAATAAACATGGGGCTAATGACAGCTCCCAACCCATGCCTATGGAATGGCCAAATGATCCTGGATAAAAGAGCTAGATAGACAGACAAACAGATATAGATAGATAGATAGATAGATAGATAGATAGATAGATAGATAGATAGACAGATATATGATAGATAGATAATAGATATATAGATAGATAGATAGATCGATAGATAGATAGATAGATAGATAGACAGCCAGATAGATGATAGATAGATGATAGATAGATAGATAGATAGATAGATAGATAGATAGATAGATGGATAGATAGATAGATAGATAGTGCATTCTATCTGTACATAAATATATACACATATGTACATACAGGCATACATACAAGGAATGGAAGACTGCAGTGGTGGATGTGTCAATACCCAGTGATCATAGCATCAATAATAAGGAGTATAAGAAGGTCGGATAGTATCGACAGCAGAAAGAGAAGCTAGAAAGGATGTGGAAAGTAAATGTAGTAGTAGTCAAAATGAAGATAGGAGCATTTAGGGCTGTAAACCCTATTTTGGAAGAATGGCTTGAGCAGAATCCAGGTGGGACATCTGGGATCTCTCTCTAGAAAAGTGCGGATCTAGGAACAGCCTGAATACTGTGTAGAACACACAGACTCCCAGGCTTCTAGTAGAGGACTTGAGAATGGGATATGCAGAAAACCACCCAGAGGTATGAAAAAGTAAAATTTATCGATATTACTTTTACTACTTCACACATGATATTGCTCTAGAATATTGTGTAGCGAGAGGGAGTGTGGGACTTAGATGGAGAGCAGGGAAACAAGCCTGTGGTAGACTTGCTGGCCTTAAAACAGTTAAATTTTAAAGTGACTGTTTACTTTCAAAATGCTCAAGCTACTTCTACCTATTTAACAGCCCAACATCCTACTGGCAGAATGCGGCAACATGGCATGCCACCTTTCTGCTACGCATACTACATCTATCTATCTGTACCACATTGCCCACCAGGAGCATGATTTTGTGCAAAAATGAAAGGAGAAGAAAAGACAAGTGAGTCCTGAGAAGTGAAGATAGCATAGATTTTGATTAGTGAAAAAGAGGCTTTGAGAACTTTGGGGCAGAATATACATAGACTGGGTTATGAGATGGAAGAGAGAGATTGACATAGGATATGTAGAAACACAAATGGGCACTTTGAAAAGAAAAAAAAAGATACAAATATAATGTGTGAAGTAACAAAAAGAAACCTCCATCATTTGAATATTAAACTTATAGGTTACAGTACTGAAGTGCACTTCTTCACAGCTTTGATCTGAGAAGAATTAAGATATCACATGGTTCTAGGCAGGTTACCAGTTTGGAGACCTCTATTCTTCACATAACTATGGTTAATGGGGTCAATCTCATTCATGATTCCTGGGCCCCTTTCTAAACCATGGATCCTAGATGCTAATTCCTGCTCTACCTTCAATGGCTTCAAGCAAAACTATATGACAAATGTATTTCAATAAGTAACTTTATAATAGTCAGTTGTGAAACTGGCAGATGTTAACCAGCCACTGCTTCCTAAAACATAGTTTCAGGTACTTTAGCAAGTAGTGGTTGCCCAATAAAAAGTAGCACCAGGCCTACACCTGCCTTAGATAGGCAAAATATGTTTTTGTGTAAATGCATCAAATTTTAAAGTTTTTTTTTTTTTTGCGTAATCTATATGGTATCTAATAAATATCATTATCTGCTGCTGTTTCCTTGTTCCTTGTTCCTAGATTAGATATGAACACTAGTAAATACCGTCTGGCACTAAAAATGTTTAATGCCAGTCTCTAGAAAATGTATGTCATGCAACTGTTAAGAAATAGTTGCCATTGTTGTTTTAAGTCATAAGTGTTAAAGGCCAATTGAATCCTGTTGGGAAGCGAACCCCAGTTTTTAACAGTAATTTTAGATTTTGCAGCTGGAACCACTGTGCTATCTCACTGACCATGAGCTGCTATTTGTAATTGGAAAGACATAATACTATTTTTCACCAGACTGCCACAAAATGCATTCTTCTTATATGGAATAATTAATCATGGCAAATAATATTATAAGCCAAAATGCAAAGAAGAAACATATATAGACCATTCAGTACAACAATAAATAGTGAATGCAGAAAACTCAAGTGTAATGTGTTTTTCTTTATAAATCTCAAGTATAATAATTTATATGTTGTAACAAATGGTGTAATTTATTTTGTACATGTGGGAAAATATATGGAATAAATCAAATGCTGTTTTTGGCTAATTAAGGTTTAATGTAGAGGGTACTGTTGTAATTGCGATTTTTTAAAATAACAATTTGAGAAAACTATTTAATAAAGGGTTATTCAAACTGGCACTTGAATTTTTTTACTTTATACACAATAGCTTTTTTTTTTGTATTAAAATTCTTTCATGGCCCTACAGAATTATAAGCTAAAATTATACATATGTACAGATGTCATAATATTTAATTGTTAACTGAACATTTCATTGAGACATATAAATAGAATAATAACATATTCATTTCAAATACATGTATATTCAACAAGGAATTTGACTTGGCATTACTTTTTGTGCTTTGCTGCCAAAAATTGAGCCAGTAAAAAGTATTATAGAAAAAAATATTCCTATGAGGATTAATTTGTATTTATGTATTATTTCAATATTGGTAGTTGAAGAAAGAAATGTTTGAATCTGTTTTATCCTATGCCACCAAAGATGTTTGGGTACCTACTTTATGTTGAAATCGAATGCCTTCCATACTTCACACTGCTAAATAATTTCTGATCATGAATTCACTTTTGCATTCATGGGAAGCCAAAAGCAAATCTCGGCAAGAATATATACAATGTAGCTTAAACAATTAAAGTTCTCTTTTTATTTCATAATATATATAAGAAACATATTACAATAGAATTTGTTTAAGGCTTGTAAAAAAATGCCAAATGTGCTATTTGTAATGGATATACTGGGGAAGAGTTTTTCTCTTACACCGGATGACTGATTGTTCTATGAACTCCTGTTCCACCTTTAGTATGCTGTCCAGTTTTGAATAGTAGTCTACAGGAATTAACAGTGAAATTCATTAATTGTATTAAAGATTTGAATTATAAAAAAAATGCTACAAACAGTGCATTCAGCTACACAAAATGCATACAGTGTCCTCCACTCCCTTGGTAAATATGAGCAAAGAAGGCTGTGAAAAATTGTCTTTATTGTTGAACCTTTTGATCCTTTCATACAAAAATACACTAAAATTCTCTGATCTTGTCGATATCAAACATGGCAAACACAACACAGGTTTATAAAAAAAATGGGAAAAAAGAATCTCATTTAAATATATTTGTTTCACTTTGCTCATATTTACCAAGGGTGTCACTATTAGTGGAGGTTACTGTATAATATTTAATGGTCTTTATCCCACATTGTAACTTTTTGTTATCTTATTGTTCATTGTGAAAAAATTCTAAATGAAGAATTAAAAAAAAAATCAAATATATGTTGACATCCTTCACTTTTAATAAGCAATACAGATCAATACTACTTGTTTGCAAAGGTATGAATATAAAAAAGCTATAGATGAAACGGTATGGTTACCTTGCATATTTTCCTGGACAGAGTTGTGGGCTATTTGTGATTCTGTACACAGTCATCATCCCTCGCATTAAATCCTAATCCGATTAATGAGGAGATATACATATTCCCCTCAGGCATCAACATTTCCATTTGAACACTTGCCTTAGTAAGTGAAAATGTAGTTCTGTTGAGTAGAAATGCACCTCTGGTGAGCATGACATGGATCCTATAGGCTTGCACTGCAATATAACAGGGTAGTCTATGACTTGGTAGTCTATGACACTGATATATATATATTTTGCCAAATAATATTATGTTATCTACACAATCTCTATCCATTGAGTAACAACATAATGCATAGGTAATCTTTTTATAGTGCAATTGTGTCTTTTTTTCATGCCAGGTGCATTGCTGAAGTTTTTAGATGTTCGTTACTTCCCTTTATCACTTAACAACAATCTTCTGAAACTGTGAAGAAGACGAATTTTGATATGTAGTGGAATTTTTTATCACATTTTTATTTGTCATACAATATCTTATTTGTGTATCTGTTTTGTGCACTCATTCATCCTTATAGTACTCACAGCACTGAGGAGATAAGGCATGTTCCAATTCGTTTTGTTGTGAGTTCTAGTGTACTTTAAACTGGGCTTTTCTCCAACAGTTGTGTTAAAACAACATATAAATAGTCAAAAATATTTGCTTGTTGGTTACATGCCAAATAGATTGTCTTATCTTCATGCTTCTAAATATAAGGTCTTGATGCAGAAAATGTTTGTTTGTATGTTTGTTTTTGTGTAGTGGGATATACATAAACTCTGCACTTTATGTGGGTAATATTCTTGTTGCAAAATACGCTATAAACATTTTTATATCTAATTTGGCTACATAAATATAAAATATGCCAGTGCATATTGCTTAAATGTTTCTGATCTTTCTTTATATTTGTGCTTTTTTATTTATTTATTTATTTATTTATTTATTTTCTATTTGTGTTATCTTTTTTTTTAAATGTTTGTCTTTTCTGTGCATTTTGTGTGATTTTCTGCATTTTAATCAAGCATAGTTATTTATGACATTAGTTTTGTATTTATTTTTTTATTTGTGTGACCATGATTTGTGTTGGATTTACAGCTCAGTTAGTGTTTTGGAGAGCATTTCAAATCATCATTTTTGCAATGTCATTGCTACTTGGCTAGTATGGCTAGAATTCAATTTTTTAAGAAAATATGCATGACGTATGGGGCATTGGTTCTCAAACTGTTATCATCCTGAATTGCAGAAGTATATCTTAGTATAATGAAATGGATGGTACAAACATTGTGGCAGGACATTTCATAGATAGTGACATTTGTAAATGCCTTCATGATTATCATACAATCTACTGAGGATTCATGGAGAAAAATAGACATCATTATCCATCAAACTGTAGTTATTTTGTTGAAAAATGAGAGTTAGGATCACTATAACAGAGTTCATGCATGCAGTACTTTCAAACATGAAGACATTCTGTAGATGGTAAGTGACCAGCAGTCCTATCTGATCAGTTGAATGATGGCTTTTTTTTTAATAGTTGTCCTCTTTGTATCATATTTTTATGTGAACTCTATAACATGCTTTAGAACTATAAAAATATGAAATATATAAATATAAATCACCATTAAACCACTTTCCAAGTCAAACAGCAATATTTAAGGCCCACTATTAATATTTAAAGATAAAAGAACTGGATTTCACAGATCCTTGCTTTAGCAACAAACTAATATATATAGTTACATAGTTACATAGCTGAAAAGAGCTTGCGTCCATCAAGTTCAGCCTTCCTCACATATGTTTTTGCTGTTGATCCAAAAGAAGGCAAAAAACCTAGTCTGAAGCGCTTCCAATTTTGCAACAAACTAGGGAAAAATTCCCTCTTGACCCCAAAATAGCAGTCAGATGTCTTCTTGGATCAAGCAGCTATTACCCCACTAATTAGAAATTATATCCCTGTATGTTATGTTTATGCAAGTGTTTATCCAATTGCTGTTTAACCCCTTAAGGACACATGACATGTGTGACATGTCATAATTCCCTTTTATTCCAGAGGTTTGGTTCTTAAGGGGTTAAACATCTGTATGGACTCTGATAAAACCACCTCTTCAGGCACAGAATTCCTTATCCTTGTTGCACTTACTGGAAAAAAAACGTTTCTTTGCTTTAGATTAAATCTCCTTTCTTCCAGCCTAAATGCATGACCTTGTGTCCTATGTATAGCCCTGTCTATGAATAGATTTCCAGATAATGTTTTGTACTGGCCCCAAATATACACTGCTTAAAAAAAAAAAAGGGAACACAAAAATAACACATACTAGATCTGAATGAATTAAATATTCTTCTGAAATGCTTTGTTCTTTACATAGTTGAATGTGCTGACAACAAAATCACACAAAAATAAAAAAATGGAAATCAAATTTTTCAGCCCATGGAGGTCTGAATTTGGAGTCACACTCAAAATTAAAGTGGAAAAAAAACACCACAGGCTGAATGAGGCTCAGTAGTGTGTGTGGCCTCCACGTGCCTGTATGACCTCCCTACAATGCCTGTGCATACTCCTGATGAGGTGGCGAATGGTCTCCTGAGGTATCTCCTCCCAGACCTGGACTAAAACATCTGCCAACTCCTGGACAGTCTGTGGTGCAATGTGACGTTGGTGGATGGAGCGAGACATGATGTCCCAGATGAGCTCAATTGGATTCAGGTCTGGGGAACATATTTATGCATGACAAAACCTCACTTACTGGCCTTAGCAACTACAGATTGACATTGCATATTGTTGCCTAATTATATATATATTTAGTAGAGGAGGGGGTAGATGTAGCACCTTAAATGTCCTTAATTGTATATGGAATAAAAAATAGAGAATACATGAACTAATAGTGTAGTATGTCTTTGTATGTTTAGTTCTACACTATTAGTTCCTGTATTCTCTATTTTTGTATTCTTTATTTTAATACTATCTATGGATATCTACTATATTTCTTTCTCCGGAAAAGAAAAACACAGGACATGGTTGTTAAGCTGCCTAACTAAACTGTACCAGTACTATCCAAATGCTGAATTTACTTTTGTTTTCCCTAATATATATATATAAATATATATTACGTTTATTAAAGAGTCACGCATACATCATAAATTAATTACAACCAGTAACTAATTAATTAAATTTGCTGATTGCAATTTACAGCCAAAGGAGCATATTCTGCAAATGAGCAGAATGCAACAAATTCTTGTTTAACGCTCAATGCATAAATTGTGCACACAGCCACTAAAATGAGCTGATCTTAGTTTGTTCCATGCAATAGCTAAGTCTGGATAAATCCTTGAATTTTGAGACACAATTAGATCATGATGTTTGCAAAACTGTAGTACACAATGACCAACTTTGTTTTGCCTTTGGTAAGGTCTAAGTTTCAACAAGTTCTACATGTAGTCATTTGTGAAGATGTCAAAATGATTGACACCAAAACATTGATCAGTCTTAATTAGTGGAAAAAAAGAAAGTACACAAACACACCTGCAACATACCAAACACCTTCCAATTACTCCTATTAGTATTGCTCACTATGCAGTTAGAACAGGAATAAAAGTAAATACATATCACATATATTTAGGAATGTCCTTGCATACTGGGAGAGATACATTTAAGAATGCAATTCTTTAATATATTTTAGAGACACAAACATAAGATATACTACTATACTATAAGTAATATTTATTTCTATACTAAGTGTACATCCTATTACTAAATACTAATAAACTGATTTAAAAATGATATATATATATATATATATATATATATATATATATATTCCTCATTTAAGTAAATTTAAAATGTAATAGGCCTTTTTAGAAGAATTAAATAACATTTTACGTTTTTTAATGTCCAGATTTTACAATTCATGCAGAATAGGCCTGAATTTCAGCCACATTTGCGGCTGATATCTTCTTCTTTGAATGGTTCAAATCTGTGATCAGATATTTCAAACCCTTGACAAAGTTTAAAACTATAGCAAACAAGACAAACACAATAAACTTCCTGGAAAACCAGAGAAAGATATATAGGTGGATTGGCGCTATAACGGTAAACAAAGCAACAACTCCCAAGTGCCAGAGAATCACCAAAAGGCACTATAGACATACATCATTTGGTAAAAAAACAAGAGGAAGACCTGTTATGGTTGAAATGCGTTGTGCCTTGTCTTATTGCCTTTTTGTGAAAAACTTTTTACCCTAATCTATCTGGTGTGGTATTCGTCATGTGGGAGAAAAATACCTGATTACCAAACATCAGCGGAGATAGCGTGAATAAGCTTATTATTCAAAGCCTTTCCAGTGAGAGCCTGCTTTCTAAGGCTCTACAGATCGTGAGTGACCCATTATCTCTGATTAATTCTGTTTAATATGTGTTACAGTATTATGCTATGTATGTTTTTCTACTTTTAGGTTGATCCAGAGATTCACCTATTATAAGTATAATACCACTATATTTCTTGCACCTCCCTATTCTCTTGTTTTTTTTACCAAATAAAGTTTAAAACTAATCCCAACTATTTGCCCAGTGGCAGCACTAGCAGTTAAAAACCTCCAGCAGCACATGAATTAGTTATTAATTATGTGGTGGCTGCCTAGCACCTTAAAAAGGTTAAAAATATATAAATTTGCGGGGGGCGGAGCTAGCTGTTGAACCGACAAGACGCATGGCACCTGAGCTCCAACATCGCTGTTCTAATAAAGCAACAAAACTCACCCAAAAAGCCTCCACAAGCCGGGTAAACACCTATGGAGGACCCAGTAAACAATGGGGAAACACTCTCGAAAACCCAGAGGGCCACCCGCGGGACATACCCACGATATCGGGCAGCTCCTGTCCCAGGCATGCAGGCCCAAAATGGCGGATGCCTTCCAAGACATGGGGATGGAGTCACTCTCAGCGTCAGAAGACGAATACCTAAGTGACATGCCAACCCAGATACCCCAACGGAGGCAACAGACTGCACCACCGAGGCAACCGGAACAACAATTAGCCACTAAGGTCGACCTGTCAGGCATGGTGACAGACCTCAAGGCCTTTTTCACGGCGGAACTAGCAAGCCTCAAATTTGAGCTGAGCATGCTTACGAGCATACGAGCATACGAGCCATGGAAGAAGGGGTACAGAAGGCCCAGCAAGACGCTACGGCTACTCAAACGCTGGAGCTAGCAGCCACGTGCACACAACTGAATGCTCGAATGGGGCAACTGGAAGATGCAGCAAGGCAGAGATCCCAGACACCGTAACACTGGAGGAACTGCCGCATCTCATTAAGAGACTGCTCCAGGCCACCCTACTGCCCAAACAGGCCAAAAGCATGACCCTAGACAGACTATTTCACATACCGGGACACCCACGCAATGCTATTGAATCTGCAAGAGATGTCATACAAAATTTTAAATCCCGTTTAGATAAAGATGGCTTTTCCAGACCTTACCTGGAACTTTTATCAAGATCTCAGCCGCCAGATGCCACAATGGCGTGCATCCCTAAAAGAAACTACGGCACAACTAAAAGCAGCGGACATTCAATATAAATGGGGCTACCCATGACTGCTCATTGCCACACAAGACGGGCACAACCACCGACTGACATTGACGGAGAAAGCCCCACAATTTCTGCAGGCGCTGGGCATCTGACAGAAGGCAGGAGCCAAGACAAGACCCCCACACAAGTGGGATGTTGCTAACATAGCACCTTTTACCGCTGCGGGACATGCAATCCCAGAAGGAAGAGGCACTGCGCAGCCCCTGGAAGCTTGATTTGACAGAGCTGCTGTCGGATACAGGGTTCTCGCAACTGAACTAACCAGCTAATGTTTGTTACTTGGAGATAGGAATAGCTCTCCCATCTACGTATTATTTTTCTGTTTTACAAATTATTTTCCTGTTTTATCTCTATGCCAGTTATACATCACTTAAGCCACTCCGTTGATGTCGCTAAGCCATATGATAGGTGATGAGGTTTAACCACCTAGCCTGCTACCCACTGCAACTTATACATGCCCAACATTTGACTCACAGGCTGAGTAGCAGGCGGACCCCATAGTCCCCTCAACCTGGCGCAACTTGTAGAAAATCTAGGCGACTTCATAGCGCCGATGTTGCAAACTCCACACACCTACACTACGGAAGATAACCACCCCCCCCAGAATTCGGGGTTAAGGAGTCATAAAGCCACGTCACGTACCATTCCCAGAGCATGTCCCCAACCCTATCCTCATGCAAAGGAGGACAGGAACGGTTGCTAACAGAACCTTGTAGACCCACCGGCCAGCACTAGGTGGCATAGGCAAAGTTCCACTACCTAATTTATCTTAACCCTTGTTATGCCCCAGCGAGCCCCGACCTCCCCAGACTGTTAACCACAAATTAACAACTTCAAACATTAACTCGAGTGCTTTCCCTGGGTGGCCATTTTGTCTCCCAAACGCAGGCAACGGTACCTGGTCGTCGAACACCTGGAACTATTTTCGGTCTCGCGTCTCCGTGAACCCGGGCATAGATGGTACTGCTGCCCATCCTACTTCCTGACTAGACAAATGGCATTCAGGATGATCTACCGAACAGGAGGAGCATTCGCTCCATAGCAGCCAGGGTGAGCATTTGTCAGTGTTTGCACAGGAACCCCCGAAAGCCGACCGCCCATCCTGCCCAACCCTCTGCAACCGTTTTGGGCTAACTCCTTAAGGGCGGTCAGTCAAAACTTTAGTTGAACAGAACTTTTGTTCTACCAAACCGATCTGAGTGCTTTTTGGATATGTTGTATGCTCAGATCGGGGCTGTTTGGGGATAGGAAAATACATTAATGCTCTTTTCGTGTATTTTGGAAGTATGTTAAAAATGTATGTAAGTTTCTGTATTTGAGAGATAATAGAGTTATCCTAATTTGAGGTCAATTATCTCTCAAACACAAAGGCTCTTAGGAAAGAAACCCTTGGATTCTTGATGTGGAAACCCCATGCTAGGGGCAATGCATAAAAGCCGTGAGTGGCAGAATAAAGATCAGTTGTACTCCCAGATTTGTGTATCGTCCAGTTACTGGGGAGGAGGTGGGCAGTATCTTGTTTCTGATTCTACTCTTGGTGATCCAGCAGAAGAAAGTCCCTGTCAGGACTAGAGCTCCATCAAACACAGCCACTCCCCACACTTACCCATTACATACAGTCACCCTGCCAAAGTCACCTTATCACACTCACTCTGTCGCAACCACCCTGCCCCAGTCATCCTCATAAATACACAGGCACCCTTAGGCACTGGCACCACACCAAAGATAGTAACCTTCGGAGGGGCGTGGCCTGGATCGGACTGAGAGCAGTCGCATGCCTGCGGAGCTCCCGAGCAATAACGGCGATAAATGCAGATTAATCGATCCACACAAAGACAATCTGACTACTTTTCAGCCCCCACGCTCAACGATACCATGGGGAAAATAAATAAAAAGTTAAAAACTCACCCTGAGGATGGATCCCGGAAAATAAGCAATCTTTTCCTGGCGACGCCTAAACCTAAAATGGCGGTGACCCCAGATCCCCAAAGCTCATCCTCAGAGGAGGAAACACAGACCCCATCCCAAGCTTAGCAATGGGCGACCTGAGAGCTCCGGCCACCAAGGGTCATATCCTGAATATACTGCAGAAGACTGTGCTAGTGGAGGGCATACACAGACTCTCCAAGTCGCCAAGAGCCCCAACGGAGGCCTCCCGCGATGTGCTTCACCGACTACAGTCTACCCGGGACAAAATGGCGGTGCTCGGCAGCCAGAGCCCATACCAATTCGAGGGCATGCAGCTCACCTTCCTGCAGGACCTTTGCAGAGCTACTCTGACCTGGAGACGGTCCATGCAGCGAGTCACCACGACCCTCAGGGCAGCTGGAATCAGGTACCGATGGGGCCCATCCATGCTAATAGTTACAAAGGGAGCAACAACTTATCGACTGACATCAACAGAAGACGCAGGAACTTTCCTCAGTAAACTAGGACTTAAAACAATAGACTCCTCCAACCCGACTCCTAACTGCTCCTGGGACGTCCCCAACATAATCCATTTGTGCTGCGCTCCGCTGCTGACAAAGGGACATGCAGGATAAAGCCACCTGGCTAAGGAGCCACCGGAATCCAACAGACCATATGACACCTGGTCACAGTCTGTTTGTGCAATTGTTAGGTGTTTCTTACAACACTATCGTACTCTATACGCAGGACAGACTCCCATGCCCCCCTTACTGCTGCAGAGAGCACTCCCTCCCCCCCTGATAAGAAAAGCGCAACCAATAGGTCAGCCACTCTCCTCTCATAACCAGGAGGGCTTGATGGTACACCCCATAAAAGCCACCGCTTAGCGCCCCATTATAATTACTGGCCGATGCCCACTCATACAGCCAATAAACAGCGGCTGCTAGGGCTACCAACCCACTCCTGCCAAGGAGGTGAGTGATCCTGTCACCTGGTCTAGGACCATGCATACATAACCCCATCCCCCCCACCCCACCCCACACCAGTACACAAGCATTGCCTTAGTATCGGGCATAAACCCTTCCCCCGAGCACCCACCGATGACAGAGCACTAAGCAGCATTAAACCCTGCTTCCCTCTCCTGGAGTGCCTTTAACCAACAGACTCAACGTCTGGAACACATAAAGAACCCTATGCTTCCAACCGACAAGCTAAGACCACTTAAAAGCACAGATGTGTCTATCACGCATGTGCGTATCGACAACTCTACCCTTAACATGAATACCAGGATAGAAGATAGGGCTACAATGCTTACTTAAAATCGGTATACTAAAACAACACTCTGCTTCATTTGACTACCAGAACATGTGCCTCAAGAGAGACACCCCCCCATTTATTTTTTAGATCGGTGACCTTAGACTAACACAGCCTACTCTTATTCATAAAATGTGCACTGTACTCACTGAAATGTCCACATAAATGTCATACTATGTTTGATGCCCAGTTTGTACCAGCTGTTGTGGCAGTACAAGCTCGCTTGTTTATTGAATGCACGAAAAAAAATAATAAAAAAAAAGATAGTAAACTTCATACTCATACAATCACCCCTCACACACACAGCACAACCCTACTAGAAACAATGCACACAGCAAGACACCAAGCAGCGCCCCCATACACACAATACCCTGCAAGTAGCTCCCTCCACACACATGCTCCCAGACACAGATACACAGACACACAGAGGCACAGATATGCATTGCAGGCACAGTTGTGGATGCACATACACACAGATATGCTCTCACAGATGCACAAATATACTCATTGCCAGACACACACTCTTAGGCACATACACGCTGCACAATGCCAGACATGCACACACGGGTATTAATACACACTTCCAGACGCACACTGTGATTGTGTGATTATATATGTCAATCTATGTGTGTGTGCCTGTGTGTCATTGTGTGCCTCTGTACATCAGTGTGTTTGTGTGTGTATCAAAATGTGTATGTGTGTATCAAGAGTATATATGTGCATGTATAAAAGTGTATATATGTGTGCGTTTGGGTGTGTATGAATGTGTTTTTGTGTGTTTGTCCAAAGTGATGGTGATATGTATAGGTGAGCATCCTATGTGAAGTAAAACTATATTTACCTAGAAACTGGGGAGTGCAGCATTTGTATAGTATACTATAGTAAAGTACAGCATGGAAAAGCTACATATTCATGTAGAAAGCTATGGAAGAGATGCACATATCTTGCTTGAGCTATAGTGCAAGAGGTCTCTTAATTTATTGATCTGGTATCATACAAAAAAATAGACCTTAAAACATTAGAGTGTAATTTTGTTTAGCTAAATTGTCAGCAATTTCAATTGTTATTAGCTAACAAATGGTCATTTACTTTAAAAGGAATTTGATGCATTTTGTTTCCGTGTGGTACTTTTTTTCTGACTAGTATGGGTCATTTTTAACAGGTCAGTGTGTTCATAAGGATTCAATTTAATTGTGTGTCAGCATAGAGTATCTTTGATGGGCCTTTGATCAGAGATTAATAAATTAGCTAACCCTTTTTGATCCTGCCATTTTTCATCTGAGAAGACTTTGATTTTAGAAATATTTGCCTGAACTCTTCCCCACTATAAGATATTTTGTATCCATTTATTGATGGCAAGTTTTATAAAAAATATATTTTATTAGTGCAAGTTTTATTTAAAAAATTGTTAAAAGGAATCTTTGCCAAAATACTCAGTATACATGTTACTGATACTGTATCTTTCAACATAGTATTATATGTAGTATATATTATATAGAATGTAGAGATCAAGTAACAGCTACGTTTTGTGTGATAGCATTTATTAAAAATCTCTCAGAGCACCTGTTTAAAGGGAAAACATAATTTCTCAAGATATTAAATATTACATTTGCTTATTCCCTATATTTTACACATATCTGTTTCTGGGATACGAAGAATCTAATTAAATGTTGAAATCAACAATTCTGTATTTATTTCTGTCCAATCCTATTTATTCCTCCACCTTGGCTCCTGGTCAGTTATTATAAGCTCTGCTTTTTGCCTCTCTCAGTGTAGTGAGAGCATAGGGAGAGGAGGAGAAACAGAAACAATGAAACACAATCAATGCAGTAAATGCCATGGATTAGCCTTGCATGAACTAGATTGTCATGTTAATTGCTAAATCTTCAATATACATTTAAAAGAAATTGATCATCACATGATAAAAAAAAATAAGGTTAAAGAGTTACTTAAAGCACCATGACCATTTCAATGATTTCATTGGTGATTTGAGTCTGTTTGTCGAGGTTTTTTGCTGTCAGATATAATCCCACTTCTCCCACCTCTGGCAGCATTATTAGCTCGGAACAAGAGTTCAGGGACACTCAAGTCCTCCTCTCAGCCCATCCTCCCTGAAAACCTGCCACCTGTCCCAAGGGGGTGTTATGTAATGAAGTAGGATCAGGAGTTCTAGAAGATATTGGCATTGGCACTGGAACGAAGGTTGGTATACATCAGAGGATCTTAACCTTTTTAGTCTCACACTTCCCCTGAAAGCAAACTTAAAATTCACACCTGCCCTCCTTTCCAAATGCAAATAATAATGGATAAATTACTTAATTGGCATGGAAATTGTGTTTTAACATCCTCAGATACACAGAAATAGTAAAGAAAAAATTTCTGAAGTGGTTTTGGTGACTATCCTATCCCTTTAAGAATTTGTGTAGTTGAAAATAAAGTTTTGTTAGATTAAAAAGCTTTTAAAACTGACTCCTAGATTCCAAGCAAATTTGTCAAGCCCTCTATTAACTAAAATAGCAATAATTAAAATCAAACAGTCTTGGAAAACTCCATTGTTGCGGTCATTCAGACTGTGCATTGCAATCTAACAATAATGGTGACTGCTCTTCTACTGTTCTTGCGCTTATTTTAAGCAAGTGTTCTGAGTTATTTCTAGCACGGGGGTTTGGTACAAGCTTAAACTAAACAGGTAGTTAGTCTTCATTTTTCTAAACACAACCACAAACAATAACATCAGTCTTCATTTTACCGAACACTTCAATTATATGATTTTTGATTATCCGGATGCCTACGACATTTGTATGAATCTAGATATTGAGACTCAACTGTATCTAAACTAAATTTAAAAAAAAGAAGTTACAAGAATGTTAATGAGGAATGTCACACCTCCTCATTAACACCTTTGCATCTCCCCAAGGGAGGCACATGTCACAGGTTAAAAACCATTGGTATAGATGATTTTCAAAGCTTTATTCATGGTGTGATTTCCAGATAAGTGTCAGTTTCCCTTAAGGTGCCGTAAACATGTTCATCCTAAAGCTATGTTGGACACTGATATAAAAGACATAGAAGTTAGCTGTAGAAGACAGCTCTAAAATATATCTTTCAATTTTGTTGCCAGTGTAACAAATCATATCTGTTTTAGCATTACAATTTCTGTATCATAAAGTGTGCTGGTTTAACAGATCAAAGAGAATTTAAGAGCAGCATAATTAAAAGTCAAATAGTTAAGCTGCTACTGGTTTGGCATAAGAAAGAGCAATCTGATTAGCTAGATAATTCTGCTACAGGTCTATCTTATATGCACAGTTGGCATTAAAAACTCCCACTAACAATACTGCTGATGGTTATTATAAGGTATAAATACTCACCATCAATGTTATGTGCTAGTCATTGCATGCTGTAAAATGCTAGCAAATACAGAGTAATATGTTTGCCTGCATTAGGCCCATAATAACCTACATAAGTACAACTAATTATGCTGAAAACTTTCTCCAAGAGTGTGAGGTATGGTGAAATTAACTTTTTCAGTGGTGCAGAGAGAGGTAAATTAGTATTCTTTTCCTTGAATTGGCAGTGCAGTCCCACTGATCTCCCACCTTAGACTGTTGGGGGTTATCCCGGTCCACACTGGACATGTAAAACAAGCATATCCAGACACTCATTGCTATTTCTTGCCTAGCCGCAAACATACTGCTTAAGATGGCAGATAAGATAGCACGATTCTGGGCCAAACTTACTCTGAGAGAACAGGAGAGCCTGAAGGTTCCCAGTCTGTGTTGCAACAAATTACAGCCTGTTCTCGCTAACTCTCCTTTGGCAGCGCCAGAACGAAAAGCCGGCTCAGTCCTGTGGCTAGCCATCACTTACCTACACTACAGTCCAGAAGGGGGCTCATCCCTAGGCAAAGCTCACACCACCAGGAGTCTCACAGGCTACAAGGCATGATAATTTCAGATGGACACTCCAGAGATTTTGTTCTTGTCACACAACACAATTGACTAAGTGAGGTAAGTGCATTGGATTTTATAGGAGTTTGGGGCTGGTGGGGCATCGCTATACGGAACTCAAGTTCCCTAAATTATTGGGGTAGAGTGCACTGCTTAGAGGGCATTGGCTGAGATTTTTTGTCGACTGTAGAGTCCTAGCAATCTAACTTATCTAGGCTTATAATGAGCAGCTGTTCTAATTTTATCAAGTCGCAATGCTTTGTTTTACTTTGCCCAAGGCTAGTTGTAGGTTTTATCTCCATTAATGTTTATGGTCCAATTATTGATAGCTATATTTTTTGTTTTTATCTTATTTTCTTGAAATTTTAAAATGAGGCATTTGGAATTCAAATAAGCAAGTCACATATGCTTGAAAAACATGGTGCAGCTCCATCATACATACCTGTTTTATTTATTTTGTTTTTATTGGTTTTTGTTATGCATGAACAAAGGACATATAATCTTGCAGAGCCCAATGGCGTTTGCAAACATATTTCAATATAGAACATTACAGTCATTCAAATAGCCAGTTACAATGCAGAACAGTACAGACATTCAAGTAGGCATTACATTTAGGAGGCAACTGACAGCGTAAATATAGACATGAACGATATGATTCGGTCAAGCATATGCTAGCTTTACAACTTGGTCTTTCTGTACGATGATGAACAATGGTGTAGTCGTTCTTCTATATACAATATTATGCCAACATGAGAACCCTGAATCTCTGTGAATCCCAGTGTGTAACTTCTTCACAGTGTGTGGAAAATTGAGTTGTCTGTATCAGTTGACCTTTTGGAGTGCCACAAGATGGTATGTAGTGAGGGTGGGGAAATGTTTCTTCAATTGTAAACCATTGTTTGTGTGGGTGAGGAGCTGTCCATTCTTACAGTTGTGTAGAATGATCACTTTATAATAGACTTCCACATCAAGAAGCCCCAGGCCCCTTGGTTTTTCCTTTTGGTCAATATATTGTACCCTATGCGACAATGTTTTTTCGACTATATAAATTCAGAGAATAACCTTCTGGTCGAAGAGAACAAAGTTTTTGGGGTCAAAATTGGTAATACTGGGAGCATATAGAGTATTCTGGGTAGGATGTTGATCTTGCACAACCAACTCAATTGAGGCTTCATCCATGTTGTGAGATCTAGTGCAATTGTCTGGAGGAGGGGTCTATAATTGAGATTGTATAATGTAGATAAGTTCTAAAGGAGGTAAACCCTTAAGTATTTAATTGCCTTGTACATCCTGGTGAATGGAAACTGTGTTTTAAGTGTATCTATAGTTTTCGTGTCTAGGTGCAATAATAAAAATTAACTTTTTGTGAAATTCACTTTAAAGTTGGAGACAGCGTGATATTTGTTGATTTCTGCTACCAGCGGAGCCATTGATGTGATCGGGTCTATTATTGTAAAAAGAAGGTCATCCACAAAGGCGGAGGCTTTGGATTCTTAGTTTCCTACTGGAAAACTTTGCATTTAGGGATTATCTTTAATTCCTTGAATGAATGGTTCTAGGACCAGAATGAACGGCAATGGGGAAAGGGGGCATCCCTGTCACGTTCCATTATGTATCTTTACCGGTTTGGATAATTGGCCATTGAGTCAGATTTTACCAGTGGGTTTGGTGTATCTATTTTGAATCCATTTGATCCAATGAGGTTCAAATCCCAAGGCTCAAAGATTGGCAATCAAAAAGGCCCGATCCACTTGGTCGAACGCCTTTTTTGGCGTCCACAGATAAGATGACGCTCTCCTGGGGCATTTTGTGGGAGAGGTGAATAAGGTTAAGGATTTTGTTTGTGTTATGTTTAGCTTCTCTGTTGGGAACGAACCCTGATGATCTGGGTGGATAAGGAGTGGTAGGAGAGGGCGAAGCCTATTAGCTAAAGTTTTTGTAAACATTTTTAGATCAATGTTGACAAGGGATATTGGGCGGTAGCTTCCGTATTCAGTAGCATCCTTTCCTGGTTTTGGGATTAAAGTGATATGTGCTTCTAAAGCTGCGTCGGGTAAGGATGCATTTCTAGTTAAGACATTAAACGCTGTTATAAACAATGCGCCCAATAGGGGGCGAACCGTTTATATTTGGCCATAAATCCATCTGCTCCTGGGCTCTTCTCTGTAGGTAAATGTTTCACGACTGTTTCAAACTCGCCTAGGGATATGGGCGAGTCAAGGGATATTAGGATATTTGTTGGGATAGTGAGTTGGATTGTAGAGGTTAGGAAGTGGTCAATAACTTCCATGGATGGTTATGTGTCAGTGAGGTGGTAGAGGTTTCAATAGTAGTCATGGAAAGCTGCCATAATGTCAGGGAGCAGGTGGGTCTTGTCTCCTGATGGGGTCTTAATTTGGGCTACAAAAGTGTTTTGTCTTGGTTATTTTTAATGCATTGGCCAGAAGGCAGTCGCAATTCTCCCCCCTGTGTGTATAAATAATTCTTAGTTAGCAACAATTTGTGTTTGATGGTAGTATTAAGCAACTATTGTAGTTTAGTGCGCTTGTCAGCTGAGTGTGTGTAAATGTCAAGTGAGTTGTTCGATTTATGTGCATTTTCCAAGGTTCTAATTTCTTGTTTGAGCGTATTCACCTAGTGTTCCCTGAGTTTTTTCTGTTTGGAGGTAATTGCTATTATTTCCCCTCGCAATACGCATTTATGCGCTTCTAATATAATTGTTGGTGATATGTTCGGGCTAGAATTATTGAGAAAATTATTTGTTATCGTATCGCATATTCTGTCTGTTATTGTGGGGTCATTTAGTAATAGGTAATTTGGTTTTCAGTGAAAGGATGTGAGTGGTAGGGAAAGGGAATTGAATCTCAAGCATCAGGGGAGCATGGTCTGTCCATGTGATATGATCCGTCCAAATAACATATCTAACCTCGAGTATGTGCCTGTGACCGAGGAGTAATATGAATAGTCCTTGGATAGTGGATGGAGTATCCTACAACAGGGTCGTGTCCAGGGCTGAGTCTAGTGAAACGTTAATGTCACCTCCCGTCACTAAAATTTCCTCCGTGAACCTTTCTATCTTATGTAGATATTTCCTGAGCGCTCTTCCTGAGCGCTGTGGATTGGGTAAATACAAATTCGCAAAGGTGACCATGTTGGAGCCTAATAGTCCCTTTACCATTACTATTCTACCACTATCCTCTACTTCATGAGCCTTGTACATGAATGGAATATGTGCAGACATTAAAATAGCTACACCTCTCAACTTTCTACATAGTTACTAAAATATCCGTGGGTATAGCGTCTATTACATAAAGATGGGGCATCATGCTTCCTGAAGTGTGTTTCCTGGAGGAAAACCACATCAGCTTTGAGTTTGTGAAAATCCATCAGGGCTTATGTGCCTTTCTCTGGCAAATTTAAACCCCTCACATTGATAGTACTAATGCAGAGAATTTCCGGTTGTGTTCTCATTATTTGTGTAGGTGACATCTCATGTCTTATGTGTGGTAAGACCTCTGTACCAGTTGTCAGGGTTCAGATAATAATAATACTATAACAAATATACAAATTAAAGAAAGGAATAACTATGTACACGTATGTCAACAAAGAATTTGAGCTTATAAGGGTTAAAGTACCGTCGGTGTCTGTCCCAAATTAGATCAGGTTTTCTAATTGGGATCCTTGTAGGCACCGCTCAATCAGTTTCGACCTGACTGTTAGTGGGTGTGAATTCAATTAACCTTTGACAGGGAAGCTTATGGTTTCAGTGGTTTGTGAGTCGGAATATTGGGTGGGGGGGGGTTGCTTCTTGGCTGATAGTGTGGGGGGATCAAGGTGTTAACTATCACTTGCCAAGGTTGTGGGTCAGTGGAAAGCAAACATCCACCTTAAAGTATGTATCTTGAATTGGATGGGCATTAGTTTTAAGGGGTGGTATAATACAACGTTTCTCTGGGACATTAGTTGTGGGTCACATAGTCACAGTGAGAGTGGTTGCCAACTATTCAACATTAGTTTTGTCTGTATGGGGAGTTCCTTGCAGACTTTGAGACTGAAGTGAGGATACGGGGTCAAGTGAGGTTACACCATTAAAGCAGTATATACATATTTAAACATTCATTGTGTATAACACATATTATCTTCGTACCTGTGCATTTCTGCTATGGTCGGGTGGCATTGGCAACACGGACCCCCAGCTTGGGAGGCCGCCTCCCCAAGGCTCCAATACCTGCCTCTCCCTGCCTTGTCTCGTCCTGGGTGCCAAGAGGAGAACATTTGTGTATCATTGCGTGTTGGCAATAGTCCAGCTATGGATACATTTCAGAGAGTATGAGTGGTTGCCAACTATTAAACATTAGTTTGGTCCATATGAGGAGTTCCTTGTGGACTTTGAGACCAAAGGGAGGATACAGGGTCAAGTGAGGTTAGACCATTGAAGCATTATATACATATTTAAACATTCATTGTGTATAACACACATTCTCTGTATGCATATTAGATTTGTACCTGCACATTTCTGCTATGGTCGGGTTGCATTGGCGATGAGGATCCCCTTGGGGAGGCCGCCTCCCCAAGGCTCCAATACCTGCCTCTCCCTGTTTTGTGTCGTCCTGAGTGCAAGGAGGAGAATATCTGTGTATCATTGCGTGTCGGCAATAGTCTTATCTCTTAGTCCAGCTATGGATACATTTCAGAGATGTAGCGTTCAGTACTGGAGAGTGGGCTTTCCTCTTGGAATGGCTGCTCTTGATAATGTTTCAGCCTAATCTGGCCTTCTTCTCTTTGGTGTCTTTTGCCATCTTGGTTGTTGCGGTATGGGTGTTTTCTGTGCCGGTTGTGGTAGTCCATACCAATCTGGTTTATGTGTAAATGGTAAGTCCAGCTCCTATAGAAATACTGGGATATCTTGGACTGAGTGGATGGAGTGCACCTTGCCTTGGTGGGTGACACTGAGTGCCAAAGGGAATCTCCATCTGTAGCGTATGTTGCATGCTCTTAGGTTATTTGTGATGGGTCTGAGGGCCCTTCTAGCCTGCAAGGTCAGCCATGACAAATCTTGGTAGACAGATATGGGTGCATCTCTGTACAGCAGCGGTTGAGTAGATTGCCATAAAGCTTTAAGAATGTCCTCCTTTTGGGAGTAATAATGCAGGTGACACACTGTCTCTTTGGGTCTGTCTAGTGGGGCCCCCCTAGGGCGTAGGGCTCTATGTGCTCTGTCAAATAAAAGCTCAGCATCTACTGGCTTCCCCTTTACTAAATTAAAAATCTCCCATAGTACCTCTGGTAATTCCTCAGAATCCTGTTCAAGGAGGCCTTTTATACGAAGATTTTTCCGTCTCCCTCTGTTGTCAATTTCAGCCAGAGAGTTTTGGATTTCAAAAGCGTGTGAGGAGTGTGCTTCCATGGTATTTTGTAAGTGTTGTACCTGGAGCTGCAGTGCGTCCCTGTCATCTTCTAGGGTGTTTACCCTATCTTTTACATTGTGCAGGTCAGCTCCCACGTTCTCCAGTTTTGTTTGGAACAAAGCTGTTTCCCAAGCATATTAGCAATATCCTGTTTGGATGGTAGATTTTTTAATATTTCTCTCAGATCTGTGTCCGGTTGCGTTATTGAGCTCATGGACTTTGCTGGATTTGAAGGTGGGGATGTAGTTCCCGGAGAGTCAAGCACCATATTTGGGCCAACCATGCCTGAAGAGGGCTTCTGAGTTGTCCCGAAAAATTTTGTCAGGACTCCGGTTTTTGCTACCGCCATTTTCCCAGTAGGTTGCTGGGATGAGGCTGAGCATTTGGGGTGTCCCATTTTTATTTGTTTGCATGATGGCAGTGGATCTTGTGCTCTGCCCGTCGGAGCTCCTCTACTCTGCATCCAAACAGGTCGGCAGTCGGCTCCCCCCCTACATACCTGTATTAATGCATATTTATTTACTTTTTATTCTTCAACTTATGTTGTCACATGTTATGTGTTTATTACCAGCACCACAATAAAAATTGATTGACAGAAAAAAAGAATTATGCTTTAGAGGAAATTGTGTACTCAGGATGTTTAGCTAAATATCTGTTTGGGTATATTTCTGCACTGGGATATATACTGTTCAAACAATATTATGCAGGAAAGAATATAATTGGAAACGTTTGATGAAATGGTCACATAAAAGGAATAAAAAATAAAAGTCTACCTTTGAAAAATATATTTTGTTTTGTGTTTTTTTCAACCTGGGGACTCCTAAATCCCCCCCTAATAAAATAAAAAGACTATTAATTGAAAATTTAAAATGTGCTACTTACAGATTTGTCCCAGTAAATTTAAGTAAAGTAGGCAGTGGACATTGTTGCCCATCTAACATAATATCTAATGCTTCCCCTACCAAGCCCCACCATATTATATAGAAGGAGGCACTTTTGACACTCAACCTGTTAAGTTTGGTGTGATTAAGTTTCTTTCAGGAAATACAATTTCTCAAATGAAAGTTAGCCAAACATAATAGGTCCCCAATGAATTTCAAATAAATATAAAACAAATACATTTGAAATGAACAATTTGAAAAAAAAAAAAACAATTTCTTCCATGCATAAGTTTAATGAGCACTTCCATCTACTGTGACCACTAGAAAATTAATTTTAAAGCCCATTCAATTGAGGCTTTAAAAAAAATGTTTGGAATAATAAGACATTTCCTGCTAGCCATCAATTTCTTTGTTCTCCTGGATAGGTTATAAAACCTCTATTTCCAGGGAAGGTCTCTAGACCTTTCCTAATCAACTCAACAGGATCACGTGAACTTCTATGCTTGACATTACTCTTCTAGTCAATAATGCTTTCAAGCTCCTAAAATAAATCATCCTGGCTATTAATAAAGCTTAAGGACATTTTGAATTACACATTTTGTGCTATCAGTTATTTCAAACTTGCTTCCAGGAGGTTATTTAAGCACCACTAAAAAAAGTAATTAAGGCAGACCAAATTTCTTAAGATGCTTAACCAGTCCTACATATGTTGTACATTTTTGTGGTTGGAGATCCCTTAATATGCTGAACAATGCCTTAATCAATAATTGCAGATGCTCTGAAACAAATTTAGAGCCAACAGAACCACAAAACTTCTCATGAATGGTTTATTAACTTCAATTTTTTTTCCCATGACTAACTGTGTTTGGATAAATTATCCATTGCAATCAGTGCTACATTAAGTTCTTGATATGCATTGTTTTGGAATTGTAAAATTGTTCTTGTTTCTTTTTTTTCTGTTAAGTCGTTAAAGGATCTTTAAATTGCTTGAAACATATTAAATTAAATTTTTTTCTTTTGCAATTAAAATGACTGTCACTTCTGAGCTTTTCATAGGATAAAATCTTTTTGAAAAAGTTATTTGACCATGTTGGAATTTTTTTCAAATTTCAATGCAATCAAACGATATACAGAGTGGGCCAAAATTCAGAGTATGGTTTCAGGAGTCAATAACTTTTTTATTAATGAACCAATTTTAATGATATTACATACAATGAATACTTAACTTATGGAGATTTGTTTGAATGTGTAAGGAAGATGACATATTTTAAATGAGCTGTCTCGCAAATTTGGGCTCTTCTGATTGCATTGTTCATAACATTAGTTAATGTTTGAGGCTCTAGCATTCAAATTATATTCTACTTAACTGCTCAAGTGTTCACAGTTTGTTCATGTACACCCAACCATTCAGATATCCCCACAGGAAGTAATCAGGAACTGTAATGTCAGATAAACATTGCAGCCAATTAATCTGCGAACATTTTTTAATTATCTGCTCTCCAAACTATAGTCTTAGGAGGTCCATTGTGGTTCTGGCTGTATAGAGAGTAGCTCCATCCAGTTGAAACCACATTTCAGGACGATTTTCCTCTTTTTGTCAAAATAATGGACCTGCCATTTTGAAAATAAACTTCCACTATATTTACGTGTTGTTCCATTGTGAAATTATCCGTGAATAATCTTCCAATATAATATGTACGTGGAACAAACTAACAAAAAATAACTACTAACAAATTAGTTATTTACCTGTCAAATCCTACTCGGAATTTTGGTCCAACCTGTACATTGGACAAAGTAGAAACTACTTTGTCTCATGCAATTGGTAAATCTTTGGCAAAAGGCAGATATTCCACATTCATTTCCTATGAAGAGAAAGAATGCTAATGGAGCCCTAATGTTGATAATGCCAGAGACAATGATGATTAGAATAGTTACAGTTACATACATAGGCTGAAAAGAGACTTGCGTCTATCAAGTGCAGCCTTTCTCACATCTGTTGTTGCTGTTTATCCAAAAGTAAGCAAAAAAAAAATAAAACATTTTGAAGCACAACAAACTATGAATAAAGCTTCTACCCCACATTATAAAAATTACAGTTGTAATCAAAATGATTCAACCACCAGGTTTATTGTAAACATTTACAGACTTTCAGCTGTTTGCAATGAACAAATCAAACAAACGCAAGTGAAATAGTTCAACAAAATGAATGCTTTAAGTGGTTTCCCCAAATTCAACTGAAAATGCAACTTATAATGTCTTCTCCAGTCTTAACATTATTCAACTCGTTCATGGCAAGCATCTTTAGTACTAAGCAGAGCACCCTTTCGCTGTTATGACCTCCTGCAAACGAGATGCATAGCCAGACACCAACTTCTGGCAGCGTTCCTGAAGTTTCTTAACCCATTGCTCATGAGCAATGACCTCCAGTTCAGTAATATTCTTGGGTTTGCATGCTGCAACTGCCTTCCACCAGAGATTTTCTATGGGGTTCAAATCAATTGATTGTGAAGGCCACTGTAGAATTTTCCTGGGCTTCTTTTGCAACAGAGTCTTGGTGGAATTTAAGGTATACTTGGGATCATTGTCTTTTTGGAAGGTCCAATAATGCCCAAGCTTAAGCTTCCTTTACAGACGGCATGACGTTTTATACTAGGCCTTCCACACACTGGAGATTTCCAGTGCTAGAAGATGCAAAGCATCACCAGAGCATCACCGAGCCACCACCATGCTTAATTGTAGGCAGAGTGTTCATTTTAGCTTCATTCTTCTTTCTCCAGAAACACCACTGATCCATTGGGCCAAAATTTTCCAGTTTTGTTTCATCACTATACAGAACAGAATCCCAAACCTTCTGTGGCTTATTTATATGATTTTGAGCATATTAGATCTGACTATTCCTTTGGGTCAGTATTGGTGTACATTTTGGAGTTATGGCATGGAAACCTTCTGCAGTACGTTCCTTACTGTGTTAACGGATACCTGTTGCCACCAAGTCTTGCTGCAGGTCTTTTCCAGTCACTCAAAGGTTTCTCACAACCTGCCTTCTCAGAAATCTGGTTGCAGCCATTTATAGTTTCCTTTTTCTCTCCCATCCAGTTAGTGTAACCACTGTTCCTTCAACTTTGAACTTGCAAACTATGCTTCCAACGGTGTCTCTAGGAACTGTCAGTGCCTTAGCTTTCTTTTTGTACCACTTTCCTTGTTTGCGAAGGGTGACGATCTCGTATCTTAACTTTGTGGACCTTTTTTTAACTTAGCCATATTTTTTACATTCTTTTTTTTTGCATTGAAAGACATTCAGTGCGGTTTCGATGTTGGCTTGCGCAGAAGCCGTATCACTAACTTTCAATTTTTGGTATACAGAAAGGAAGGTTAGGTAGTTCGTAAACATTGCATTCATTGGTAGTACACGTATATAGCCTGCGCAGAGGCCCTTGTGTCGTTGTATTCCATTTTGTCTGTCAGAGTTTTATTTTTGTAAGAATAAAGTAACATAATCAGGGTAGTATGTACAAGGGAAGGTAAAAAAAAAAAAAAAAAAGAAAATTGGGTAACTTCAAGAGTATAACCATAAGTTGCACGAGTGAGAAAAATATTATTCTTAGGCAATCAGTAATTTTATTTGTGGTTATTCGTTATATTGTTCCCATAGGGCCCATATTTTCCTGAATGTGGTTGTAGTGTTGTGGACCTGAGCTGTCATCTTGTCCATTAAATAGTTATCTCTAATTTTGGACGTCACTAATGAGAGTGGGGGTGTATCCGGTTTTATCCAGTATTGTGCTAGTGCTCTCCTGGCTGCTAAATTGAGCATATTTCAAAGTCTTTGGTCCTCTTTGTTTAATTCGTCCGTTGGTCGTTATAAGAGGCAGGCCCAGGGGTCTAGTGTTATCTGTCGTGGCAGTATTTGAGAGTTCATGTCTGCTATTTTGCCCCAGAACTGTTTAACTTTAGTGCATTGCCACCACATGTGGATATATGTGCCCTTTTCTCCGCATAGTCGCCATCAAGTGTCTGTAGGGCATAATCGCATGTGGTACTGTTTGACGGGGGTTGTATACCATCTTAGCATTATTTTGTATTTTTGTTCCTGTAGGGATGTGCATATGGATACCTTTGCATTTGCTTCCCAAATATTCCGCCAGTCTGTCCCCTCCAATGTTTCCCCCAGGTCTGCCTCCCATTTGTCTATGTATGTTTGTGCTTCCCATGTCCCTGATTCGGTGCATATATGACTGTATAGTAGTGATATTAATTTTACTGGCATTTTTTCTTTTAGGCAGATTAGTTCAAAGAAAGTTAAGGGTTTGGTATTTGCTGTTTTAACCTCTCTGGTTTGTGCGAAATCTCTCAGTTGTGCATCCCGAAAAAAGTTGTGGGTTTTTAGTGGGGCAAGCGATTGTAGGTGTTCATGTTACTAGCTGATTGTCAATGTAGAGATGAATGTATCGTTGCAAGCCTGTAGCCTCTATGCCCTTGAACTCTCTTGCCTGGAGTCCCGGTGGGAATGCTCTATTGCGCAGTACTGTGGTCATTGGGGATGGTGAGTTTGTGAGTTTATATTTCCGTGCCACTTGGTCCCATAGATTTATGGAATTGAGGATGGCAGGACATGTGGTCCTCAGGAGAACTGTGTTCCCTTGGTGTCCATATGAGGAACTGTGGGAGGTCGGTGCCAGTCATGATTGATTCTATGTCAACCCATCTGCGCTGATCTATAGGGCAGTTGTGGAGGTGGGGCATTCCCAGGCCCTCTCTCCATTTGGGGTTGTAGAGTATTGCTCTGGATATTCTGGGTTGTTTTCTCTGCCATATAAATGTATCCACTGCTCTCTGTATGTCCGCCAGGTCTCTAGTAACCCGGATCGGTAGTGCTTGGAATAAGAATAACAGTCTGGGTAAAAGATTTTTTTTGAGTGCAAGCGGCCTAACCAGGTGATAGGTTTGTCTGTCCAGTTTTCTAAGTCTGTCTTGAGTGTTATGATTAGAGGTGTATAGTTGTGTCTGTTCAGTGCTTTAGGGTCTGCTGTCAGTTGGATTCCTAGGTATGTGAGTGCTTCTGTGTTGATTTTTTTTGTAGGTGTGTCTATTGTGTTGTAGGTCTTTGTCGAGTAGGTGGAGTGGTAGTGCTGTTGACTTGGTGAGATTGACTTTATATCCCAATATATCCCCGTAAGGTTTGCAGGAGTTCTCCTAAGTTGGCCATTGATTGGGTGGGGTTTGTGAGGGTCAGGAGTATGTCCTCTGCATATGCTGCAGCTTTAAATTGTTTGTCCCCCAATTGCACCCCTTTAATTTTTGGGTTGGTTCTGATGGAGGGTAGGAGGGGTTCTAAGGCGATCGCGAATAGGAGTGGGGATAAGGGGCACCCTTGTCGTGTTCTGTTCCATCAAGAGATATGACAAGGGATGGTAGTTTTGTGTTGCATTTGTGCCACATCACGTCTGCTCCTCTGCGAGTATTTTCATATAATTGGCGTCCCGGTATGAAACCGACCTGATCTGGGTGTATTAGTTTGAGTAATAGATGTGTCAGTCTTATTGCTAAAATCTTTGCAAATATTTTTAAGTCAGTGTTGATGAGGGAAATAGGTCTAAAATTCGTGGCTTGAGTGGTGTCTTTGTTGGGTTTGGGGAGTAGGATTATGTTGGCTGTAGCCATATCATGGAGTCCCCCCCTGTAGGAAGTGGTTACACAGTTTAGTGAGGTGGAGTGTTAGTTCTGTCTTGAATTTTTTGTAGTAACTCATGTCATAGCCATCCGGTCCTGGGACATTGTTTCCTTTGAAGGCTGATATCGCAGCCTCCACCTCCTCTTGTGTGACAGGTTCTTCCAGAGCATTAGCTTCCTCTGTTGTCACCCTGGGTACGTCTAAATGTGTCAAGAATTCAGTTGTGCGGGTTATATATTGGGTCTGGGCTTCGTCGTTCCTGGGTGAGTGGGTATATAGTTTTCGGAAGTAGTCTGTGAATGTGTCGTTAATGTCTTTTGGAGTGTTGACTAGTATGTTAGCAGGATTACAGAGTTTAGTGATGGGTTTGTAATCCTGTCTGGGTGTGAGTGTCCGTGCTAGTAACGTGTCCATTTTGTTTTGCATTTTCATAATATAAGCTTTTGGACCAGAGTATGGAGCGCGTGACTTATGCTATTGTTTGCTCTCTAATGGAGTGTCATACGATTTGGAGTTTGTCGTATGTGGCAGTGGATGGGGTTTGTTTGTGCTGCTGTTCGATTTTCCGCAATGCGGTTTGTAATTCCAGTAGGTGCTTAGGTTTTGTACGCTTTTTGTGTGTGGCTGCTTGTATGAGGTGTCCCCTCAGTACTGATTTGTGAGCTGCCCATAGTGTTGTTGGGTTTATGTCTTCGGTGTCATTGGTAGCGAAATAGTCTATGATTTTCTGTCTTGTTGTGTTCAGTATGTCTCCGTCGGTGAGCAAGTTGGTGTTGAGTCTCCAAGTCCAGTTGGTCTGGTGTTGCATGTTTCCTCGTGTAATAGTGATATCAGCATGGTCTGACCCTGTGATGTTGTTTATTTCTGAGTGTATGAGTTTGGTAGTGCTAGCTCCATTGAGGAGTATGTTGTCAATTCTTGAGTATGTATTGTGTGGTGCCGAGTAGTATGTGTAGTCTTTTGTGTCTGGGTGTTGGAGTCTCCATGCGTCCAGTAGTCCATTGTGTTGGAGAAATGAGTGTAAGCCCCCCCGACCCTGAAAACGTTGTGACCCTGGTTTGGAGCTGCAGTCGAGTGCTGGGCAGGGGAAGTCCCCGCCCACTATCCGGACGCCCCCTTGAAGAGTGGTTAGTAATGATGCTATGGTATCCCAGTAGGCAGGATCTGGGTCGTTAGGCGCATATATGTTTACTATGTTGAGTTTGGTATTATGGTAAGTGCCAGTGATGGTTATGAATCTGCCCCCCGGGTCTATTTGTTTGTGTGTCAGCTTGAATGGGCAGCGTTTGTGGACGAGTATAGCTACTCCCGCTTATTTGTGTATCGCTCTAGCTTCATATGTGGTATCATATGTGTGGTCTCTTATTTTGACCGATGCTGATTTTGGTAAATGTGTCTCCTGTACCAAGGCTATGTCTGCCCTTTTTACTTTTAGCTCTCTTAGTAGAAGTCTGCATTTGGTAGGGGTGTTTAGTCCCCTAGCATTGATAGAAAGAATTTTCAACGCCATGAGAGGGTTGGTCATTTGGGATGCCATGGTATGTGGAGTGGTGAGTCCGTACCTGTCTGTGGTTTGTCGGTCTTCCACCTGTTTAGTGCCGGTCTCGTTTGCTCCTTTCGGTGTATCTGGGTTATTGTCTCACTCGAGCATGGTAAAACAAAAATCTAAATCATAGCACAACTGGTAATAACATGTGAAAGTATATGCAAACATAGATACTCTGGTCTTACTGATGGCCAGAGCCGAGCGGGGGCGTTCCCCTCCCCTGCAAGTCACAATTTTGCCCTTCACAGGGGTGGGTTACTCTCCGGTCCACTGTGCCTCTTCGTGAGGCCCCAAATGCAGCCAGCTGTCACTTAGGTTGCATATTCTATCCACTACAAGTGTGTGTAAAAGTGTCTCTGCTGGTGTTAAGTTCGAGAGGGTTGTGTTGTCCATTATCATCCCCCAACTCCCTTCCCCCACTTACAGGTCTATGGGGGTCTTTGATAGTCTTTCCCTTTATTTACCATGGTATGGGGTCTTGTCAGTGTGTTTTCTGTTAAGTCTGGCGCTGGCTGTCTCTCCTGGGGTGAGTATTGTGTTTTTTATCTCAAAGGGTTTAGTTTCAGAGTGTGTCAACCTCCTTCCCCTCCTTTTCTGGTACTATCTCAAATAGTATAGTACGTATCGGGACGTCTGTGGTGTCTGTTTATATTTTCAATAAGTTTACTGGCCCCTCTGAGGGGTACCTGTTTGGTTGTTATCGTGAGCAGAAGTACTAGGTAGTATAAATGACATAGCAGTACAATTTGTCTTGACTCATTTCGAGGTTATTCAGTAGTATATCAAGGTCACCTGTGCTATTAGTGTCTTTGTTCTGGGCTTAAGGTGGTCTGTGGCTGGTGAGTAAATGCGGCGGGTGCCGCCAGAATGGTCTCATAGCAGTTGAGTACTAGGGTCTAGATTATCTCGGGGGAAGGACTGGGCTTTGGATGGATTTAAGCTTATGCCCTTTGATTCCCTATTATGTTAGGGGTGTCCCCAGGTGTATTTTATCTATTTTTCCTGTAGAAGCGTGGTTAGGGGTCTCCAGGCTCGTCTGCGTTGTAGAGTGGTCGGGGAGAGGTCCTGATATAGGTGGATGGGTGTGTCTTGATAGGTACGTTCATTATGTCTCGCGTATTTCATCACTGCTTCTTTAGTGGAGTAATAATGGAAATGCATGATGATATCTCTGGGCGCTTGTTTTTCTGATCTGCGGGCCCTGAGCACTCTGTGTGCCCAATCAATTTCCCAGTATTCGTCCGGGATATCTGGTATGAGATGCTTGAAGTAATGCTCCATTTTCTCCACTAGGTCTCCCTCGTTTAGTGTTTCGGGGAGACCTCGGAGTCGAACGTTGTGGCATCTGGAGCGGTTGGCTAAGTCCTTCACCATTATCTCCAGATCGGTAATCTTTTGTTCCATAGCCTGGGAGTGTGTTATTACTTTATTGAGGGCGCGTGTGACTTGCTCCATCTTGTCCTCCCGAGCTGCAGTCCGGGTGCCCAGTGCTTGTATTTCGATCTTTACTTCTTTTGTGCTGTTGGAGATTTCCCTTGCCAGCAAATTCCGGACCTCTTGTAGTTTCATTAGGATATGTGAAGTATCACCCGTTTGGTGGTCGGGGATTTCACTGCCCGTTGTGGACGCCAGGGATAGAGAGCTGTGTGGGCTGTGCTGGTGGCCATCTTGTGTGGCCTGTCTGCCTCGAGGTGCTGTCAGCATGTCGGCCACTGTTTTGGAGTTTTTCTCTCCCGTCGTCTTGGCTCCTGTGTATGAGCCAGGCATTTTGCCGGTAAAGTAGCTGCAATCTGGGTCTCAATGCTTGTGGCAAGTGCTGGATTGCGTGTGGATTTCACGGAGCTCTAGAACTACGCGGCCATCGCGGTCGGCAGTCAGACCACGCCCCCCCCCCCCAACTTAGCCATATTTCTAACATGCAGTCAAACCTGACATTAAACAAACCTCTTGCCAGTTCAGGTATGCTCAAGCACAGCTGGTGTAACAAATGAATCCCTTGATTAGTGTCTGCAGCTGTGCTTGAGACAACACCTGTTTTGCATATTTGTGCTGTTGTGAGGGATTCTGTTCAGTGGGTTGAATAATTTTGAGACTGGAGAATTCATTAAAAGTTGTATTTCTAGTTGAATTTGTGGAAACTACTTGAAGCATTCATTGTGTTGGGCTTTTTCAATTGCTTTTGTTTGATTTGTTCATAACAACAGCTGAAAGTCTGCAAATTTGGTCAATAAACCCGATTTTCAATGGGGTTGAATAAATTTGATTTCAATTGTATATCCCTGTCAGGATCCCGCGGGTGGCTGTAAGGGGAGGCTGCAGTCCGCTCGCAGCACTCACCCTCCAGCCGTCCGCGGTCCCCTTCTCGTCGTACGCTCGGCGAGCGGCATCCTCCCAGCCTCGGATGCCGCCCACGTCTTCCTCTTCGTCCCCCAGCGGCAGCATGCATGACGCTGCACGCTGGGAGACCGCCCATTTTTTGTAAACGCCAGGGTCGCCCACCTGACCCGGCGTTAAAGGCACAGTGCCTCAATCACAGTGGGAGGTATAGATATCTCCCATGTGTGATTGTTAATTCTGATTGGAAATTATCCAATCAGAATTAATCAATGGGTTTAAATACTTACCTTTCCTGTCTCTCTCTGCCCTGTTGTGGTCTTTGCTTTCTAGTATTGCTGTTTTACTTGTGTTTCTCTCTGGTTGCATACTCTCTGGCTTGTTTATCCGACCTTGCGACTTTCTCCTACCCTTTGACCTCGGCTTGTCTCTCGTTATTCTGTCTTCTGGTTCCCCTTAATCGGCTTGTCTCCTGACTATTCTTTGTGTGCTTAGCCCGGCCACTCTAAGGTCCGGTACTGCACCTTTTCTGTGTGTGTGTTAGCGTGTTTGGTTCCCAGAAACGTGACAATCCCTTAATATTGTGTTTTTGTAAGTATTAATCCAGTTGCTGTTTGACTGCATTAAAACTGAGAAACCAAGGTTTGAATACCAGTCACCTGTAAGTGTCCTTTGTTAATACACCGAACAGGATATATTTGCCTTCTTCAAATTCTCGTAGATTGTAAGCTTGTTTGAACAGGGATAACAAAAATAACAGCTTTATTGGGGCAAAAACAGCAAAGTTTCGACCCTACCAGGACTTTATCAATGAATTTATGTTGAGCATAAATTATTCCTGGCTACTTTCTGCTTGCTGTAACATCTACCTTTGTGTTATGATAGTCCACATGTATGCATTCGCCCCTACGACCTGTACACTGACAGGGTTATTTACTAATGTAAGAATTTAAGGCCACAGAAGCAAAATTTAAAGCACAGTTGCCATAGAGAATTTTTCCATTTTTTTTGTCCCTTAAGCTGAAATTTAAAAATCACTTTGAATTTACCTTGAATTCTCATTTTAGTAAATAATCCTGTGTGAGCATTGTCATTTTATGAGTGAAACGTATAGTCTGCATCCAATTAAAAGACTGTTCTTCCATTACTTTGACTGAGAATGGGATTAAACATGATCTGCGGGGTATGAATAGACAAATGTTAAGAGCCTTAACCCAAAGGCTCTTTTCACCAAGATCTTTTGGCACTTTTGCCATGTGTTTATTCTACCATAATTTCACCCTCTTCTGGTTAAGTACTTCCATACATATTATATATCATTGTTTAAAGGAAAATATGTTTTTCTTTTCTTATCCTATATGTAAACATAACACAATATTAAATATGAATATGATACTTAAAAAAAATGTTTAACTCAGTTTTACATTTAATAATTTCTACACAGTAAGTGCAACTACAGTAAGTGCAACTATTTAAAAGGATTTAAAGTGCTGCACGTAGCCTAATCTGTCCATGAAGCAAAGGTTTCCAATGATACCTGGGGCTCCTTGGTCTATGCCAGCAATAAGTGCACTGCACTGAATGATTTCATATACCGTCATGTAGTTCTTAAGTGGTTAAAGGAACACTATAGCATTATTAATACAAAGCTATATTAACACTTTAAACACTTACCCAATTGCAGTGCCAAAGTCCCTTGGCAATGACTCCACTTCCTCCGACATCACCACCGAGCATGAGCATTAGGCCTTCCTCATTGGCAAGCATTGAATCAATGATCAATGCTTTCCTATGGGGGAGAGGAGTTGAATATGCTGGACATCCTTATGGACAGCGTAAGAAAACCCAATGTTGTTTCACGAAGTTAAACTCATGTAAATCCAGGAAGTGCCTCTAGTGGATGTCTGGTAGACAGCCACTAGAGGCAGTTTTAGCCCTGCAAAAAAAAAAAAATGTGGTTTATCTGAAACTGCAGTGTTTGAGATTGAAGGGTTAAGAGAAAAGGGGCAGTGCATCCAGACCACTTTAATGGGATGGGTGTTCTCCTGACATTATAGTGCATGAATCGCTCTTTAGGTCTCAAGTCCCCCTCAACATCATGAATAAAGGATACAAACTTACCCATCTGGTCATGCAGCCATGGCTGACATCATCAATAGTAATGCATAGAAAAGCCCTGGGAAAGCCCTGGAAGGCTATTATGTTTTGTTTTTTGGGGTTTTTAAACTCTGCTCTGTGCAGAATTTAAAATGGCATAAGATGATTTGATTACATCTACAAGGAGTGAAACTCATGAAAATGTACCGGCCGTTAGAATTCGGGCACTCCCTGCTAAATAATACATATAATGATGACAAAAAATTGAGTTTATATACATTTTTCCTCTTTACTGTTTACAACTGGTAAATTAAAAAATAGATAGTATATAGTTGAACTGTAATTTTGTTTTTAAAAAATGCTGGTCATTAGGAATACCATGTATCTCATCATTCTTTTTTACCATATGACAAAGACTTACTTCAATGATATATAATGTAAAAATAGAAGACCTTTTAATACCATACTGCGATATAGTTATTAGTGGGTGGATAGGGGAATCAGGAATGAATCTGACTACTGATACAAAGGTGCTCCACCAAGGCACATTTTGGTAGTAGATGCACAGGTAAAGCCAGGTAAAGAAGTAATGTCTAAGTGCTGCACCAGGTTGCATGCCAAGGTAACAGAACATTAACAGAGCAGGGGTGCTATGTATCATAGGATGACAATTTTATTACATCCTCTTGCCCCACTGATGTATGAACTTGGCTCAGCCTTTGGTAATGATGATAAATCTTTATCTGCAGAACACTTTGAAATCAACCCCATGTAAGCAGTAGATTTCTGCTGTCTGTGTTTGAAAGGGATAAGGGTTAATCTCAAGTATGAATTCTTACCTTTCTGGAACTCAACTATTTGTGACAAGTGTTGGTGCATGCTACTGGGTGCTAGTATAGAATACTTTGAATTGGTGTTAAGAGGTCCAGTAAAAGCAGATTATGTTTTAAACAGTTTGTGTATCTGCCCATATATATACTGATATTTTATATATATATATATATATATATTGATAGATACACAAACTAGTCAATCAATACCAGTATATATATATATATATATATATATATATATATATATATATATATATATAAATAATTAAATGAGTTACTCAGAAATTAGAGAAACCTATGTGCTATTTACTAGTTTATCTTACTGACTGACCTCTCAGTGAAAACCACTGTTTCCAGTGAAGGTTTTTGTCCAGGCATAAGTGTTTGGAAGTGGGTAATTACAGCAAGAAAACAGTATACCAAACATTAAAGAGAAAATATTGCTACTGTTGGCAACCAAAACCCCTTGCACCTACATGATCAATTTAAAATAAAATACATAAGGGACTTCCAGAGGCCAGATATTAACTCAGTGCAGCAACGGCTTTCTTAGGCCAGAAGGTCCATATAACTGCTCATGCCGAGTGAGTAATTTGGAATTACAAACACTCAAACCATAGGTTGCCTCTTTCATATAAGTTTGCATGTTTTTATAATTGTTCGGAAGAACTTCAATGAAAGCAAGTAAGCATATAATTATTTTTGTAGCCTTTTTGTTTGGGTTTGTATAACACCAACAGACTGGGCATTCTCCAAACAGAGTGATCTGACTGAAATTTCAGAGCATAGGAAAACCCTTAAATGGGCTCCCCACTAAGTCCTCCCCAGTTTATTAATTAGAGCCCTCTCCTACTGAACATGGGTGGGGGCAGAGGGGACACTAAGTAGATTCAGTTCATTTAATTATAGTCCCCACCCGCTGGCAAAGGGGACACTATGTCTCCCTTCAATGGGGAAACTATGTTACAAATGCTTTAGTTTTTTGTATGATAACTCCATTGTAGAGATATGAGGGCGGACAGTGTAGTAAAGTGCTAGTCCTGAAGGGACTCTCCTCCGCTTGATATTTAATAACTGGAACTCTGGAACAAGATACTGCCAAGTGAACAGCCGTCCTCCTCTCCAGCAACTGGACGACACACAGTTCTGGGAGTTCAACTGACTTTATTCTGCCACACAAGGCTTTTTATGCACGGACCCCTAGCATGGGGTCTACAAGGCAAAAATGCACAGGTTTATTTACAGGAGTCTCTGTGTCTGAGAGATAATTGAGCCTAAAGTAGGATAACTCAATTATCTCTCAGTTACAGGAACTTATACAAAATATTATAAAATACCCCAAAAATGCATACCCAAACAAGGAACCCCACAACAGGAACCCCACAATTCATATGTCCTGAATAGCTCTGATCTGAGCACCTAACATATCCAAAGAGTGCTCAGATCAGTTTGGAAGAACGGAATCGCTGTTTGGGAAAAGTTCTGACCGACCGGCCACGAGGCGATGGCCCAAAACAGTTCCAGAGAAATGATGGTGACGGCCTGTCGGCTTTCAGGGGTTCCTGTGCAAACACAGATGAATGCTCCCCCTGGCCTTTAGGAAGCGAATGCTCACCCCAGTCACTAGTTCCTATCTCCCTTATATCGTTTGTCTAGTTGGTCAGGAAGTAGAACCGGCAGCGGTATGAACCCTAAAATAGTTCCAGGTGTTCAAAAACCTGGTACTGTTGCCTATGTTCAGGAGACAAAAGTGCGTTTGGTTATGCGAATGGCAGCCACCCAGGGAAAGCACTCAAGTTAATGTGTCAAGTTGTTAATTTGTGGTTAACAGCTGGGGGAGGTTGGTGTTTGCTGAGGTATAAAAAGGGGCACCACACATCATCCATTCTGGAGACAAACAAGGGGGTACAGACAGCCGAAAACAAGGAATGGAAGTCTGCTACAGACAGTAATCTATCCACCTCCTGATCTTTAAATTGAAGCCCCCAACCAATGCAACAGCTGCCAACTTAATAGTTGTTTTTTTTTTGTCTTTTTTTTTGTTTTTCTTGTCAATCTTTTTTTATTGTGGAGGCATTGAAAAAACACATTATGCAGTAGAGGGAGTTCTAACAAGCAGGCAAATGCGTACAAAAGCTTATCCATGGTCAAAACATGAGATTTACAAGATTAATAAAACATATGGAGATAATCTCCCACCTAAATCGGCCTTGTTTGTTTGGTTTTTTTAAACCTGCAGAATTTTATAGCATTCAAGCTAGGCATACTTGTCTAAACATTAAGTATTTTCAGCAGATTAATAATGTTAGTACTTAGATTGTCAGACAAATAAAGACCACTGGATCCTTGTGCACAATAATCTTACCACACCATCAAAACAAATTAAAGAACAGGGGAGAGCACGTCAAATAAAAACAAATACAATCAAAAAGATGTAGAAAGGCATCTACTAACAGCTGTGGTGCTTAGAGATCAGGCTGTAAGGCTGCACTTGGTGGAGGAACTTTCATCAGTCAATTCCTAAGCTTGGGAAGCATACGTTACATGCCGAGTGATCGCTGGCGGTGGCAGCATAATGGGAGTGAGGTAAGACATCCCCCCTGCCCCAGGCCTGTGTGAAGGCCAGCTTCTGTGAGCCACTGACTTGGGGGATCTTTGAGTCCAAGTCTTTCCCAGACGGGAATTAGCAGAGGGATGTTATCACCATCCTCCACCTTTGTGGGCGATGAGGGCCGAGCCCCAAATGGCCTTCAGCCTAGGAGGGCTCATGGAGACGGAATGTGTTGCTTGTGGGAGTATAATGCCTGAGGGAGGCCCCCCTTCACCCGCTTCACATTCCTCAGATCTGCAATCTGAGTCCAAAACCATAGGGGAGATATAAAATGTTTTTAACTATGTGCGCACTGGCTGCTTGTTTCACCAAGTTTTAGTTCTAATCTGGTTTGGCGTAGTTATACCTGTAAATGAACACTGTGTTATTGCAAACTGTGTTATTTCCGATTCAGTGAAGACATCTGTTGCAAAGGACTCATCCTGTGAACCCTGTATGCAGAGTGGATCCCTTTTGTCTGGCCATTGCACAAGATGCATCTGTACATCAGTTTGTCTTTCTCCACGTTGTTTTAGATCAAAATTTCTTGTTACTTGTCCCCCTTCTTTAAAATAAGCAGTTATTTTACTTTTCCTGTCTGGGGATTTAGGATTCTGTAGCCTATACATTCTCTCTCACATTTAGTCATGAAAACCATCTCAGAGGTATGGACCTTTTATGAGTTAGGACACATGTATAAGCTTGGATCCAAATGCTTAATGTTAGGGTTTTTGTCAAACCAAACTTCAAATGAAGATTTATTTGTAGCTTTTGTACATATGTTTTGTAGATATGTCTGTTTTGTAGATATGTGCCCATCATAACTCCATTATGCCAGTATTTATGTGGAATAAGTGAATCTGCATACAACAAACCATCTCCAGTAAAGAGTGATTCTTTCAGCTACTCCAGTCTGTTCTGGATTGTATGTTACTGTATGCAAGTGTTCGATCCATTTCTCTTCCAAATATGCTGTAATATGGTGTGACGTGTATTCACCACTGTTGTCTGTCAGAAGTGCTTGAGGTTTCCTCCCAAACATGTTCTCAACACTTGCAATGTAAGACTACAATTTCTCAGCAGTTTCTGCTTTGTCTTTCATGAGATAAGTCTTTATAAGTCATTGATAAACATCAATAATGATGCCCACAGTACTATGATGTGGTCTATAAATATACCTGAGGTAATAGGTTTCAGAGTCTTTACTGCGTTTCTTTCAGAATCAGGATCCTTGTACCTTTTACTAATAAGAAACATTCTTATACTTCTCTGCAATGATCCTTTTGACAAGGGTTTATGTCTATCCCTCTTGACAAACCTTTACTCTGTAGATCCAAAATTGCCTTGAAGTTTCTTTGTCCAAGTCTTTTATGCCACAGATAGCTACAGTTTGAGTAATTCTTGGCTTTAATGTGTTTTTCTTCATGTGTGTTTAACACAAATACACCATAACTTTCAAAATATTGTGCATACAAAAGACCATTTTTTGTTATTTTATACTCATTGCTTTTTAAGTTTACATTATATTCACACAACTGCGCAAACTATATGTAAGTTCAGATAAGTAAATTACATTTTGCTCTTTGTTGGTTAATGTCTCTGCTTTTGCACCACATTTGAAGAAACATAGAAACATAGAATATGTCTCTTTATCCTTGTATAGATAGATTATTGCCATTAGCAAAACTTGTAATTTATGTAAATCATTTTGAATTTTTATGTATGATGTAGAACTTGAATCAAAAATCCTTAGATTTTTGATAACTGTATGTGCCATTTCTTGAAGAAAAAAAAAAGTGTTTTAACTGTATTTTCTTCTGCCTTGTGGAATCGTTTTCTTGCCTATTGTAACCGTTTTAAAGCAGTTTCTACCAATAGGAGCTTTATCTCCTCAAATAAAACATTCTTTATTTTTGCCCCTTTTGTGTGCAAATGTATTGCCTCCTGTGATAAGCTGTTTTCCTAATGCAATCTGAAAAACAACGCATAGAGTGCATGTAAACAAATCTAGCCGAGGACTAGATAATCAATACAGGATGCTTTATATTTATTTATTTATATTTAGCTTTGATAGAGCTTTGTTTTGTTTGATCCCTGCAACCTCTGTCTCTGATCCACTTATAAGTGTCTTATCTGCTAAATTACCTCAATCTGAACCTCAGATCTATAACTTTACAATTGGTTTGCACTCAATTCCCTGGGTAGCCTCCCACTGAGACATTTAACTGTTATTATTGTTTGGTGGTAAGAATGTAGAAGTTTAGCACTAAAAAAATAAACACTTTGGGTCGGGTGGTGGGAGAATTACAAAGGGATGCAGCTCTTTAATTTTATTTTTTTTCATATGGTTTTCTCTGGGCATGAATGAAAAACACTGGACCAAAATCTAACTAAATTGCTACGCATTCCCCTGATATAAAATGGGAATGTACAAAAAAAAAACACACAAACATGTGAGTATAACCCACTTTAACCCCTTAAGGACACATGACATGTGTGACATGTCATGATTCCCTTTTATTCCAGAAGTTTGGTCCTTAAGGGGTTAAGCACCTAAAGTTATGTAAAGACAAACATATTGGGATCTCCAAGTAGCTTTCTGTTCTCACTGCACATGAACAAAAAAACTCACTTTAGGTCTATTTTTATCCTAATGCCCCTCAATTATAGGACTTTATAATGTTGGTCTATCTGAGTGTATAACTGAGCTCCACCGAAATAATACTCACAGTGATTTGTTTTTAAACTACAATAGATGTGCTTAGAAATCAGTCAGGGTAAATAAGATTGTACTTGTTCTGAATTACATTTTAGATGCATCATTTTTTTATTAATAAGTCCCCTAATATTTCTAAGAACAGCCCCACTCTGACCACATTCTTACTCTTCAAACTAAAGTGTCCCTATTTGACCAATTGAAAGGTTGGGATTGTATATAAAAACTAATTCTAACCACATAACCAGTTAAAATAATTAGTTTTAAACTTGCATAATGATATAAACTTAACTTACCTTTTGTCAAATCTAAAATATAAATATATGATTAGAAGAAAAATATGGTAATAATTTGAATTTTTCATTCTGCATTTGACATTACCTTTTTGGGCAGATGGCCTTATGTAGTTCCCTTATATGTTCATAATAAAATCATTGTAGTCAAGTAGCACTGTATTTGCCCACTAACCACTGTTGAAATATTTAGGCCATTTAAATACAGCGTTAACAAACATTTCCCATAAAGCTACCTTTTCTCATTCTAGAAATTAACTGTCAGTCAGCGGTGTTAGGTTGAAGTTCTTGACATTTTAAGCCCCTTGTGTTATTTTAAAACACACAATTAAATATGAGAACATGGATTCTAGATTTTCCCATTGCTGTCTTCTACTTTACAATATTTGTTTGACACAGAAGATAAAATTCACTCTGCTAAATCCCATTTATCATTGGTTGTAATCTAGAGAAACCTCAGAAAAGCAGGGGTTCTATATATAGCCTGCATAGACAGGGTTGGGCAACCTTCGTCACACCAGATGTTGTGGATTGCCTCTCTCATAATGCTCTTACAGCCCTAATGCTGTTAAAGCATCATGGGAGATGTAGTCCACAACATATGGAGTTCCAGTGGTTGCATATCCCTGTAATATAATAGGGTCTATTAATTACAAATAACATATGTAGTACATGAGTGTGTTATACATATATACGCAAGAATGTTGAGAAATGCGATGCAACAATAGTGAGAAATAGGTTTGTTGTTAGTAAAAGGTTCCATCTAGAACATTAGCTCATCACAGAAATACACAGAGAACATTTGCTAAATGGTTAATTAGTGTGGTGAGTGTTACCACACCAATTAATCATTTCAGTGCAATAGCATAGAGTAGAACAAATGTATTGCTCTCTCCTATTGAACTGAATGTGAAAATAAAACATATTAAGTAATACTTGCTTGGGTTTGAGAGTCCCCAGTATGTAATTAGAGAGAGCCAATAGCTTCCCTCACACGATGAGAGGTAATTGACTCTCTCTATTTAAAAAGAAATGCATAATTTAATAATGTTCTCCATTGGACCCCACTTAGGGCCAGGGTCAGAGGTCAAGTCTTGGGGAAAAAAGTGTGGGAACTCACCCAAGATCCTCTCCCCCCCACCCAAAAAAAAAAATACACGCTAGTATGCATATATATATCTCAGAAAATACAGTGCAACATTTATTGTAAAGTGCCAGTTTACAAAGACATCTCCAAAATTCACATGCAATAAACAAATATAGAACAGTTGTAACAAAATAAGGGGGACAGAGGGATTGAGGCTTTATTTTGATTGGGGCAGAGGCAGTATTGTGGTGGATTGATTCTTTAGTGTGGTGGAATAGGGGCAATGTTTCAGGGGATTGGGGCATTAGTGAGGAGATGGGAACAGTATTATGGGGAATTGGGGCTTAATGAGGGGTAGAGGTAGTATTGTGGGAGACTGGGGCTGTGGTGGGGGTGGATAGGACCAGTATTGTGGGGAACTGGAGCTATGGTTGGTGGATAGTAACAGTATGGGGGGGGGGGCAGGGGCAGTATTGTGTGGTGGTTAGTGCAGTAGTGATGTAGGTTAGGGGAACATTGTGTGGGGATAGGGACAGCGTTGGGTTGGTTAAGGACAGTATTGGGGCTCAGGGGCAGTATTGTGGGGTATATGGGCAATATTATGGAGGTTAGGGACAGTATTGGGGGGCAGGGGCAGTATTTTATATGTTATGGGAGTATTGGGGGTCAGGGTCAGTATTGTGGTATCTTTCACCCCCATCTCACCCCCCTCTTCCGTCCATAACTCCCCCCTCCTATGTCAACCCCCCCCCCCATTCCATCCATATGAGGGATACAAGTAAAGAAAGGACAGATGTGCAAGCATAGGGAACACATCCTTAATCTCCACAGAAATCATTTGGGACTGTTTTAAAAAAATAAAAAAAAACACTAAAACAAGATGAAGAAGATCAATGTGTCTTATTTTGAGGACATTTTTTTTCTATTGCAGACAATGGTCTCAAACAAAACATTTAAAAAAAAATGCCTGTGGACACTTGTAACATCTCCAGATTCAAAAGGTTATTATTTACATGATGCGAAACATACACAGGGCTGTTCATCACATTGAGTTTATCCTGAATTTTAAAACTAGTATTGCTTTCAGTTCCATTAACATGAAATACACTTTGAAATTGCTATAAATCACACATAAGTCAATAAGTGATAGTTAAGCAGCAGCAAAAATGAGCAACAATTAGCTAAGAGTGATCTTATGCCTATGTCCCAAAGTTTGCAAAGCTTTTCTCAATACGTTTTGATGATGGCCTCTTTTACACCATAGTCACTGGTAAAATCCACATTTACCATAAAATAAGTACACGATTGTTTAATTTATACATTATATAGAGACGGTGCATGGGAAGGAGTTAGTAGTTATTCCATACTTTAAATTTAACACAGTACTGAAACTATACAAGTTTCAATTGCCTTTCAAAGTCAATCACAGGGAGTTAAACAGAGTATTGGCTATATTTAAAGGAGCAAATATTGACATTGACCATGATGTAGATCATTGTAAACAACCATCTGCCTGCTTTCCGTGACCACAGACAAACAGCCAGAGCTGCATGTCAGACACGAGTCTAGGAGGACAGTTAATAGAAGTAATGCCATTTACACACGGGAAGCTAACATTCCCAAGTATATAGTGTGCAATCTGTTAAAATAAATAGAATACACAGTGTATGGAGCATGCCTGCAGGACTATAGCAATATACTGTGTATAGATATATAGGAGGGAAGCACATCATCCCCCTGGATGGCAGAGAGTGCTGTGACAAGGCAGGCTGGAGGGCAGCAGGCCTGGGTACTGTCGTGGTGGGGTACAGATGGTGGGTTCTCCAAGTGGTCAATTGAAACCCTGAAGAAATAGGAAATAAATGCAAATTAATAGTTAGCAAAAATGGGATGTCGTGTGTATGAGTAAGGAAGAACACCATCAGAGATAACCTCTGGGAAAAGATGATCAGAAGAAAAATGAGCCCCACAAATATGGACGGGCTTCCTGGTTAGGTTGACTTTGAAGATGTCAGTTCTTCTGGAACAAATTAATTTTAAAACATTTTCCCTTTCAAACTATACTCTTTCATTACTTTTTTCTCTATGCTTCATCTGCTTCTGTTGCTTCTGAAACAAAGACTCCTAAGTACAAAGAAAAATTGATGCAATTCACTAAATGGTAAAATAGATTGCAAGTACATTAAAATGCAATGTAGGCACTTCCCGTGAATTGTAATTGAACTGCACAATCTCATCTTTGTATAACAGATGATATGACAGTTGATACATTTTATGGTTCCTAAAAACCTTGTACTTTTGTAAATAAACACTGCAAACAATCATGCAGTATACTGCACCCAACACATAGCATATAAGACCTATACCCCACCCATGTGCAGGCAAATGGTTGAATCAGGGGCTTCAAACATTCTGACAGCAAGTAGTATTTATGCCAAATATGTATCTGTATTCCATGTGTATATCTCTTAATCTATCAATTATGGCATTGTGGCTATTATGTTTTCTTTGGAACATTTTCACTCATACAGATAAGTTCATTCTTGCATTGAGGCTTAGATGCACCAGCTTGAAAATACAATTCTAACTAAAGCGAATAAGCTATAAATGTGCCTCCAAGTTTGGCCTTTTCATAGTAAATATCAAAATTCCATGTATTATTATTATTATATTTATATAGTACCAACAAATTCCATAGCGCTTTATAATGGGTGGACTAACAAACATGTAATTATAACCAGACAAGTTTGACGCACAGAAACAGAGGGGTTGAGTGCCTTGCTCAGTGAGCTAACATGCTAGATGGATGTGGGGTAAAGGGACACAAAAGGTAAGGAAGGTATTAGGGAAGTAGATTGGTAGAATAGTATTCTATAAAGACTTAGTGTGGGGTTTTTTGGAGCCATTAACAGTTTAATTGATATGCTTTTGTGAAAAACTGAGTTTTTAATGATTTTTTTGAAGGAGTGGAGACTGGGTGAGCATCTAAAGGAAAAAAGGAAGGTTGTTCCACAGGAATGGTGCAGCTCTAAAGAAGTCTTGGATACGAGCATCAGAGGTGGGAATACGAACAGAAGATAGACACAGGTCTTCGGCAGAGCGTAGGGGCCTAGACAGGACATGTGTGTGTATTAGGGAGTATAGATAGGTGGTAGTAGCATTATGTAGAGATTTGAAAGCAAGAACTAGAATTTTATATTGAGCCCTGTATCTTACGGGGAGCCAATGCAGGCACTGACAGAGGGGTGAGGCATGGGTGGTGCGGGCAGACAAGAAGATGAGCCTCGCCGCTGCATTCATTATAGACTGCAATGGGGCAAGTTGTGAGTATGTAACACCACTGAGAAGTGGATTGCAGTAATCAAGGTGAGAGAGCACAGTGGCATGGACCAGCACCTTAGCCGCACATGGCGTTTAGTAGGGGCGGATGCACGCAATGTTTTTGAGATGAAAGCGGCAGGATTTGGTGTCAGACTGGATATGAGGGGTGAAGAGAACACCTAGGCAGCAAGCCTGCGTGGTGTAGCTGATGGTAGCACCATTAACATGGAGACAGACAGAAATGGGAGTAGCAACACTTGAGGGAGAAAAGAACAGAAGTTCTGTTTTGGACAGGTTGAGCTTAAGGAAGTAGGCAGCCATACAGTTAGAAAGAGCAGAGAGACAGTCAGAGACTCGGGTCAGGATGGGCGGGGAAAGATCAGGGGAAGACAGATAGATTTGCATGTCATCTGCGTAGAAACCAAAGGAGCTGATGAGTTTACCAAGGGAGGCAGTATAGATCGAGAACAGTAGGGGACCAAGGACTGCACCATGGGGGACACCAACAGAGAGATGTTGTGAGGAAGAGGCAGAGCCAGAGAAAGAAATGCTAAAAGAGTGCTGTGAACGATAATGTAAGGCCAGAGTAGCCAAACCGAAAAAAATTGCTGACTTAGAGGATTTTTCCATTTTGGCTATTTTTACCTTAAATGTTAAATCCACTTTGAATTCTCACTTTAGTTAATAATTCTATGAATGGTGTAATGTACTGTATGCTTACTAGTTGATAATTGACATGCACAGTGTAAGGAAACATGGATGTAATTTAGAGGATAATTTAATTAATTTATTTTTTAATCTTCCTAACTCAGCTAGTTTTATCTGTTTTAATATCGGCTGTAATCTTGCCATAGGATTAATGAATATGTTTCTTTAAATAAGATGTGAAAACTCATGTTCACTATTATAGTGTGATTTTTGTTTGTTGCAGTTTATTAATATATTATTAAGATATGTTTCTACAATAGAGGTTAGCTATGTTTTATTATTATTATTATTATTATTATTATGGTATTTATATAGCGCCATCAAATTCCGCAGCTTTTAAACTGATATATATATAAAACTTTCTAAACTAATATATATATAATATTTAAATGTATTTCTTCTTAATATGTATATGACCACAATTGTAATATGGTCTATATTTGAGCTTCTGGCTGTTTCACCTGAAACAAATGATTAAACAAGACACACTTTTTACATCTTTGCCAACCAGTTCATGGCAGAAAGTAGTATTTGAAATTGCCAATGCTCACTGTATTTAAGGGTTTACATCTTGCCACTATAAACAAAGCCTGTTGCAATTCTAGCCATCATCTGCAGTGTAAAGTACTTTTGAAGTAAAACATTGGAACTTTGATTTATGAAGTCCTTCCTGAAGTTGTTGAGATGTTAGTCCCTGTCGGAAGTGTTTGAACAGATGCAGATGTCTCCTAGGTTTGGGCTGTAAATAATGAACCATTTAGTATACTCAAGATTCAGGATGGAAACCTTCAAACTACAGGTTTAAAGGGTGTTTAGTGTGTTTCATACAAGTTTAGAACCTCTGTATTTTTCATCCTTCCTGTGAATTGTAGTATCAAAGAAAATGATGATGTATGTAAAATGTGTATGAATTCTGTAAGTATTTATTATTACTCTATGTATCCAAATATTCCCAAACATATACGCCAAAAGTACAAGAAGAGAATAGTTATACTAACTTTCTGACTACAATTTTGCACAACAAAAGGAACAGGAATGTAAAAAGATACCAGGTTGTTCTTGTGGATTACAATCACATGATATTCCCATTATTAGGACCTGATCACATACCTTTCTGGTGGAAAAGACTCTTTTTTGTAAACCAAGTGGAATTAATAAATATATAGATTTCCAGAACTCAGAATTTGAGTTTCAATGGTTTATTGAATAATTCAACAATAAATGCCAATGTTTCAGGACTTTTCTAAAGACTGGTGAAGAGTGTTCCTTTATAGTGGTGCTCAGTTCACTTTAACCACCATAGCTGGCTGCAGTAATTATGATGCACGACTTGAGTGCTAACCCTGGGCTTTAATCAACCTGTTTTGAATGGTTTCATAAAAAACGGTGTGTTTTTTTCCGAATTTAAAGTTCATATTCTCACTTACTGGTGGATAGACAATGTGGAAGTAACTTTTTGCAGGTAATAAAATGTGGAAAAAACATGTGGGGCAGTATCCAAAGATTATATGCACCCTAACTAATAAGACACTATCTAGAGACTGCCAAAAGAAGAAATATCTTAAAATGTAGAGTTAATCAAGTTTTGAGGTAACTAAGTCACTCTAAAGGTCCAGGAGAAAAGGGCAGAGGCATTGCACTACATTATGGCATAACATTTGTTGTAATGGTATTACATTCTAATGGTGTGATTATGATTACCTGAGTGGTAGACAAACAAATAGGCAAGGTCCAGGCTAATGTAGTGGAGGAAGCAACTAGCATGGTGGGAATAGAGCAAGAACGGAGAGCCATGGCTAGAATAAAGCACTCAGTCTTGCAGAGGTTGATACTTTTCATAGTTTTCCCTAACATTCTTGGCATCAGCTTTATATCAAGTGGACTCTCTGTGAAGTTCCAGTGTCAGAGGGTGGTGGAACCTTAAAAATCTTGATTCCTCATTCTTCTCTGTGTGCCCTGCTCACCATTGGTGATTGAAAGCTGAGAATTCAAGGCACGTGAAACATAATGTGTGTAGTTCCTATAGACTGTAAGCTCATTTGATAATATTGTAAAGTGCTACGGAATATGCTGGCGCTATATAAATACCAGTAATAAATAAATAAAATAGGTTTGCATCTTAAGGGTGGAGTACCACATGCAATGCCATTACTGACCTATGGAATGACATTAGCCCAAACAGGGAGAGAGCTACAGACCAGTGCATTGGTACACATCGGTTTTAAACCATAAGATAACTGTTTAACACTTAAAGGTGACATGGTGTATGGACTCTATGCATATTTAGATGATGTTGTTATGGTGCCCAGATAATTTTGTTAATGTACATTTTTGCAGCCCCTGAACATTGCTTTTATTTGTATCTGATGTGTTAGGCATTTCAGATAAATTATACACATATTTAAGGATACTGTATTACCTGGATTTTCCTGTTTCTTTATTTTAAATTTTTCATTTTTTTTTTACATATTTACATACTATTCTATTAGATAATTTAATTATATAGGGAGATATAGAAAGTGCATCATGCTAAATTACACCATTCTACTAAGGACATAAATTATATATTATAACATAAATTATATATAATATATATATATATATATATTATGTAATATTATTCTATAACACAAGTCAATGTTGCTACCTTCTTCAAAACAGTGTACAGGCTTCATATATAAAAAGGATCATTGCTGTGGGAACCATTAAACCTAATAATGAAAGGTCATATAATCAACTTTGCCAGCTCTTACCAAAAATAAACATTATACTTAGGTCAACTTTCCAAAATAGTTGAAAAGCTTCCATACAAATAAAAGATCGAGTTTCAAAAACGAAATATTTACAACAAGAACATGAGTAGCTGGTGGACATAAAATAATTATAACAAGCAATTAAGAAACATGGAAAGTATCTATCAAAGTTAAGTAAAGATTATGTGAGGTATTTCTATAACAGTATATCAGCTAAGCTTACTGGGGATTATATTAGTGAAGAAAAGTAACTTTACAGGAGCTGGCTAAACTTTCTTCATGAAGAATTGTAAAACAAACTACATTATAACAGTCTGCTAGTAAGATTTTGACTTTTAAGTTATTTTACACTTTGGTGTGTAAGTTTATTTATAAAATAGTTAAGCTAAGAAGCACAGCAAATGCAAGACTTACTGCAGAAACTTACAGTAGTTAATAGTGATGTCGCGAACATAAAATTTTCGGTTCGCGAACGGCGAACGCGAACTTCCGCAAATGTTCACGAACGGGCGAAATGGGCGAACCGCCATAGACTTCAATGGCAGGCGAATTTTAAAACCCACAGGGACTCTTTCTGGCCACAATAGTGATGGAAAAGTTGTTTCAAGGGGACTAACACCTGGACTGTGGCATGCCGGAGGGGGATCCATGGCAAAACTCCCATGGAAAATTACATAGTTGATGCAGAGTCTGGTTTTAATCCATAAAGGGCATAAATCACCTAACATTCCTAAATAGTTTGGTATAACCTGCTTTAAAACATCAGGTATGATGTTGTATCGATCAGGTAGTGTAAGGGTTAAGCCCGCTTCACAGTGACAGACCAAACTCCCCGTTTAACGCACCGCAAACAACCGCAAACAGTCCATTTGCACAACCGCAAACTCCCCATTTGCACAAGGTTGGATACCAAGCTAGCCATGTCCCATTCCTTGTCCTCACTGATGTCATTGAAGGTCTCTTCCTCCACCCAGCCAAGTATAACACCAAGGGTCCCCGTAAGGTGACAACAAGCCCCTGGGACGCCTGCTGTGTTTGGTCTTCCACCTCCTCAAAGCCACCTTCCTCCTCTGACTCCTCTTCTTCAGACTCCTCTCTCTGCGTTGCCTCTCTCTGCGTTATTATAATGTGTGTTAAGTAGTACTATTCCTATTAACACACCACTCCTATCTAGTGGCACATTAGATTACACGCGCAGTGCCCCAAAATTTGAAGTAGGAGGACCAACTGATAGGAATAGTACTACTTAACACACCTTATAATAACAATAAAATGCAATTGGATAAATACTTGCAAAAACATAACATACAGGGATATCATTTCTAATTAGTGGGGTAATAGCTGCTTGATCCAAGGAGACATCTGACTGCTATTTTGGGGTCAAAAAGGAAGTTTTTCCTAGTTTGTAGCAAAATTGGAAGCGCTTCAGACTAGGTTTTTTGCCTTCTTTTGGATCAACAGCAAAAACATATGTCAGGTTGGCTGAACTTGATGGACGCAAGTCTCTTTTTAGCTATGTAACTATGTAACTATATGTAACCCTACCCCACTCCAACCCCTTACCCTACTACTAACCCAAACCCTAATCCTACCCCTGTATGTGTAAGTGGTTGTGGTGGTTAAGGTTAGGGGTTAGGGGTGAGGGTTAGGGGTAGGGTTAGAGGTAGGGGTAGGGTTAGAGGTAGGGTTTAGGGATGGGTTAGGGTAAGGGTTAAGGGTACGGTTAGGAGTAGGGGTAGGTGTAGGGTTAGGGGTTGGGTAAGGGAGCCCTATAGATGTGTAAGTGGTTTTGGTGGAAAGAGAGGGATGCTTACAAATGTCCGAAGTGCCGAACTCCAGAATTGCTGTAGTCCAGAATTTCGGAAGTGCAAAAACCGAAGTGCCGAATTGCCGAAGTCCCAAAGTCCCGAATTTCGGAAGTGCTTAACCAAAGTGCCGAAGTGCCGAATTGCCAAAGTCTTTAATTGCCAAAGTCCCGAATTTCAGGAGTGTCGAACTGAACCAATTTTTTTGCCAATGTACATCCCAATTTTTTTTCTTTTTACTGCTCCTTTTTTTGCCCTCTATTGATCACTTCTCATTTGATCTATTTTTTTCACCTAGCCATCAATTACCTTTTTTTCTATCAAACATCTCTTTTATTGGTCACAGTTGGTGGAATCCCTAATCCTGAAGCATCTGACCATTTATTTAGACATCTTCTTTATGCCTGCATGTTGTATCGGAGATATAGCATTCCAATCCTAAAGTTTACCCACAAGTTATTTTATATGGAGCCTTAATTTCAAGTGGTATGCAATCTATTCTATACTAAATTACCGTTAAATTGTCGCAGAAATGTTCACTTAGTTGTGTGTAATAAAATATATGTAGAAAATATAGTCATCTGTTTTGTGAAATATGTACCACCATAATATGTACAAATATTTACCACAATGTAAAAATGTCAACAGTGTTAAGGAAACATTTTCCATCTTCTCTCTTTTGACCTCATTTTTGCGAAGGAGTTTTTAAGTGGTCCTCATTTAGGTAGATCTTTTGCTTTAACCATTTCTCACAGTGTAGTAAATATTTACCAATATGGTAATAACTCATAATGTATTCCGTAAAAACTTATTACACAGTGACTATTTCAATGAGTGGATCATATCCTAATCTTCAAGAGTCTTTTTATCACTTGAAATTCCTGATGCACAAGAAAACACTGTAAACGTCTCTCCAAATGTTCACAGCATAATGTATGTCATAGATTTCACAATAGGCAATCTTTCTACTGAAACATTTCTTGAAGAGAACAATCAGATCAGCTACTCTAAGAGAAGAAAATAATCATCTGAAAACCGAGCAAACTATATTCATTCCTTCAGATCCATAGATATATTGTATTACTTATATTTCTCTAGAAATGAATGAACTATTCATAAGAATACTATTGTAGCTCAGACAGGATTGACAACATTTGATTTGCCTTTTAAATAAAAAAAAAAGTCACAGCCCAGTAGTTACTTGAAGTAACATTAGACAGAGAAGGCAAAAGCTTCCATGATTCTTTAATGAATGCAATGAAATAGTGATGACATGAAATGAAAGAAGATAGAAATTGTGTTTTGGTTGATTAGCCCCATACTAGTCAAAAAAATATCTCTCGTAGGAAATCATTACTTCTAGTAATACTTAGATCTTTGTCTAGTAAATAATGCAAACATAAACAAGATTAATTTTGTATTGGACAACAAGCTTGGAATAAATGTTGCAAGTCAGATCTTTCAATCTCATTATTTCTCCAGCTCTTTTACTACCAACAACGTATTTCTTCAAAATACTAGAATAGTGTTCATTTAAAACATATGGAGAATAGCTAGCAAATACGGATATAATACAATAATTTTGTGTATTCACTAAAACTTCAGGCAAACGTTCAAATTAAAATAATGTAAATTAACAAATATTTTGTTTTTAAATATTTTTTTTTCATTCTTTAGAAATATTTTACAAAAGCTTTAGAAGGTCTAGGCTATCCCCTATCTTGCAATATTTCATACAGGGTTTGAAATGTTAGTAAAAAGCAAAAAAAAAAAACCTTTTTCTTATATATAAAAATATATATGTAGGTGTGACAAAAATAGAGAAACAAAGGTGGTAAGCCTGTTTATAGTTTTTACTAAAAAACTGTTAAATATTTTCTAGAATATGTGATTCTAGAATACAGATATTTAAAAATTACTATTGAAAAATTATCAATCTCTGGAATATAATGCTAACAGGGAAATGCAAAATTCACTCCCCCCTCTCTCTATGTGTATGAATTGTATGACCAATTAAAACTTCCTTTACTGCACAGATGGATGTGTCAGTACATTTGCAGAAATTAAATTAATAGAATGAGGTCGTGACAGAGAAATGCATTACTCTACAGGTTCAAAATCATTCCTGGATTGTGATTGAATATGAATGAGATGCTATTGACTAAATTTCATGTTGGAATATAAATGAAAGTAAAAATGTTTATACATGATTTTGATAGTGAAGAGGTTCAAACTTACAGGGTTATTCCCTAAATTGAGAATTTGAAGTGAATTTCAAATTTAAGGTCAAAATAGCTGTTTTGGAAAAACTTCTCTAAACTTACTATTCTTCCAGTTTAGCTACTTTGATCTTAAATTCAAAATTCACTTTGCATTTACTTTGAATTTTCACTTAAGTGAATAACCTTCCTAATATTTGTATTGATGTTTTAAAATGCAGTTAATAGGGTCACGTTACATATTTCAATTTCAATCAAAATAGGATTATTGATAAGGATCAAAGAGGTATTGCATGTTTTTTTTTTGTTTGAACAAACCAGCGAAGAGAAGTAAAAAGTTTGCTTAGCTGTGCTGCACCCCTGCATTCTGGGCAACTTAGTGGCCCGTGATGCTTTGGGTGTGCACATGCGTGCTTAGACTTCAATAAATACATTCTATACAAGTGCATGTGCTGCTGCCATTTTCCTCAGCAGTGCTGTACAAGAGTTTAACTAATTTACCTGCTTTGCCTGATGTTGCCCAATAGAACATGTACATTTTATTTAAAAAATGATACTATTGAGAACATTAAACAAAAATTAGTTTTTTGCTTTTGCTAAAATCAAGGATGTGACAATTCCTCTTTAACCCCTTAAGGACCAAACTTCTGGAATAAAAGGGAATCATGACATGTCACACATGTCATGTGTCCTTAAGGGGTTAATCTATTTAATGATGACTACTAGCCAATAAAAATATATTTATTCACAATTGTTTGAGTTTTTGAAAACAATTATAACTGAAAATGTATACTGATTGGAATAAGTAGATACAGATGCATACGGTTTCCCTGCGGTCTTGGCAAGAAAGGAAATCTCATTAAACTTACACAAACCAAGTGACATCTCACATTGTAGCTATTGTGCACCACATGGTTCTAAGTAGATAATGAGCTGTGCATAATAAAGCACATTTGTTATGAGTAGATGCCATTGTCGTATATGTCCAACAGATGACTTATTAAGATAAATGTTGCGTATTTATAGTAGTTTAACATTTCAATGAAGAGTCATTACCTATACTATTGTCGTGAGTTTTAACTGGCTCCTTGCACATAATTCTGTGTTTGTTGTTTTATTTGTATATCAGAGGTTCATTCCTGCTTTCATTTCCACCCATCTACATATCATCTCTGCACCAAGTCCAAATTTTGCAACAGATTCTGTAGGCAATTAAGGTACACTTCAATCAAGATTTAAAAGCCATGGTGGTTTGGGCATTTTTTTGACATACAGCTATTAGTATACCAAGTGCATACAATTGTACATGCATTACGAATTTTTAGGGAGAAATAATTTGTTTGTCAAAATGCTTTTACTCTACCAACAAATGCTAAGCAGTCAGATACACCTCTCCACCCACATCCTCTGCTCTTCCCTAACTCTTTAACCCCTTAAGGACACATGACATGTGTGACATGTCATGATTCCCTTTTATTCCAGAAGTTTGGTCCTTAAGGGGTTAAACAAAAGCCTGTTGCTTACTTCTAAATATTCCTTTCATTTTCATCCATCAATAGATCACCTCTGTACCAAGCCCATATTTTTTACTATCACTACCTTCTCTCCCATCCTTGGTCCACCATCTTTTATAGCATGATCTCTTAGATGTCTCTAATCTTAAATGAACACTACAGTCACCAAAACAACTTTAACTTAATAAAGCTGTTTTGGTGTATAGATCATGCCTCTGCAGTCTCATTCTGCATTCTCTGCCAGTTAGCTAGCTGAAAAGAACATATAATTCAGTTACTGCTTGTTTCTTAACTGGTCCTGTAACATGGACAAACTTTGAACTCAGAGTTTTTTTGTTCAATGTCTTAATTGTTCCACAAATATTTCAACCTTAGTTTAAAGGTATGGTTGGTAAATGAGTGTTCCAAAACATAATTTGATCCTCTCAACAATGGCCTACTGTAGAAATGGCATTCTGTGACCAACCAGAAACCTACTACTAAAGTAAAAATAAAGTAAAAATTCAAGAGAGAGAAGCATAAAATACAGTCTGCAGAGGTTATGGTGCCAGGAGTTCCAGTGTAAACTGTCAAACTGTTGACAGACTTTTGTAAGGTCAGGCACCCACTTACATACAGTCTTCTTGTGCAGGAGAAACTGGATGTGGATGTAGGCACTATTCATTGGCTCAGAGTGTCGGATGAGCAATTTCAGTCAATGAACGAGTACAATAGCTGCATTCAATAAACTGGCATTTTCCAGCTCAGAAAAAAACAAGATGCTACACAGGTTAGTGGTTTTACAGAATATGCTATGGTGCTTGTTAAACAACAACAACAACTTTTTAAAAATACAGCAACATTTTAAAGTAGTCAAAGTTTAATTCAGCATGTTGTCAGCTAAGTCAACAGAACAGGTAATCGACCAAGTTAAAGATAGTGATTTCAGATTGTGAATTCAATTGCAGAATAAAACAAAATATTAATTTCAATCCCTATCTGTAAATAATACAAGATGAGATAATATGTTATCTTAAAGAGGCACTCTAAGTACCATAATCATTACAGCCAGCTATACTGGTTATGGTACTGTCAGGGTACCTGAGGCCTCTACCTCTAAGGGAGGTAGAGACTTGGTGGTGTATCCGTCCAGGCGAGCTGTCTCCTCCGTTCCTCGCGGTTCATCCAGTCACTTAAACACCGGCCGCGAGGAATCCACGTCCTTTTCTAGCAGGACGCTCAATACGTGACGTCATGACGCTAGCACGAGCTATCTGTCACTCAAGTGTCCGATATCCAATCGGTACTTTTCAGAGGCGTGATTTCCATCCAGAACCAGGGTATTTAAGCTTACTCCTTACTTCAGCTCATTGCCCTGTCGTGGTTCTAGCTTGTCTAGTCACTCAGTGCTCTGGTATTCTAGTTTGCTCTTTTGGTTTTGACTCGGCTCGTTGTACTACCCTGTTTCTCTGTTATCCCTTGACCCGGCTTGTCTCTCGCTTATCTGTCTTCTCGTTCCCTCGACCTCGGCTTGCCTCTGACTATTCTTTACTCTCGGTACGTTAGTCCGGCCATTCTAAGGCCCGGTATACGTACCTTCCCACTCTTTGTACTCTGCGTGTTGGATCCCTGTCCCGATCCTGACATTACGACAGGGCCAATGGATCCTGCAGGTACAAACAGTCAGCTTGGTTCTTCGGATCCCAGGTTTGACGCCATGGAACATAGGATGGATCAGATGGCTTTGGCACTACAGGCACTTTTGTCTCGTGCTAGTAATCCACCTGAGGAGACACGTACTCCTTCTATCTCTCCTGCAGTCTCAGGTCTAGAGGTAGCCACTGTAGGTGCTTCTTCCCGTATTACCCCACCAGTACGTTATGGCGGGTCACCGGAGAAGTGTCGTGGCTTTCTAAACCAGATTAGCATCCATTTCGAACTACAACCCCGCTCTTATCCTACAGATAGAGCAAAGGTTGGATTTATTATTACTCTGCTCATTGAAAAAGCTTTGAGATGGGCCAATCCTTTATGGGAGAATGATAATCCACTCGTCTATAATTATAATGCCTTTGTAGCTGCGTTTAGAAGAACTTTTGACCCTCCTGGCAGAAAGGTCAATGCAGCTAGATTAATGTTGCGCCTTAAACAGGACAATCGAACACTTGTGGATTATGCACTAGAGTTCAGATCCTTGGCGGCAGAAGTCAAGTGGAACGAACAGGCTTATATAGATGTGTTTCTGAATGGGTTATCAGATGTAATTCTTGACGAGGTCGCTACTAGAGAACTCCCTGAAAATTTGGAGGATTTAATTTCTTTTATATCTCGTATTGATGAACGCTTAAGAGAGAGGCAGAACACTCGAGATAGGACCCGTAGACCCTCCTTTAAACTAGCGCCTACCTTTCAAATCTCTGAGTTCGAAGACTTACGTATTCCTGAACCTATGCAGATAGGCAGTACTCATCTCACTGAAAGGGAGAGACAGTACAGGAGAAGGGAGGGTTTATGTATGTATTGTGGAGTCAGGGGTCATTTACGCCTAAATTGTCCCAATCGTTCGGGAAACGCTCGCACCTAAGTTCCTCTAGAGGACAGGCCTTGGGTGTTTCTACTTTGTCCTCTATTCACAACTACAAGGAGCTCAGGCTTGTGTTACCCGTTTCTTTAAAGTGGGAGAAGGGAGTAGTTAAGACTATGGCACTAATCGATTCTGGAGCTGCTGAGAGCTTTATAGATCAGGGTTTTGCTGCCAAGCATGCTATTCCATCCCAGTTAAAAGAGACACCTCTGGCTGTTGAGGCCATCGATGGTAGACCGTTACTTGAGCCTGTTATTTTTCATGAGACCATACCGATTAACTTGACTGTTGGCATCCTGCATAAAGAGGATATATCCTTGATGCTCATTTCTTCTCCGTCTATTCCCATAGTTCTGGGGTACTCCTGGCTGAGGAGACACAACCCTATTATTAATTGGGAATCAGGGGAGATAGTTTCATGGGGAGAGAATTGTCAAGAAAAATGCTTGCGGAAGGTCTTACCTCTTGGATTAACTAATACATCGAATACCTCTGACAATCCTACAGAGACACAAATTCCGCCTCAGTATCTAGATTTAAAGGCAGTATTTGACAAAAAGAAAGCCGATACCTTACCCCCACACAGGTCCTTTGATTGCAAAATTAACCTACTCCCTGGTACCATGCCTCCCAGAGGTCATGTATACCCATTATCTATAAAGGAGAACTCAGTCCTAGAGGAATATATTCACGAGAATTTAGACAAGGGATTCATCAGGAGGTCCTCCTCCCCTGCCGGGGCTGGATTTTTTTTTGTTAAAAAGAAAGATGGTTCTTTGAGACCTTGTATTGATTATCGAGGCCTGAATAAGATAACCATTAAAAATGCCTACCCGATTCCCTTGATCACCGAACTCTTCGATCGTTTGAAGGGCTCTACAATTTTCACCAAGTTAGACCTCAGAGGGGCATATAACTTGGTGAGAATCCAGCAGGGACATGAGTGGATGACGGCATTCAATACTCGATATGGCCACTATGAATATACCGTCATGCCTTTTGGGTTATGCAATGCACCAGCAGTATTCCAAGATCTGATTAATGAGGTTCTTAGGGAATTTCAGCAAGAGTGCGTCATTGTATACCTAGATGATATACTCATTCATTCTAGTGACATTGAGATTCATCACAAACAAGTCAGGAGGGTTTTGCACAAGCTTCTCCAGCATGGCTTGTACTGCAAGTTGGAGAAATGTAGCTTTGATCAAACCCAGGTAACCTTTCTCGGCTATGTGATCTCTGGGGAGGGATTTAAGATGGATCCGGATAAGCTCCAATCCATTCTAGAGTGGCCTTTACCCACAGGTCTTAAAGCCATACAGAGATTTATTGGTTTTTCCAATTATTATAGGCGCTTTATTAAGGGCTATTCTTCCATTATTGCACCTATCACTAACATGACCAAACAGGGGGCTGACACTAAGAATTGGACTACTGAAGCTCTCCTTGCGTTCAAGACTCTCAAGGAGCTTTTCGCTTCCGCTCCAATTTTAGTTCACCCTGACACTTCTCTGCCATTTTTGCTCGAGGTAGACGCATCAGAGACTGGTTTAGGTGCTGTTCTATCTCAAAGGTTGGGTGTTGATAAACCATTACATCCATGTGGATTTTTCTCTAAAAAATTGACCGGTACTGAAAGCAGGTATGACATTGGTGACAGAGAATTACTAGCGGTTATCAAGGCTTTGAAAGAATGGAGACATTTATTGGAAGGTACATTACATCCTGTTACCATCCTGACAGACCACAAAAACTTGTCTTATATCGGAGAGGCCAAGCGTCTGTCCTCCAGGCAGGCTCGTTGGTCGTTGTTTCTTACCCATTTCAATTACGTTCTGACTTACAGACCTGGGTCAAAGAATTCTAAAGCCGATGCGCTATCTCGCCAATATGAACCCTCTGCTTCAGTTGAACCACTTTTGTCTTCCATTGTACCCAAATGCAATATTATTGCTAATACCAGTCTCAAAATTCATTCCCCGCTACTTGACCAGATCTTGAAGTCACAACATCTAGCTCCCGGAAACACTCCTGAGGGAAGAAACTTTGTTCCTCCTGAACTTCAACTGGAGCTCTTACAATGTTTTCATGAAAGTAAAATAGCTGGTCATCCTGGTATTCGCAAGACGTACTCTCTGATATCCAAGGATTTCTGGTGGCCTTCACTTCGTAAGGATATTGAGGAGTTCGTCGCAGCTTGTGAGACTTGTGCCAAGACTAAACTATCTCATGCATCCCCATGTGGCCTGTTACACCCCTTGGACATTCCTGAGAAACCTTGGTCCTGTTTGTCCATTGACTTTATCGTTGATTTGCCTGCTTCCAAAAGACAGACTGTTATTCTCACGGTGGTGGATAGATTTACCAAGATGGCTCATTTCGTGCCATTACCTAAACTTCCGACTTCCCCTGAATTGGCGGAGATTTTTGCGAGAGAAGTTTTTCGCCTACATGGGATCCCTTCAGAGATTGTTTCTGATAGAGGTTCTCAATTTGTCTCACGTTTCTGGAGATCCTTTTGTTCTCAAATGGGCATCAAATTGAACTTCTCCTCTGCCTATCACCCTCAGTCTAACGGAGCTGCTGAACGTACTAATCAAAAGATCGAACAGTATCTGCGTTGCTTTGTTTCCGAACACCAGGACGATTGGGTCGGTCTGATTCCTTGGGCGGAGTTCGCACACAATAACCTTGTTTGCGATTCAACTCGCTCTAGCCCTTTCTTCATGAACTATGGCTTTCATCCTTCGATTTTTCCTTCGGTTTCCTCTTCTCAGGGGATACCGTCGGTTGATGATCATGTCGCCAACCTGAAGAAATTATGGGATCAAACTCGACAAATTCTATTACATAGTTCCTCGCTGTTCAAGAAACACGCTGACAAACATAGAAGAGCGGCTCCTGTTTTTGTTCCTGGGGATAGGGTATGGTTGAGTACTAAGAATATTCGCCTAAAAGTTCCGTCCATGAAATTTGCTCCTCGTTACATAGGTCCTTACAGGGTTCTCACTCGTATCAATCCGGTTGCGTATCGCCTTGCTCTGCCACCTGCCTTACGCATTCCTAACTCTTTTCATGTCTCCTTGTTGAAACCCCTCATTTGCAACAAATTCTCCTCTAAGGTCTCCTCGCCTCGTCCTGTTCAGGTGGAGGGTCGGGAGGAGTACGAGGTCAGCTCCATCATTGACTCCAGAATTTCAAGGGGAAAATTGCAATATCTGGTCAACTGGAGGGGATGTGGTCCTGAGGAGAGGAGTTGGGTACCTCAGGAGGACGTCCATGCTTCTCGCCTTCGCAGAGCATTTCACCTTCGCTTCCCATCTCGCCCCGGTTCATTCCGCCCGGTGGGCGTATCTGAGAGGGGGGGTACTGTCAGGGTACCTGAGGCCTCTACCTCTAAGGGAGGTAGAGACTTGGTGGTGTATCCGTCCAGGCGAGCTGTCTCCTCCGTTCCTCGCGGTTCATCCAGTCACTTAAACACCGGCCGCGAGGAATCCACGTCCTTTTCTAGCAGGACGCTCAATACGTGACGTCATGACGCTAGCACGAGCTATCTGTCACTCAAGTGTCCGATATCCAATCGGTACTTTTCAGAGGCGTGATTTCCATCCAGAACCAGGGTATTTAAGCTTACTCCTTACTTCAGCTCATTGCCCTGTCGTGGTTCTAGCTTGTCTAGTCACTCAGTGCTCTGGTATTCTAGTTTGCTCTTTTGGTTTTGACTCGGCTCGTTGTACTACCCTGTTTCTCTGTTATCCCTTGACCCGGCTTGTCTCTCGCTTATCTGTCTTCTCGTTCCCTCGACCTCGGCTTGCCTCTGACTATTCTTTACTCTCGGTACGTTAGTCCGGCCATTCTAAGGCCCGGTATACGTACCTTCCCACTCTTTGTACTCTGCGTGTTGGATCCCTGTCCCGATCCTGACAGGTACTAGCATGCTCCTAGTGCTCTCCCTTGGCTCTGTGTCAGATCCCCAGGTACTCATGGTCCAATAACTTGTACAGCATATTGATAAAAAACAAAAGTTACACTTGGAAATTAGCAATATAAATGGTGTCCATATTTCAACAGCATTTCTTGGCTGAACATGTCAGCTGAAGTGCTTTGCCAATGAATGTCATCCCAATATAGATAGAAATCATGTAGCTAATGCATTAGAGTAACTTCAATAACAGTAACATGACAAGAAAGGGCACAGACCATGGTGACCTGGGTAGTCGGGTAGTCTGAGTTTGAGCTCAAATAGTGAGATTAGCAGCAAGGCCATTATGTCTAATTCAAAATGTAATGAAACCCAAAAGTCAGTAAAATTTCGACCTGATTTGTCTCTTTTATTCCATTTAGGGACATAACAGAAGCTTTGAGCCACAGCAATGTCAATTTGGGGCAGGTCAACCCCTTGTTTACCCACATCCCACCTCATAACAAAAGAAAGAAAAATGTAATTAAATTACTCCTGCTGCTGCTCCAGTTCTATTTTTATGATAATGATTTCACCCTGCCTGACTGAGTCTTGCTGTGCCTACCACCTCTGCAGTTGCAGTTGGAAGAAGCTAATAGGGCATTATTGTTTGTGATGTAGAGATGCAAGAATATTTTAACATAACTATGATCCAGTGTGATAAATATTAGTGTAATGGTTTTATTGAATAAATCTAGCTTAAAGAAACACTATTGGGTCAGGAATACACACATATGTATTCCTAAACCTATAGTGTTAAAATATCATCTAGATCACCTATCCCCTACTTGCCTTCCTAAATATTGCAATATCTTACCTTTATTAAAGTCTGCTGCTGCTGGCTATGCCCTGGATCTGCCTCCTTGGCTGACATCATCAGAAGTGGTGATCTGAGCCAATCACAATGCTTTCATATAGGAAAGCATTGGATTGACTGAGATTGCCAAGGAGGGCAGAGCCAGCACAAGAAAAACAAAGCCCTGGCTAATCAGCATCTCCTCATAGAGATGCACTAAATCAATTCATCTCTATGAGGAATGTTCAGTGTCTCCATGCAGAGGGTGGAGACACTGAATGTCAGCGCTGCACACTGTGCAGGAAGCACCTCTAGCAGCCATCTGAGGAGTGGCCAGTGAAGGTGTCCCTATGCCGTAATATAAACACTGATTTTTCTCTCAAAAACAGTGTTTACTGCAAAAAGTCTGAATGGACTGATTATACTCACCAGGACTACTACATTAAGCTGTAGTTGTTCTGGTGACTATAGTGTCCCTATAATATTTTTATTTGAAGGACTAAGTCAAATATTCCATTTACAAAGGAAAAAATATTTATGAAACTTCCCTTAGAAACAACTACAGAACACAGTCTGGGAGCATTCATTCTCATCGGTACCACAGCCACAAGGTAAGGGGCCGCAGGTAAGTGATGCTATAACAGCTCACACAGCAACTACATATATAATATATATTTGTTTATATATTTAGTACTTTGGCATTAGGTGGACTTGGAGTGTCAGGTTCACTTTAAAGGAAGGTATGGGCACATAAGAAAATAAAGGGCCAGGCATCCAGAAAAGCTGGTAAATTGGATAGATGGCTGGATTTCATCCATAGCTATGTAATATTAGATAAACAACATCTGTAGAATCTAAAGATGAAATAGAGTCAGAGCAGGCAATGGGATGGGAGATTCTTATGTATTGACTTTTCTGGAAAATAAATAATTTTTAAGATAGACCCATTGGAATATGTTATGGTAAGTACAACTGGAACATAGCATCTTTTTTATTCCGTGAAAACTGCTAGGGGTGATAATTGTTTTAAATATTGAGTTAATGTTGTGATCTAATGGACTGTCACAATTACTTTTAGAAAACAGGCCAATGACTCTTTTAGACACAGGGCCTCAATTATGGTGCCTTGTGAAGTTGATTAAGAGTGGTATTTTGACTCCATTCTTTATAGGTGCTTCAATTATCACTAGAAAACAATATTTTAAACTTGAATTGCAACTTAATTGTGAATTAAGGATTTCAAACTTGAATAAATTTCTACTAATGGGTGGAGGATCACAGTGAAAATTATTTTTATTTTCCCATTTAACACTCAAACAGATAAAATAACATTGCATGCCTGATGTTAAAATAGTGGTGGCAATTAGAAATACAAGCCAATTGTATAAATGCATTATTTTGTTAGATATTATAAATACTGGAATTAAAGCAATTGATTGATGATTGATTGGTTCAGAATTTAGATGCAAAAACACTAAAGTGCATTTAAAAAATAAAAACGTGTAATTGTGTAAGGCACTTCAAAAGAAATACAAATCAGTAAATACGTAAGTAACTGGTATAAAGAGTATTTACCAACTACTCAAACACATTTACAAAACATACAATAAAGAATATACCAGTAAATAAAAAAAAACAAGTAAAAAAAAAAGGGTTTAAATACAAATATAGAAGCATATTAGGGATGTTGCAAATCTACAAAAAAAAGGGGAAAAAAACAGCAACATAGTGTGAACTGTATCAACACATAAATGCTGGGGTAGGGTTTGAATATAACTCACATGGCCCAGTAACATACCAGGCTCTGTATGAAGGGCTGGAAGCTGTCAAATATTGCTACAGGATCCAAATCCAAGGATGGAATACTCAATGACAAATATTTCCACCAAAATAGTTTTATTAACACAGGATACAAATGATCAAAAGTATTAAAATCATATTTAAAAAAACTGGGTAATATATTGAAGGTGGCAATGGGTATATGCTGTGCAAAAAATACACTCACCAACAATCAGTAACCCAGAACATAAAAAGTGGCAATATAAAATATTATCAATAGCAGATGCGTTTCGGCAGAAAGCCCTCTTAAGTGCATTTTGTTCACACTTTACAAGTTGGTGCAAGATAGGTTGGGGTTCAAATAAAATGCATGAAATATTTCCACACTACTTCAAGTGCAATCATTTAAGACCATCATCACCTCCGTCATAAATCAATACCGTTTCTTACTGTACTGTACTAAAGCATCATATGACGTGAAGAAATTATCTGTTCTAAAATGCTACACTCAGTACCAAGTTCCAAACTGGCTCTAAAAAGAACTTCAATGCAAGAAATGTTCACCTGGAGTTTCTTTTGTAGCTGCTCTCAAGAAACAATGGAAGCATATGGTGGAGGCTTTGGATTTTGCCTTGTTATTCATTACCCCACTGTCAACCTGTTAAATATTGGTAACAATTTTTGTAATAAGAGTGGGACACATTCGATGGCCAGCTAATATGTTTCCTGGAGGCCCTTTGATATTTAGAACTTGACAAGGTTTTACAGAGTCTTTTTAAACTTTCAAACTAACATATTTAGTGATAGTTAATGTAAAAAAATGCATCAGGGTGTTTAACTTAACTTCTTTTTATTTTATTTTACGCTGTCACAAGTAATTACACATATAGATTGTTAACATTATTAAAGGTCCACTACACCAACTGCAACAAATTAGATCTTGGGTAAACAGGTATTGTGGCTCTTTTCTTTAGCTCAGTGTAGACAGCATGTTCTATAAATATTCATCACATTCTAACTCATGCAGAATGTTGCCTTTGGCTTGTGCTGTCTTCTGTTTCATCACATCTCACTGTAATACAGTGACATTATCTGATTCAAAACAAATCCATACATCAAGCATTCTGGATAGAAATGAGAGCTGTAAGACACCTTGAATCTCTGCCAGTTTCTATATGTAACCTTTTATCTATTTTATTTCAATCTGTCTTACTTTAAAAAAAAAAAAAAAGCGGTCTACAGTATGTGTTGAGACAAGATTTCAGAGAATCTGGGATTTGAGTTTTCACTATCTGACATATTACTTCCTCTGACCTTAAATGACTAAACTACTGTGTCCCTAAATAAATGTTTTAAATATATGACTGATGCTAAAGGTCAAATCATTAAATATTAGTAAACTGGAGTTCCACATATAGGGATTGATTTGCTAAGTGGTGCCACTGTTGCATGGAATTTACACCACAATGTGATTTTCGAGATGGTGTATCTAAGCCATATGACCACCGAAAAATAAATGTCCATGTGAAATGTGTTATCCTGCACTTCCTGAGATGATGTGTAGGACCAGAAAGCACACAGAAAGGTCAGCAGTTAATGAATCAGGGTGTGCAAAGCAATCACAAAATCTAGAACATTGCTGGGCAAATGGATCCCCAGATGTTCTAGAACATCAACTGCTATGATGCTTTGTCAGGTTTTAGAATACACTGATGATCTCAGCCAAAGAGGTGGCACAGCAGGATGGAGATCGCAAGGGCTGAAAGATAAGTAAATCTCACCTTTCAAACCCTCACATATCAAGGGACAAAAAAAAATACATGGTTAAAAACTATGACGCTAATAAAACATGTTTGTGTTCCTAACACTTTAGTGTTTAGTGTTTCACTTTAACACAACACTCTAATCTGTATTTTATCACAACTACATTTAGTTTCATAGAGTTTTGAAATTATCACTAGGAAACGGTGGCATGATATAGAACAGGAATTTAGAAGTACCAGATTGCTTGAAGAACATAAAATAAAGTTCATTTCGAGCAGAAAATTACATGCAACACCTTACATCTCTTATTCTTTAAAGGAACGTTGCAAACACTGTAATGAGGAGTGCCTTGGCATACACTCTGAGTAAGTAGTCAAGGCATTTGTTAATGTACATGAGGTAGATGATATCTCTATTTCCCATATGGTCCTTCCTTATCCATTAACTCTAAACCTAGATTAAATCCTAAGTCACTTGCCAGTATAATTAGCACACATATACACTGTAAAGCATGCAGTCTCTTTTAGACTCTTTTCACTTTCATATTGTAAAACACATATTTGAAGCTGCACTATAAAAGACATACGTTCTCCATCATTCGTATTACATGGAACACATTTTTACATAATATAGATATATTGGGATACAGAGATGTTTTCTTAGTTCAACTGTTTACTGAGGGATAATTCATATCATATCATATCATATGTGTCAATTTTAGCATAGATGACATGTATGTAGCTGGATAGGAGTTGCAGGGTAAAAATAAAGTACAGATGGCAAACAAACTGGTATGGGAGGAACTGGTGAATATCACAAATGGAATTTATTATACAAAAAAAAGATAATAAATAATTCACCAAAATCACTAAAACATTTCTCTAGTGGAAGCATTCCGAAATGAAGGAATCTGTTTATATAGTTTTAAAACATTCAGGTACAAAATACGTAATTTGTCTGGAGCAATAGGCTAATCTAATTACATATTGAATGTGTCTCTTTTAGAGATGTGCACGGGGACAAAAATGTCAGGGACAAAAAAGAACTCTGAGAACAGACAAAAGCTTAGAGAAACTCAGCAGCTTGCCCTTCGGTAAATCCATTCTCAGGTCTCAAAAAAGTTTTTGCTCACTTGTGCCAATACAGAGAGAACATATTTGAAGCATATCAGACTGGTCCCACCCAGAACTGAAATGCCAGCAAGTTCGTTCTGCATGAGATATACAGCAACCCCAGACGATTGTTTTGGCCTTCTTTGGGCCTCGTCAGTGAGCTGTAGCTCATAATAAGGGAGTTATCTGCTAAACAGCACCATAGTCTAGTATGTATAAATATAGCAATGTAATATCAATGTGTCTACTAAATTGAAGATTAAAATAAAGAAAAGCCTATTTATTAATTATTATTGTTCATTTTTTATCATTATGAAAATGAATGGATCTGAAACAAATGAATTAGATTCATAATGGATGCATTTGTTATTGTTTTGTTTTGTTTTATTTTCGTGTTGCAGCGTTTGTGATTCGGAAGTTTGCACAATTCCAAATTGCTGAATCAGATGAATTTTAGACCAAGTTTGTTCTGAAAGTAATTTCACAAGTCTAGTTTGTTTTACCATAACCTCATATATTGTGCTATTAACTATTTTTGCTACAAAAACAGGCTAAACATATTTAATGTACAAACATCAGGAAAAAAAACGAGAAAATCTGAAAGCATGAAAATTAACTTCATAGGACAGTAATTTAATCAAATAAGTAACTTATTTTTATTTATTTATTAGTGATCATAATACAGTGGAGATCCCAGAACCAAGAATGTTTTGGCTCCCATACAGTTTTATGTTGCCTGCAGTGGGTGGGAGACGTGGTGATGTTTTTATCTTCTTAGTACTCCTATCTGTAAATGTTCTTTATAAACATTTGCATTTACATTACTGTTTTTTCTCTGTCTTCCATACATTTGGAGTTGAATGGGATTTACAGGTAAAGATTGCATTTTGGGAAAGAAAAGAATTATCATCAACATTTGGGATTGCATATGAGAACATTTAACTATATTCAAAGGCTTACATTGGAGGAACCCCTGTCGAACAAAAATATTATAGATTTTTTTTTTCTCCCTGTGTTATCCTTTCCCAGTGGTGGCTTATATTTATCATCAGTTGTTAGCTTAACATCTTACGATATCAGTATGTTTTAAATTTTTTATCTGAAGCCTAAAATCATTTTAAGACTAGCAGCTACTGCAATCTATGAACATAATAATTTGTGCTACATCTGCAAGCCATAAGACCATTTTGCCACCACCTTAGATGTTGCAGCCATAGAAGGTAATTGCATTGAAACCAGAGGTGCCTTACTGATGTAGTTTATAACATTCAGCATTCTCTACAAGTGTCTTCAATAACTTAAATCACTTACATCATGCACATAGGACGGGGCAACCTGTTCTAAATCACCACTTGAACCTGACATTATACTACCAGAACAGGAGCAGACAGGTCAAGTTGCCTATTGAATGTGTCTTTCTTCCTGTAGTTACAGAGGCTGGAGTATTAATATTGATATATACAAAGCTCATCAAATTACAGTTTATAAAATGAGAATAAACCACTAACAGCAACTGCACTACAAAATACAATATTCAAATGTTTAGAACTTACAAATAATGTCTTAGTAAAACTACAAAAGTATATAACATAACAAATGACAGATCTACAAGATGACTGAAAAGGATAAAAGGTATTTCTGCTTGGGTCTTTGGGTCCTTATAAATCTCCTAATTTACAACACTCTAGGCCAGCAATGACCATAACTACATCTAAGTCATATCCCAAGTGGGAATATCCCATGGGAATATTGTCTCTAAGGACCAAAGCAATGCCCTGATTAGCTAAAATGTAATGTATCTAACATATTATTCATTCTTAATAGGCATAACAAAGGTGAAAAAAAATTACGCAATTTTAAAAAAATACTGATCACAAAGCTAATATAATATACATGTATCTGTGCTTCATCGTTCAAGTCAAAATGCAGCATAAGATTTAATATTCCTATCTAGAAACACCTATACAAAAGTAAATTTAACCCAGGCTGCAAATTGAGATACATTAGTGCTAAATCAATGTTATTAAACATGTTCACTAATCAAAAGTGAGCAAGTGGCAAAATGTATCAGCGCTAAAAATAAACCTTCACATTTTTAATCTTATAAAAAAAATAGTTGCTACGGACAGCGGACTATGATGGCCGCATACAACCAGAGCACCTCAGGAGAAATTACTTTATATACCTCTAACAGGCCATAACTGCTTCTTATTTTGGTCCAAATCCTGCATCTCATCCTGAGGAGCACCCTTACTGACCTCCCGAGAAGTGCAAGCCTGCAATTGACGGCTCCTCCGGTTCTTGACCTACCCACGGCCGGCTGCTACACTCAAGGTGGGGGAGGCGGCCGATCTTCAGTCTTGAAGTGTGGCCTGCCTGCTGGCTTAAGGCCCTATATCCCTCTCCGTCTGGGCCGGCGGGGTATATCCCGGTCCCCACTGGACTGCTGGTGGGCTCACCCGGGCCAGCGACACAGTCTGCAGCTGTATTGGAATGCCAAGGCCCAATCAAGATGGCTGCACCTTTGGGGCCAACAACAAAGAGCAACTGCATCCAGCCACCCATGCACCCTCTAGTGGCCTTTGACCAACTCTGTGTGAACTTATGGTTTGCACTTGTGAACTGACCTACAATCTTGCTGTCAGAGTGGTGGCTTTATTAATCCGCCTGGCAACTCAGCGTCGCCTGTATGGGAATCCACCTTGAGCATCCAGAGCAGCCATCTGGAAAAGAAGTTGCCAAAGATAGTTATGGTGGGAAACAGCGCCATGTTACTCGGGCGTGCACACTCACTCTCACATACCCCGAAGCTGGATCAACAAGCAAGTCCAAACTGCATACAATGCACCTACCCCAGATGCCTCTGGTCAGCGATGCAGAACTCTGCACCTATGGGCTAAAGCTGAATGCCGCGTTGATGAACAGGAGAACATCTTGCCAATGTGCGATAAAGCTGGGGCCGATCCAGGGGGCTCAATCAGAGGGGCCGACAGTGACAGAAAATGGGACATTTCTATAATGGGCATAGGCTGAAGTGCCCATTACTCTTGCTCACAGCTGGCATGCCTTACTACTAATCATGAGCACACTGATTCACGATATATAACCTATCACTATATATAACCAGTTTACCATTATACCCCATTAGGTACCCATCTCAGTCTATATCTCCAGTGGTTAATATATCTTGCTCCATACACACAGATCTATGTATTAGCTAATTGTATCTTATGTATTCACTCACTCAGCAACAGACATGTAACTCTGACATGTTTTCTATACTCACAAAATACAACTACTGTTGCTTACTTATCAATCTAAGCTTAGAATAAACCTGTTGGAGCCAGTGGTGTATCCTGGTTTTGTGCTGCCCTAGGCAGGACAAAACTCAGGCGCCCACTCCCGCCCGCGCCACCCCCATCCAACCCTTCCCCCCGCCCGCACCACCCCCACCCTTCCCCCGCCTTCTAAATACACACACACACATTCACTTACAGATACACATACACTAGCTAACAGAAACACACACTCGCTAACAGAAACACACACACACTTACAGACACACACTTACAGACACACACTAACAGACACACACTCACTAGCAGATACACACACACTCACACTAACAGACACACACACGCACTAACAGACACACACTAACAGACATACATACACACACACTAACACACACACACTAACAGACATACACACACACTAACAGACATTCACACACACTAACAGACATACACACACACACTGACATACACAGACATTGACACACACAGACATTCACACACACACACATTCACACACACACACATACACAGACATTCACACACACACACAGACATTCACACACACACACATATTTAACCCTTTTTTTTTTTTTTTTTTTTTAAATGTAACCCCCCCCCCCAGCCTCCTTACCTTTGGGAATGCTGGGGGGGTTCCAATTTCTCCCTGGTGGTCCAGTGGCTGCTGGGCGGCGCTGGCGGGCAGGCGGCTGGCGAGGGAGCACTTCCTCTGAGCTGTCTGCTCAGCTCCCTCGCGCGCCGCAGAGTGAGGCTGGGAGCCGGAATATGACGTCATATTCCGGCTCCCAGCCTCACTCTGCGGCGCGCGAGGGAGCTGAGCAGACAGCTCAGAGGAAGTGCTCCCTCGCCAGCCGCCTGCCCGCCAGCGCCGCCCAGCAGACCGACCGACCGCCCGCCCAGACGGCATGTCAGTTAGCCGCAAGGCTAACAAGACATTTGCCTTGGGCATTTGGGGGCAGCAGACCGACCGACCGCCCGCCCAGACGGCATGTCAGTTAGCCGCAAGGCTAACAAGACATTTGCCTTGGGCATTTGGGGGCGGCGTTTTTTGCCGCCCCCTGGAAAATGCCGCCCAAGGCAAATGCCTTGTTTGCCTCGCGGCTAATACGCCCCTGGTTGGAGCACCAAGTATAGTTTACTTTTTTACTGTTTACATAGACCCTTACATATCTCCTCTATACTACTATAACAAGGTGCATGTCTCTCATATGTAACTTAATGCTTTAAACATGTTTATTGTTGCTTGCTTATACTGCTGTGGCATAGTAAGTTTGCCTGTAATCTTTCCTATATGCACCAGAACAAAGAATAAAAAAAATAGCTGCTACTACACTGTGGTGTATAATTCTCCAAAATACACCAATAAACTCAGTACCATGTGAACGCCAGTAAAAGGGCTGTGTATATTCTGGAATTATTTTTTGTTATTTTGTCTCTCACTGTTAAAATACACCTACCATTAAAATTATAGACTGATCATTTCTTTGTCAGTGGGCAAACGTTCAAAATCAGCAGGGGATCAAATATTTTTTCCCCTCACTGTATTTTCTATGATGGCAGGAACAGGATGTCAGGTAGAATAAAAAGTATATACTTGATTAAACCAAATTAAAAATATGCAAAATAAAAACAAATAACAAAACAAATGAACTTCAAATATAAGAGTTCAAATATATCATGTTCAATAATCAAGATTAATAGTATGCTCAATTTAAATGTTATTTATTAAATAATTTGATATGTCTTCTTGAAATGCAATATTTCATTATTTTTTCAATTAAATGAAAACGAGAAGTTAATTAAGAATGTAAAAATGCAAATGAACAATAAAATATGTTATGCTTTTTACAAGTAAACAAAAACGAACAGACAGATGAAGCAAGCTTTTTAAATCTGCTGTTAATATCTATTTTCTGCATTTTTTTTTTCTTCCATCCTAAATTTAGCGTGTGTTTTATGCTAGCGTTTATAGATAAATTCAATTACCTGTTCACATTTGGGCCATCTTTATATAAATGCCATCCATTACATATTTTTCGAAGTCTAAAAAGTGAGTGTTTTTTGAAAATAAAAATAAAATTAGAAAGAAAAGAAGAAAAATGTGTGTCTTTGATTTAGAACCAATGTTTAGAAGATGTTCTTCATTAACTTGTTGGCATAATGATGAATCCTATGTAACCAGAGAAAAGGACACGGCATTTCTGAGTGATTAAAATGATTCCACTTAAGCTCAGGCAAATAACCTGTATAATATAATAGCATTGCATTAACCTATCCATGCAATGCTGAATGATTGCATGTGAGTTATTACAAAAAAAAATACTTAAATACAAAAAGTATGTGTGGTTTACCTATTCTGAATGCTAAGTAAGTTTGATAGATGACATTAAATACAAAATTCAGTAGTAGCACAATGGTAGTACAACCTGCAAATAATAAAAATATAAATATGTGTATTCTAAAGAGTTAGTTAAAAGGGAACTGTCCCTTCTCTGGAAATTAAAACATTGAAAATCCCCCGGAACATGTGTTAACCATTCTTCACGAGATTCTCTCTTTTCTTTTAGGGCATCAAAACCAGTTTAGACCGAGGCAAAGCAAGGGCACACATTGCAAAAGAAGAAGTAGAAACATTGTTTAATTGCCCCTCTTGGTTGTATGCTTTCTCTACGTTGATGACTTGGTGCAAAAGACAGAGCTAAAAATGATTGACAAGGAGCTAAGTATGAGGCACCCATAAATAGGATAAAAAGGTGTGAATTTCTAAATTGTATTTTTTTTAGCACCTTACAAATACATATTTGTTACATTTAATAATAAGTAAACATAATATTAAATACATGCAAAGTAGCACTTCCGCTTTAACAATGCCAAGAAAATTGTAGTTGCTGAAGCCTGCATAGTTTTCTAACAATTTAAAGCTACTTTAAGAAATATTATATGACATTTAAAACATTTTTTTTTCATATATTTCAATGTTGAGGAGCATACGTAAAGAGATAAATAACAAAATTGACAGTGTTTTGTTTACTGCTATTGAGGTGCAGCAGTATGCGTAACACACATTTATGTCTGTAAAATATTTGGACACTGATACAAGTTTTGTTATTTTGGCTGTTTATCAAAATAAATTCAAGTTACAGTTAAATAATGCATGTGGGCTTTAAGTGAAGTCTCTCAGCTTTAATCTGAGGGTACTCACATCCAAATTGGAGGAAGGTTTTAGGAATTACAGCTTAATAATATGTTAATATATTTTTCAAGGGACCAAAAGTAATTGGATGATTGCCTCAAAAGCTGTTTCATGGATAGGTGTGAGGAACATTAGGAGTGGTCAGATCAACAGTTTGGTACATTCCGAGAAAAATGTGTGGATGCCCATGGGAAGTAACAGTGGTGGATGGTCATAGGATCCTTTCCATGGTAAAGAAAAACCCCTTCACAACATCCAGCCAAAGGAAGAACACTATCCAGGAGGTAGGCATATCGTTATTCATAAAGCAAATTAACATTTAACAATTTATTTATGATTTTGTTAATTTGTCCAATTACATTAGACCTCTGAAATAAGGAAACTATGTGTGAAAATGGTTGAAATTCCTAAGCGTTTTAAACAATATTTTTGCTCAACCCCTCGAATTAAAGCTGAAAGTCCGCACTTCAATTGCAACTTGGTTGTTTGATTTAAAATTCATTGTGGTGAAAATTGTGTCAGTGTCTGAATCCATGTCACAATTACAGCTACAGATAGCTCTTCATCTTCCATCTATCATTATGATGCCCCTTCAACTTGCCACACAATCATAGCATCACTGTGATTATTATGTCAATAGCAACAACTCTACTATGAGTGTAGCTCCTTTTACCAGACATCATAATCTCTAATTACCCTCACCATAGTTTATTTATCCCACCTCCTTGGTGGTCATCTGGTCTGTTGCTGAATTCTAACTTAACTTTAATGTAATCAGCATAACTTCTCCAATGCTTAAAGCAACATGTATTCCTGACAATTTAGTGCAGCATTTGGTCCCTGGTCCTCCTCTCGGGAGATAAAAGGGGATTTACTCTAAGCTAGTGCACATGCACAACAAAACTCCAGGCTGTGACAATCCGCATCTCCTCATAGAGATGCATTGAATCAATGCATCTCTAAAGGGGGCATTCTGTGCCTCCATGCAGAGTGTGGAGACGCTGAACGTAGATGCTGCACACAGTGCTGCATTGACCCAGGAAGCACCTGAAGTGGCGTCTGAGTAAGGATACCCCGAACAAACATATCCTCAGGATGTAGTTTGTGAATTCAAAATAGCTGCTTTAGTATATCACGGGACAGCAAAATAGAGCACTATAGAAAAATAGCAAGGTCTATGAATAAGTGCTATGCTTTGTATTTCTTTTTTTAAAAAACAAAAAGCCTAAAAACAAGGAGATCCCTTTTCTTATCTTATACCCAAATATATGATTTTAGTATGATCAGAGCACCTACTTTGCTAAGCCCATAGTTCAAAGGATGACTTAATTTACATTGAATCATCTATAATCCTCCTTCACTCCCTCCATCAATCCATCCCCACAGCTTTGCTTTCTTTCCATCTTTAAAAAATATTGAATACAGAATTTAATATGAGTGTGATGAGGAAATGTAAATAAAAATGCTAATATCACATGCTGGCATTGTTGGGAATTTAGATTCCCATGAGTATTCAACAAATGTAATGCTTGTCTACTTCACTGCTATATTTCCTTTTCCTTTTAAAACTGGATATGTTCATATGGTGCATATAGAGCTGAAGCCCTTGATGCATTATATTTAGAAGCAAACTGTAAAAAATATGTATATATAGGTGTCTCTTTTTTCTGTAAAGATGAAAGAAGTGTTTTAAAAGTTCTACATGATTCCTTTCTCATAAAGAATTTTAAAAAAATGAAAAAGAGAAAGAACATTTTTTATTAGTTGTGCAATTGCGTAGTAAAGAGAAAGGTGTTTTTCAATAAGGATGCACTTTGGTTGTTTTTGGCGCGAGACATAATGTAATATACTATTCATGACATGATCATAATGTGTGCAGTTTATAGATGATCTGATTCACACCACATTTGGGAGTACGGTGATCATTTATTTTCTATGTTGTTTCATGGCTCATGTAGGGACAGTGAGGTTTTGGGGGAAAATTTAGGATACACAAGAATGTGGTTCTTGGAATTACATGAAAGAATAAAACATCTGCTTTTCATCACAGTTCCCCATAAGTAAATGTAGATGAACGTATTCTTACATTGTCTGTGGCCTCTTGCTTTTACATTATTTATTGCCTTCTTCAAAGTCGCTGTCTGGACTGAAACCCTTATTGTTTGTCAATTTTAATTAAATTACACTAATGTTTAATGCTTGTTGTTGTGAATCTCTATACATCATATACTTTAAAGAGATTCACAATCACGGTGAAAACTTTTTTAAATAAACATAAATGCACGGTTTACTGTTTCATTTCTCATCACTTAACAATTACTGCAGCTTACATATCGATAAATCTTTGCTCTACATTTTTAAAGAGTCACAGCACCATTTCCAGCTATTGTTGCTCATTGAGACTTGTTTAACACTTTTATTATGAGGGCAAAGAGTGTTTAATTATAATTTCACAGTTCGTACCGTTTCCTTGACCTCTATGCTGCAATGAACTATTCACTTTTATTTCAATATCTGAGAGGTCTCCATGTTTTCCTCTCTTGGTTCTCATACATTTTCATATCCTTTTAAAATGGACAGTATATTGTACTGTAGAACAGGGGAGCATTAGGTGCAACATGATATCTTAGGATTAGGACATATAAGCAGAAATAAAGGACATCAACGATACTATGGCAACCTATTCCCATACACTATACAACCTTAAAGATGAGCCAGAACTGCACCAAACCCCCTGCCCCCCTAGAAATCCAGGACTTCCTCTAGCTCTCCTCGCTACCGACACTGACTGACTAACAGAAAACCGCACTGCAGGACCAAGTTACATTGCAGGAAATCCAACACACTATACACTCTCTCCCCAATGGTAACTCACCGGGACCTGATGGTCTTACGAATTCCTACTATAAAAGATTTGCCACATTCCTTGCCCCCTTCTTAGAAAAAGCTTTCAACCATATTATCACAATGGGCCGGATACCACTGGACATGCTGATGGCGCATGTGGCCACGCTGCCAAAACCGGGCAAACCCCCAACTAAATGCCAGAACCTCAGGCCGATCTCCCTCCTCAACACAGATATCAAATTGCTAGCAAAGATATTCTTTAATAGACTGACAACTATCATACCAACTCTGATACACAAGGATCAGGTGGGATTTGTCAGTGGAAGGCAGGGGGCGGACGGCACCCTGAAGGTCTTAGACCTGTTCGGGGGGGGGGGGGGGATGGTGTGTGGAGGAGGGGGCCCATTGTATTTTAATATCACTTGATGCAGAAAAAGTCTTTGACAGGCTGCATTGGCCCTTCAGTTGCGCGGTCCTAATCAAGTTTGGCTTCACGGACGCCTTCCTAAGGCTTGTAGGGGCGTTGTATTCCAAACCAACAGCAAAAATCACTAACGGAGGCTTAATCTCCAAACAATTTAACATCACTAACGGGACGAGACAGGGATGCCGCTATTACCCCTTCTGTATATTCTGTCTCTGGAACCACTCACACAACTCATGAGGGATAACCTGAATATCCATGGCATTACTAGACATGGCAAAGAGTACAAAATCACATTATTTGGACATACTCCTAACATTAGAACAACCGCATATATCTCTGCCAAACTTTCCTGACATCCTTTCCCAATATAGCAGGTGTTCCCATTTCAATCTTAATGTTACCAAAACACAGGCCATGGGTATAAATATCCCCACAGACAAACTAGATCACCTCTGCGGATCCTTCAAATATGACTGGCGTAACGACCACCTCAAATTCTTAGGAATCAACATCACCCCAAAACTGGCACACCTCTACAAAACAAATTACAAACAAATATTGAACAAGATAAAGACCTTGATAACAGGATGGAAAGGCAAATACATCTCCTGGTCAGGCAGAATAGCTGCGGTAAAAATGGTCATCCTGCCAAAACTGCAATATCTCTTTAGAACACTGCCCAAAAAACTACCACTTTGCTTCCTTCAAGAAGCACAACAAATACTACTGAAGTTTATCTGGGACAAGAGTGAACCCCTGGTAGCATAACATACATTATACATGTCGCGTACGAGGGGAGGGATGGGAGTACTGAACCTAGACAACTACTATCGAGCAGCCATCCTAAGCCCACTAATGGCAGCGTGTCACCAAGGCCACGTACTCCCATAGACGGTGCTGGAGACACAACATGCCAACAATATCCCCATTACCATATTAGCATGGCAACCACGGCACCACAGGCCTGCAACTAGCTCGATGCCCCCTACCACGGTGCTAACCCTGAACATCTGGGACATTGCCTGCTATACCTTTAAAAGCACTACACCACATAATCCCTCATTTCAACTATGCCCTGTGGCACCGATATGGGGTTACACACCTACACCAACTAATCCAGGGACCTGAACTTAGAAGCTTCGAAGACCTAAAGGCCTTCTACCACCTTAAGACAATGATTTATTTTTCTTACTTACAAATACAATCATGGTACAGTAAACAAGTCCTAATCTGGACTGGAGATGTACAGGAACCACAGCTGACGGTGGTAGAAAAAATCTGTTCACTCCTCTCACCCCCAAAAAAATGAATATCCGAAATTTACCAATCAATGCACACCCAGGATGACCACACAAAATTCTCATTTACTACAGCATTGGAGAAAGAATTCACATACACCCTGAATACACAACATTTTATTAGCACATAATTCACTTTCTAAATGTGCCTCTCATATGGAGCTATCCCGCAAACTCCTGTACAGGTGGTACTTGGTACCCACATGCATCAAAGCCGCGCACCCACGCGCCTCTGACACCTGCTGGAGATGCCAGCAACACAAAGGTACGATGCTCCATATATGGTGGTCTTGTCCCACCCTAATCTCCTTCTGGGACAAAGTAGCCACCATCATCCAAGAGAGCGCAAACACACTCCTACCTCGCAAACCTGAAACATATCTTCTCCAGCTGTTTCCAAAACGTTTACGTAGGAAGCAGAAATACTTAATTTACCATATACTTATGGCCGCTCTAACTGTCTTCAGCAGACATTGGCGATCCACCACACAACCTCCAATCACAAAATGCATACAGACACTAGAAACTACCAAGCTCTATGAACTAGCAACCAGACGATCATCCCACCCCAAGAAGGTCTGGTCAGATGCATGGGACGACTGGCACCAATACATAGAGCGCACAAAACTACCCTCCAAGTGAGATGGCAAAAGCACACACCTACAGACCGACAGCTGTGCTCCTCAGACAATGGGAACTGTCATAATGAAAGTAGTAAGGAATGTAATAAGACAGACCTTAAGCAAATGAAGGTATAAGTTAAAAAATAGTAAACACCCCCCATATTATTGGGAGACGTCCGGGAGCTAAATATAGACATCAAACAGCCTCAGCAGGCAAATCCATTGTCTTTTAGCACATGAGAAACTAGAACAATTGCCTAAACTATGTAGTGCTTTACATGACTAGTATGATGTTAAAGATTGCACAAAGTGGAATTTAAAAATGTACAGATTACACTTACCAATGCCATTGCTCCACCTTTCTTATTTCTTTCTGTATCCTCTATAAACATTCAATAAAAATTGTCAAAGTTAAAAAAAAGAGACACAGAGGCCCTTTCTCTTATTAACCAATGGACTTCTTTAAAGAGAAACTATAGTGCCTCCTCCCCCAGCGGTGCAGAAGGGGATTAAATACTGGTTCGGGTCCACCTCTGCTCCTCTCCCGCCGACGTCAGTAAACAGGGGAGACCTAATGAGCATACCCATAAGAAAGCATTATACAATAGGGATGCATAGCATTAGTATGTTCACTAAGAGTCACCTAATGACCCGAAAGTCCCTGTAGTGGCTGCTTGGTAGACAGTCACTAGAGGTGGAGTAACCCCACAAAGCTAATTATTGCAGTTTATAAAAAAAAAAACAGCAAAAATTAGCTTTGTAGGGTTAATGGACCTGGGACAGTGAACCCAGATCACTTCAATGAGCTGAAGTGGTCTGGGTGTCTATAATGTCCCTTTTACTATTTCTAAAATGAAGATTGTAATTTATACCTAACTGCATTTTCAAACCCTTGACTCCTTATCTTGTAAATGTAAACACAGCATGAACATTGTTGTCACAATAAAAAATGGAATGACATATTGGAAATATTTTCATTAACTTCCATTGTCTGGAGTTAAAATGGAATCTTATGAGAAACACAGAGGATTCTACATGTCTCTGTATTGTAGATAGGACATCATCTGCAACCAGACAGGTTGGGTTTATCCAAGTGCATTCTCTGCATGCGGTTTAAATACAAATGAAAATAAAATACAACTGTGCATTGTTCTGCCACTTTCTCTACAGCCATTAGTTAGTGCTGGTGATGTCATAATGTTCTCTCTTATGATATCTTCTTACAACAGTGATAACCCTCTCTCAATCCATCTTTTATGATCCAATATAAAAACCTGGTTCTTGTTCATAAATCATTTTACAGTTGTGCCTCATATTTTTTATAGCGCTTGTACCTTAACGCATTTCACATTGTCCATTTTAAACATTTATTTAATACATCTTAAACTTAAAATGACTCTGTACAAACAGTCAATTTTTATATTTGAAATAAACAAATAAAAATTGAGTTTTGTCAATGAACTGTTCATTTCTAAAATATATTAATATTTCTTAAATGTATAACAAGTCATAAAAAATAATCAGATTTTTATATGAAAATAGGATTTATAATAATCCACAACAATATTTTATTTTAACAATCTATTTGATTTAACTTTTCATAAACATAATGAATCCAATCTAGAAAAATTGTATGAAATCTTTTTAAAAAAATGTTTAGGTTTGTTGCTATTGAAATATGTACTTAGCTAGCGTGGTTATTGCCTGGTGATTTGTTTTACTTAAACAATGGATATATATTTTTCCTGCTTTTATAAGCATGGAAACATATTTTTCCAGCACACACCAGGTATACATTTTTTAAATTGCATGCATAAACATTTGCAGTATATTTGTTTCTGCACCAAATGTATTTCATCATTTTTATGTATTTTTTTGTTTTTGTCCAGTTATATTAGACGTATCAATCAAATTATACCTGAGCCCTAAAGACTTCACTTTTGTAAAGGAATACTTTACTGTACTAAAGAAATGCAAAGTAAAGGAATACTATCACTGTAGCGGTTGTGGTGCCAGGACTCCAACATTGAAAAGAGTCAATCTGCTGATAGCTCTCATCTCATGAGCTAAAGTAAGCTCTGCATTAGGCTTACAGTTCTGTTGTATCCTGATATATATTTATGGATGTACGTTTATATAATTGCATGAACTCCCTTTTCTTATTGCCCGCATATTTAAAAGATATGTTTGTTTTTTTTCGTTTTTTTTATCAAAACATATATAACTCACTTACTACATTCTGATAAACCACTGTTAAAGTATTTTCTTTATGACATTATATGAGCACAATATAACATTACTAAATAAATAATCCTGAGTGTAAGAACTTCTAACTCTCAGGCATTAGTAGTGGAGGCAAGGAACAGTCCTGACCCCAGGTAAGAAGCTTAACCATTAATAAACATTTTCAATCCTTGCAATAGGAAGAGAGGGTGACAGGCCCCTCCTGACACCATAACCACTACAGTTAGATGTAATAGTTATGTCGCTTGGAGCATCCCATTGCTATTAACAATGTCAAACAATGTGTAATCAGTAAATATATGTAGTTACCATTACATCAATAGCATTAACTGAGTTATACAAAGTATATCAGCATACAGTGCAGTATTCCTGTCTCTATCTCAACTAGTTTTAAATAAGTTATAATGTGCTATGTTGCCTATGATTATAACATACAGTACTGAGTCATTACCTTGTGTCAGTACCTGTCCCAATATATTACTGAAACAATATATTAATATTATGGAACATACATTTCAGTAATTTTTTTTCAGCTTCAACACATATCTACTTTCCTAACATATTCATTAGTTACAACCCAAAATGGCTGCCAACTGTCACAGATACAAAGACACCCCAGGTGGAATGTCCAGCTGCAGTACAGAATATTCATTGATGAGACTGTGTGTGTATGTGTGTGCAAAAAGCTATAGCAATCTCAATTCTTCTTCTAGCCACCCCTTCCCCCCCAAAAAAAAAAAAAAAAAATAACATCTATGAAAGGTACTGGACAACAATGCAACATTCAACATATATACATATACTAAAACCATAAATTTGAACTAGAACAGCTTATTAACATTCCAGAGTGCGATCAAGATTTTTAGTCACAATTATGTTTCAACGATAAGTCTGTTCTCAAATTTGGGTATTGCATACTGAAAAATCACTTAGTAAATGCTTACATTGACATCTGGTGTTTGGTCTTCTATGCCTAGAGGGTCATAGAGCATTTGGTACAGAGAAACTGGTCTCTCGAGGAGCAGCAAATGGTTCTAGATCACCAGTGAGATTTTGTTGTTGAACAATATTTTCATCCTAAGGACACTCAGGTGAACACCACACACAAATCCTGGAATTATATTTTAACTGGTGTAGATCCTCTGGACATTCTCTTCCACTTAGAAAGTGCATCCACTGCTACTAAATACATCCATCCATCTGGTCCTGCAAAATCAATAAAGATTCTTCTTTCCAAGATTCAGTCAGCCATGCCCAAGTCTTGGAGGAATCCATCAATACCAGCATATATTGGAAAACTCAATCTAGTACAGATACGAATAATGAGTAAAGGGTGCAATATGGAATATACCACATCCCCTAGCGGTCCAAGATGCTAATAACCATTAATAAATATATCCACAGCACACCAAATAGAAAACATATATTAAATAACACTTTATTAATCAAGTCATCTTTATAAAAATATGAAAACAATCACATGAATACAAAACATACTGAAAAAATGCATATGGTGCAAAAGCATATATAACGGACCTGTATACAGAACATAATTAATGCCCTACAGGAATAACATGAATACTAGATAATTAGAATACACAAATAATCTGTACAAATTAGTATTACCTCGAAACAGTAGTAGGACTGAAGTTAGAATACCAAACCACGTAATGTTTCGGCCTTGTGAGCCTTTGTCAAGGGTGAGTAGTACTTCACCTAAACGCTGTTTATATAGGGGTGTGGGAATTTATAATGGCAGTAAGCCAGACCTAGGGTAATTGCTGGTGTAACGAATAATTGTTGAAACTTTCTGTTTCATTATGTGAGACGCCAAATTTGCCATCCTCCAAGTCTTGGAAGAGTTCCCTGGTTGAATTCTGCAGAGTCTGTACGTATGCATTGTAAGCAACTGCATGAGAAGAGATATCTATATCCAAAGCAGGCCATCGAATATATGTCCATGCTCTTTGTTTCATTTATAATACACCCTGATATGAGAATGTAGTAACTTCAGTGTTAATGTTTGCAGAAAAAAAAGGAATTATAAATGAACACAATAAAAGACAGGCCTAGTGATGCACAAGTTTCTTCATCCTTGTAAAATATGGCTGAAAGTCAAAGTGAACTACAAAAGTTTTAGCAAAAGACTTAATCTCCTCTAACCCAGAATCATAACAAGTATGTCGCAATAACGTTTGAATTTTGATTCAGAGGCTGAGGAGGAGTTTTGATTATTTGAGAAGGTACTTCCATATGACGTATGGCAATCTTGAAAACATATCCACATTAGTGTCACTGTGGTATCCATATTTAATTCAGTAGTTGTAAGCTACAAGCTGAAGTGCATAATACTGCTATAAATCAAACTGATGTTCTGTTATATATAATCACCTAAGGATGTAAAATGGATGATAGTGGTTTATTATCCATGACCACATGACAAGGTCTGCAAATATAAATTTGGAATTTCCTCACAGCCTGTATTATTGCTAGAGCATCGCTAATAATGTTTCTGAAGTGGAATTAGTGATATGGATGTAAAAGAACCATAAAGCATAAGGTGTGAAAGAACTGTAATACTCTTAGGATGATACACCGCAGAAGTGGCACTTCAATTTGTGAAAAAATAACCAACTACAACCACACTTGTATAAGTATTCCTCTCTAGCACCAAAATTCAAAGAAGTTAAAAAAATTAAGTTCTAAGTTGTGAGGAGACCAGTCTTGTCCATAATGTGTGCACAATATTCCAAACTATCATTGAATAACTCATACTTCAGTAGGAGTTTAATTCCTATAGGAGTTGAAAAACAACTCCAGTACTCACATTATGAGTGACATCATTTTCACCAATCATAAGATTGTCATCTAACATACAATGGGTGTGTGAAATACCTACCAGGATCGTATCCATTATCCATTGCAGACACTGTAACAATTCCAGAAATGATACCTGTATACTGAAAAAGTCCTTTGTGTTAGTTTAGTAGTTAAAAGGTGTCTGGATTCTGGATGTTCTTCCAATTGTAAGTATGATTGATGTAAGTCCATTTTTGTAAACTTTTCACCACCCACAATGGAAATAAACAATTATTCAATGTGATGTAGTATATATTGATCAACAACTTATTGGGGGTTTAGTGCCACTTTGAAAACTCCACAAATGCAAATGCCCCCATTTTTTTCTGACAGGAACTATTGGCTAAGCCAATTCACTGCTTGAAACTAGTATAATAATACTTTGTGGTTGTTTTTGTTCTTCCATTTCTTCTTCAACTTTAGGTTTCAGTAGAAAAGGTACAACTATTGGTTTGTAAATTTTGGAATAGCAAAGACAAGATGCATTTGTGATAAAACACAACTTTCTAATATGTATACACCTTTAAATCAGAAAATATAGATTTGTAATTGTATTTACTAAACTACTTCTCTTTTTCATTTTCATTATATTAACACTATTTTTATTATTATTTTTATTGTCAAGTATTTTTGTCATTTTATATTTTAAAATTTTTTTGGTGTTATATTTTTGTGAATTAATACTAATAATTGAAAGAAAGTTATACCTACTTGTATAGGTTAAACTTAGAGGATAGTATTCACTGCAAAATATCGGATTGTGAATACTATTTCAATACATTTACTTTTGAGTGTATTGGTATCACCCCTTTTATTAGAGAGCATTGACAATAAAAAGTGTACCAATACATGATTGTATATTAGGAAAAATGCCCTGTGAATTATGTCTATATAATGACAGTTGAACGAATGACAGTTACGTTTAAATTTGTATCCAGTGGGAGTAACCATGGTTACACATAGTAACAAAAATGTAACATTATGTGCATGATCGCAAATAAGAACTTGAAAATATTCGTGATACTAGTAACATTGTACCATTAATGATTGTTATGGAATTCCAGAAGTTTGAAACACTGTTCATTACTAAGTGTAAAATGAAAATCAGAGTCCGCTATAAAAGCGGCAATTACCTGAAAGTCCGCATCCATTGATAAAGCCGTCGGAACGGAGAAACGCGTTTGGAGGGACACAACTCACATCACAGAAAGCCAGCGTCTGGGGAGCATTCACCTTTACCGTAACCACCAAATTAACATCTGAACTGCTGATTTCGGGACGCCGAGAACAGCATAAGGTCTGCACCCAGTACTTTCTGAATCAATTAGTTGGCATATCATAACGAAGCCTTATTATTATTCATTTAAAGATATCTGGAGTTTGTTTTAATTCCAATTTTATTTACTGTGGAACTTTTTATATATTGACACTTAGCTTCTAGCTAAGATTCTAATAAAGTCAGTCTATTTTTAAAATACAAGGATTCCTTTTTGTAGTGAAATAGTAAATCACTAATTTACTTTTTTTCTTTGCATTTTTAAATCTATTTGATCATGGAGTAACACCATCAAAGAAAACACTGGGAACAAAGGGACTTGCACAGACCATTATTGGACTTTATTATTTAGTCTGTTGCATTTATGATATGAGTAATTCCATTGACTTTTTATTTGTGTTTTTCTGAATTAGAATCATTTTTAGAGGTAAAGGGTATACTTTTTATCTTATGTATCATTATCAGTTTGTGGTTTATCCACGATAACACAAACAGTTTAACATGGATTGTCTTTGTTAGTTTTATTCATGTCTGAGGACCTGCTGCATACATGTTTTGCATTACCAATCTACCCACACCCCTAGCAAAAGGTAGATCACAAGTGCCATACAACTCTGAAAATGCTATGACAATGCTATGTCAGGTATGGATCTACCATACAAAGAAAAGTATACACACTAAAGATATAAAGAAGAAAACGTATAACTGAAAGTGATCCCAGGTGTACCTCACAGACACCTAAAGAATATACAACCAAGTAAAAAGTGGAAAACACCCAGAATACGTTAAATATATATAAAACAAATGAAACAACCTGAAGTCAGGTAAAATATCAGTGAATATGATCTGTATGAAAGAATCAGAAAGCTGACATAGCGTAATACAGTATTTAATAGAGTGTATAGTGTAAATGAGATAATAGATACACTCACAAACAAACGTAAAATCAGGCTTCTCACCCTCTCAGGGGTAATGTGATGTATGATAAATATGTGCTGTCCTGCTGGGGGGGAGGGCGGCTGTGGGTACAATGGAGAGAAGGCCTCTGGCAGCAGCGCTGTCTCACATTCAAACTCCGGCAAAATGGCGTGCTGGGCTCACTGCGCATGGATCTACCATACTCCCATTCTTTCAGAGCTATATGGGTGTGCATTGGCTTTGTGTGAATATAGACATGTTTCTGTATGGAGTTTGCATGTGTGAATGTTTGTGTATTTGTGTATACGATGTTAGAACAAAGGGCTGTATTTGTGTGTAGTGCTGGAGTTTTAATGCAGGATTGCATTTTTTTTCTAATATCATTAATTGAATGCAGGGTGTGTTTGTGTGTAAAGTAGTTATTTGCATGCAATACTGTTTTTGTTTATAGTATTGGCCTTTGAACACAAGGGTCTGTTTCTGTTTAATATTGGCATTTGACTGTAGAGGTGTGTTTATTATAGTGTCAGTGTTTAACTGCAGTCATGTGTTTGTGTGTAATGTTTATTTTTGAATACGGGTGCATGTTCACACTTACTGATGCATGTCGCCATACACAGAACTACCACACAAAGATACAAACATATACACTGTCACAAAAAGTTGCACTGTCCCTGCCCTGTCTTCTTCTATCTTGATCTGGGACCCTCTGGTGGTGTCAGCGCACCTAGGAACCCATAGGGCCCATAATAGCAATGGGCATCTCTGGCCATTAACCAACTTTACTGCCTGTAAAACCACTCATCTCTCTTATTTAGGCAGCTGCTTGTACAAAAATTTCCACTTCACAAGATGTCCGAGCTGGGTCATGTAAGATTTGCGCATCTTTAATCAAAATTTCCATCACTGTAGCTATATTTCTAGAACACTTCAAAGCTATGTATTTTGCACACTTTAATGTCGTATCATCCTCTTTTAACAGTTTCATTTGTATTGTAGAGTCCAGCAGTCCAATACACAAACATATCATGTAAGGTAGTGTTAATAATCCTCATATTCGTACAGCCAGGGATTTAGCATTAGGTTTATCTGGTGTAAGAATGTCTCTTAACGTGCTGTAATCCGTTGGGAAAACGGCCACGTGATTATTAGCCCCTATGGCATACAGGACCTCTGCTATTTGCTGTACAATAAAACCCAAATAACTGGTGCAAACACAGGCAAAGTACCAATGAAAGCCATGGTATTGTTCAATCACAGATCTTCATTGCAAACTGTTATGTTCCCTGTGTGGTCACGACTATAACAGTCAATGTTGTGTTATTTCCATGTGTCAGTAATTGCACACAAATATTACTGAGACTTTAGAAAATGGATTCCAATCACTTTTTATTCAGCCTCACCACATCGCTTCACTGTTTCCAATAGCAACTCAAAATGGCTTCCGGCTGTCACAGAGACTCAGACACTCCAGGGGGGTGTCCAGCCATTCTTAAAACTGGTGTATATAATATGCATTGATGATTGTGTGTGTGCAACATGCAATCATTCAATAAAAAGCTACAGAAATGTCATCAAAATGCAATAGCAAGAACATCTACCCAATGATATAGGTGTACAGCGGACACAGAAATTGCTCTCTTGTTTTTTTCCAGTTCTTCACCTAGAAGACAGCAGTATACCCAAGCAACAGCTTAAAATACTACAGCATGAAAATGCCTGAAACATATCTTATATCATCTCGAAAAAAAATATACCATTCTGGAGTAAAATAATTACTAGTCATCTCCGCATGATATAAATAGAAAAATATAATTATTGACCAGGTTTTCTTAGTTATCTCAGTGGAATAAACTAGGATCCATATGCATATTTGTCCTTGGATACTGTATTTCTAACCTGACTTGCTTTTCCTGTTTAACGTTGATTGACTGCTTCCTTCCGTGACCTTTATCACGTCTTATTGATTTAAATTTAACGCCAAAAGCTCTGAGTCTGGTCAGAATTTTCTTATTAGAAATGAATAATAATGCATGGAGAAAAATGATTGATTACTTGGATACTAAAATGATTTTTCCAGTATCTGCTTCCAACATTGTCAACATTATTTAGTCAAAGCATAATTTCTAATCAATTATTTTACTTTCTTTCATCTTTTTTTCCATATCATCAGGGGACACATTCCTAGTGTTCAAATAATGTTTTTATCATACTGTGTTGATTTATGGGCAAAATCAAAAATACATTACTGAAAGCAAAGTGAGATGGGTTTTTTTTACAAAATATTTTCATTGATTAAATGTGATTGCACTTATTGTTCAATGTGTTAATACGTTTTTTTGTTTTTTTTTGCTATGATGTTGCGGTGGTTGAGATTCAATGGGATATATAGTTATAGATGAACTTGTATATAATAACATAAACTCTTAAAACAAAAACAGTAAATTATAATGTGATAAAAAAATAAATAAAGGTAAGATGTTTTTGGTCACACATACCATTTTCTTGCTGTCTACAGGTTTAGATGATATGATAAAAGATTTAGATCAAAACATATATAAATCTTTTATGGTATTATCTTTAACCTCTACTGGAGTATTATCGATTACGATATTATATAAACTCAACATAGCATTACATAATAATGAATTTTGAGCTTTACGCTAACTCTATAATTTGGCTGCTAGGATTACTCCAATAGAATCCCAGGGGAAATGAATAAAATCCGATTCAATCCCTGTCACTAGATAGACCACCTGGTAAAATCCATGTAACAACAAAATCATTCCGTCATCTTACTAGGATACACATCTGGTACATTTCCAAAGCTTGTTAAAACATTCTAATTAACCCTCTACATAATTGTCTTAATTAAATTAGCAGAGCATGACCTGTAGGAGGCAGCATTACACTAATAACTCTGTAACCACACCAGCCACTACATGTACACATCACATACATTTGTACAATGACCTGGAAGACATTTTTACATGACCACAAGATGACCACAAAAGGTCCTATCTGTGATAAGACACACAAGAGGGGGCGTAAAAAACGAATGTATCCAAACCCAATCTTTTAATGTATCACAGCACATAAAATCAGTGACCCTTCTACAGAAAATCTGAAACCCGTTACTCACAGCAAATGTGTTCATATAAGTCAGAATATGTGTTTACTTTGCTCTATGCACGAGATTAATTAATTTATTAAATTAATATAATATCTTCTTTAGTATGCCATCTAATTGCTATATCTCAGGCCCCATTCTCTCACATCAAGGACACCCTGTATAACAAGTGACATTCTATTAGCTTTTTTATCCTTTTTATCTTTTTTATCTTGGTGTCTATTAAAAAAACATGGAATAGCTATTTCACAACTATGGGAGGCATGTAACATATGAGAACAGTGATCCCACTGAGTAAAATACAGGGATTATTTATAGCAGCCATGTCAAACTCGCGGGCCACAGGCCGCATGCGGCCCACAACTAATATTTATGCGGCCGCGGGCCACGACAAGGAAGGGTTGAGTGTTAGCTCTCCCTGCTCAGCTCCCCGCAGTAATGCCGGGAGCCGAAATATGATATCACTCTGGCTCTCGGCATCTCTGCGGTGCGCAAGGGAGCTGAGCAGGGAGAGCTTACACTCAGCACTCCCTCACTGCCTGTCTGCCCCCCAGCCTGCCTGCCTGCCTGCCCAGCAGCCCACTAGACCACAGGTAAGAAACCAACCCAGTCTGTGTGTATGGCTGTGTGTGTGTGTGTGGCTGTGTGTATAGGTGTATGGCTGTGTGTATGGCTGCCTGTGTGTATGGATGTGTGTGTATGGCTGTCTGCATGTATAGGTGTATGGCTGTGTGTGTATGGCTGTCTGTGTGTATAGGTGTATGGGTGTGTGTATGGCTGTGCATATAGATGTATGGCTGTCTGTGTGTATAGGTGTATTGCTGTGTCTGTATGGCTGTCTGTGTGTATAGGTGTATGGCTGTCTGTATGTATGGCTGCCTGTATGTATAGGTGTATGGCTGTGTGTGTATGACTGCATGTGTGTATAGGTGTATGGCTGTGTATGTGTATGGCTGTCTGTATGTATGGCTGTCTGTGTGTGTATAGGTGTATGGCTGTGTATGTGTATGGCTGTCTGTGTATGGCTGTGTGTTTATAGCTGTCTGTGTGTATAGGCTGTGTATGTGTATGGCTGTCTGTGTGTATAGTTGTGTGGCTGTGTATGTATATGACTGTCTGTGTATCGCTGTCTGTGTGTATAGGTGTATGGCTGTGTATGTGTATGGCTGTCTGTGTTTTTGGTGTGTGACTGTTTGTGTATGGCTTTATGTGTGTATGGCTGTGTGTGTGTGTGTGTGTGTGTGTGTGTGTGTGTGTGTATGGCTGTCTGTGTATGGCTGTGTGTGCGTGTTTATGACTGTATGTGTGTATAGGTGTATGTCTGTCTGTATGTATGGCTGTGTATTCGTATGGCTGTGTATGTGTCTGGCTGCCTGTGTGTCTGACTGTCTGTGTGTGTAAGTGTTATAAGTGTATGACTGTCTGTGTGTATGACTGTCTGTGTGTGTGTGTGTGACTGTTTGTATAGGTATATGGCTGTCTGTGTGTATAGGTGTATGGCTGTCTGTGTGTATGGTTGTTTGAGTGTATGGCTGGCTGTGTGTATGGCTGTCTGCATGTCTGGCTGTCTGTGTTCATGGCTGTCTGTGTGTGTGTGTTTGTCTGTGTGTGTGTGTGTGTGTCTGTCAGGGAGTCTGTGTGTGTCTGTGTGTGTGTGTCTGTGAGGGAGCCTGTGTGTCTGTCAGTGAATGTGTGTGTCTGTGAGTGTATGTGTGTGTCAGAGTGATTCTGTGTGCCTGTCAGTGTGTTTGTATGTCTGTCAGTGAGTGTGTCTCAGTGAGTGTGTGTGAGGTTTTTTTAAGGATAAAGGGATGTTCCGCCTTTTTAAGGTGTGGATGGGGCCATTGGGGGTATGCTAGAGGCCGGACACTGCTTGTTGGCTATTTATTTATTTATTTTTAAACAGGGGCAGGGCTTTAGTAGATGGGGACTGGGATATAGTAGATGAGGGGGGGGACTAGTATTTAGTAGACAAGGGTGGGACTGGGATTTAGTAGATGAGGGGGTGCTGGAGTTTAGTAGACGAGGGGGGGCTGGGGTTTAGTAGAGGGGGTGAAAATTTACGGGGGGTTTTGCGGCCCAAATAAACTTAAACCTTGTTTATTTGGCCCTTGCTAGCCTTTGAGTTTTACATGCTTGATTTACAGGCTTTATTTAATATTACAATTCAATCCATATTATTTTAGTGAAGCAGAATGAAATAATAATTAAAATTTTATAAATAAGAAACATTATGAGCATTTCTCATTATCACTATCAGTACAGTCTTTGATACTACAACTATTGTTTTATTCTAAATCACAGACATCAGCACACACTTCACGCTATTATTACCTCTCTAAAATGATTAGTGTTGCTGGATCTTGTTAGTCAGCACACACTAAATCACCAGTCAAAAATAGTAAGTCACCACTTATATGTACACTTTATGAAGATGTAAAATGCCAGTTTCTGTTTTCATGTTTTTCTTTTTACACTAAACAGTATAAGTTAAAGAAACTTTATACATGCATTTTATGATTGTTTTTATTTCTGAAATGCTAAATTGCATAATATTTTTTAATAGTTTTTTTTCTCTTGGGATTTATTTAGTAATTGCATATAAATGTACATAGCCTATTAAAACAAATATAATTTTATTAAAAAATAAAATATATTTTGCCAGGAAATCATTCGAAGGAACAAAATCATTAATTTCTTCAATGCTTGGTGATTTGAGTGTACTTTTCCTACACAATGCAGCCTCTAACTTACCCCACATATATATTCACACACGCTGCATCCATTACACAAACACACACACTGCATGCACTACACAAACACGCTGCATTCACTACACACATCAACTACACACATACTGCAATCACTATACCCACTGCATCGACTAGACACACACTCTGTACTGACTACATACACCACTGCACACACATATTTTATCCACTACACACGCACTCCACACTCCACATCCACTTTACACACACTGCATCCACTAAACAAATGCATACACTGGATACACTAAACAAACACACTTCATTCACTACACAAACTCTGAATCCACTCTACACACACACACTGCATCCTTGTGGGCAGACTCAGGGGTGGGCCCTGTGGGTGAAATCATGCAAGGGCCCTAAAAATTTCTGATGGCAGCCCTACTTGTAGTGCAAAATGTGTGCCACAAGCAGTACTGACCACCACTCTTAATCAATTATAAACTACTGTAAAACCAAAGAAAAAAGGTTACCTGTGCACTCTCCTAAATCCCTATGTATATTTAAACAAATTTGTTTAAATATGCATAGGGATTTAGGAGAGAGCACAAGTAACTTTTTTTCTTTGTTTTTCACTGTATTTATTGGGGCTGATGTGTACTATAGTCGTTGCTGCCGCCCAAGAGTGATAGGAGTTTGAGTGCAGGACTTGTTTTTTTTTGTATTTGTATTCACTTTTTGTATCACACAGTTATGTTACAATGCTGCTGCCTATCTCATGTGTTCCCTATTAAGGGTTAATAAGTATGTAGGGGTGTATATAAAAAATACCCCTCTCTGTCTTTGGTTTTTACTGTATGTATTGGGGCTGATGTGTACTATGGTCGTTGCTGCCGCCTAAGAGTGATGTGAGTTTGAACTATTCACCCCTCCACTCCACATATACACCTATATATTTCTAAGGTATACAGTCACACACAAATGTATACTGCCAGTTACAAATACTCCTAGACACATATGGGTACACACTTCCAGGCACACACAGATACATATGGCCAGATTCGCACACATACATACACTCACTGCAAGACACACACACTGATAAACATTGTCAGATGCACACACATGCACACTGTCAGAACAGCAAAAAAACACTGCTATGCATATACACACAGATACTGCCAGACACACACTAAAAAATACATCAACATATGAGGAAGGAAGGAAGGACAATTTATATATCTCTGGATGCTTATTAGAATGTTATATTGTTCCAATGTGGTGCTCGTTTTAATGAAGTCAGCAAAAAGGAAGCCTGAGAAATGCCTTCCAAAAAGACTTCAATAATAATTTTAAACATGCTGTACAATAGGTATATTAACCAAATGAGTGATCTAAATCGTTATGTATAGAGCTGTAAGGAATATAATTATTTCAGATAGATGCAATCTGAGAAAAAAAAGACACTTTAGATGTATGGTAATTAAAATTATATTGTGTGGAAAATTCGAAATTGCATTGCATAACGATATACTGTGTTTTTCTTTATTAATTCCCCTTTCTGTTCTTTCCTGAATTTGCACATAACTGCACAGTGCATTAAACCAATTGAATTTTACTAACTAATAAAAATACTTAGAAACATTTCTATATTTCCTTGAAATTATTTTTTTTAAAGCATTTGATTCATTTATATTCCGTGATTTGAGAGTATTTAATTAAATTTGCTTAACATACGCATGGGGATGAGTGTTGGTGTCAAACACCTTAGTGTTTGGAGATTATGCTAGCACTTAAATCAGTTTACAGAGAACTATTATTATAAATTATGTTTCCCATATTTTTGCAAAATGTAAAATATAAAATAGGCTTGATAATATTTGAAGAGGTTTGGAAAGTGAAATGGCTTTGTATTACATGAAACAGAGTTAAGTAAACAATACCATTATGAGTGTAATTGAGAAATTGTTAGTGTGATACTGCATTGACCATGGAAAAAAACAAAAAACCTTTGTGCAGGTATGAAGTTAAAGGGAACCAATGCTAACAATTTGCATTGGTTTTACAGATGTAAATACACACAATATGCTCACAATAACAGCACAATGTCTGGAAAATGTGAAGCCATGGAAAAGAAAACATTTTTTCCTTGTTTTTTTTCTGGGGGAAAAAATGTACATTTTTGGAAAAAAAATTAAAAAGCAGAACGGTCTTAATAATTTAAAGGCTTCCTGCCCATATGCATTTTCAGTTATTGACAATGCTGACCCATAAGAATATATTTTTCTTGCTTGAAAGATCTTGATCCTTGATCAATTTTATTCTGTTTTCATGCGCCATTCTATCTACAAATGAAGGTACTGTGTATTTTTGTGAGGCAGTAGTTTGCAAGACTTCCTTAGTTGAAGATGCTGCTGGTGAAGAAACACTTTGTGACAATGAAGCTAGGCGTGTTTCAGGATCTGGAATTTTGGAGGGGAAAAATACTTTCAATTTCATTGCTATGGCCTTCACCATACGCCTTTAATTCCGTAAAGTATATTTTCCAATATTAGTATTTTTTTGTCACAATATTTGCAAATTGCAGCTTTGTTGTCAGCAGAAATTGTGCTATGGAAGTGTTGATGTTGGTCTCACCATTTTACTAAGCGCAGGAAAAGAAAAACTATTTACTGGTTAATCAGACTCAAACTATAGATAAACATTATGCCGTGCTGGGAAGGACATCAATACAAGGAAGATTCCCCACAGAACACCTCCTGATCACGTATATTCTTTTCCTATTTGGGAGTGTTCTATTTCAATCAAAAATGGCTTTAAAAAAAAAAGTAAGAAAAACTATTTTTTTTTTTCCCCAATTTTTCCCTTTTTATTTCCAGGCCTTCCCATCTCTATTCTGTACATTGGTGAAAGTACTGAAAAAATGGTTAATTAATACCTACAACACCACCAAGTTATTTAAGTCTCATGGCATTTCTTGGAAACACTGAAGGAACACATAGCAATAATACCAATATGGTATCAATTTAATGATTAAATGCTCTTCAGAAACAACAACAACAAAAATATGTAACATTACATCACTTGTTATTCATCGAAATATTGGAAGAATTAAATATTTTAGAGTATTATATTGTATATTATATAAATAGTGGCATATAATGTCATTTTATCCTCATAACGTGGGGATGACAAAGTTATGTAAATGCAAATAACCTGCTTGTTAAGAACCTGTGACATTACTGATGAGAAACATTAGATAAACATTAGGGGCCTTCTGTATATGCATGGCTAAAACAATGAGATGCTTCTCATAGAGAAGTACTATCCCAATTCTTATCTATGAGGAGAGAGTTATCAGAGTTTGGTGTCTTGTGTCATCCTGCTGGTTATATTTTTCAGGTTGCAGGGACAGGGTTCTTTCATCAAAACCACTGCTTTAAGCAGTTACCGTTTGCTCATATTTCCTCCCTTCATGTTTCCTTAGCTCTCTCCCAGCATATCACAATAGGCAAATGGACTGACATAATGGTGGCAGGCAATACTGTGCAGGATTATATCATCAGTCACTCCATTCTTAATTAATTAAAATATTAATATGTTCATATATAAACACTATCTATATATTGCAAATGATCCCATATATGTCCCATCTCTGGCACTCTCTCTAAATAAAGAAAATAAACAAAACTAACCTGGTTGCCTCCTAGTGCAAAATATAACAAGTCAAAGAAGGAGCACTCACAGGAAGTATATTCAAAGAATCAAAAAAATCACTGTTTCAACACTCTTGGGTCTTTATCAAGATTCATACAGTGCAGTCAGATAAACAGATATATAGACAAAAATAGTGTTTTGTGACGTGCGTGACGGTGCATGCGTAATGACATCACGCGTGTGAAAAGATGGTGATGTGTAACCCGTGTGGCCATGGTCACGGCTGGGTTACACATCATGACGTCATTATGCACGCACCCGTCTTGCACGTCACGCACGCACGCGCACGTCATGTCCATCAGTCTCGAGGCCGGTACCATACTAGGAGTTACTTATCGCCCACCTCGGGGGAAGTTAACAAGTTATTTTTGTCTCTATGTTTGTTTATCTGACTGCACTGTAGGAATCTTGATAAAGACCCAGGAGGGTCAAAACATTGATTTATATTTGTATTCAAGATTATGTTTTCTTATTTGTAGTACATAATAATCATCAATATATTCATGAGTTTTATTGCTGACATTAGGTATTTGTAAGTTTGGAGCATTGACAAAATTATTAATATGTCCTATTTAGAATATATAAATGTATTTTCCCTGCACTTCATAACGTCAACAAGGGATGCAATTGTTGAATTTAGTTCTTTTTCAACGGAAACAGAGAACATTATTAAAGATTGATCATTTATAAAGTGTATGTGAAGTACAAAGTATCATTATGTGTTCTGGATGAATACCATTGCACCAAATCCTGGATTTGTTTTCACTAATTATCCAAATAGTTTCCAGAGAAAACTAAACTTAAAAAAGAGGTAAAATTGATTGATACGAACTATCTGTAATTTTGTAATGCCAAAGGGCAGTGTTCATTGCTACCATTTGATCAGTCACTGTTGATGTGGTTAACATTTAGGAAACCATTAGTGAAAAAAGAAAAAACACATTATTTTAACATGATCAATACATAATTAAATGTAAATCAATGTATAGTTTAAATTGATTAGAAAAGAGTAAATTGAAACAAATTAGAAAAAAATCATTTTAAAAAAATCATTCTAAAAATCATTAGCAAATGTTTATATGTAGATCTAAGAGAAACTATTATTAAAATACAAGATCATCACATTATTTTATCATCACATTCTTTTATCACAGATGTAATTGAGAACCATCTCACACTGCCTCTAGTTTCCATAGAATTCCCTGAGTTTGCAATTTTTTCTTTCATCATGCTTCAGTGATTTTTTTGGCTGGCATACCGTTTAGTAAAAAAAAAAGACATTGACATCAATATGACTAATTATCCTGATATTGTTTGAAATGCCTAAAGGTTAGCCTATTACATGCAATATAAGTTGAGAAGTGTTTTGGATTGATATTAAAATATTGTATAATTTATTTTTCTACGTACCGCTCTTTTCCTTAAGTGGTCTTTTATATTTGATATTTTTGTTTAGCAGATAATCTGAAGAATTCTGAATGTGTTTAACTAGACTCCACATTAACACCCGGTGCACCTTAATGTAAGCTGTAAATTATATAATCAAAGAATAGGACCCCCAAGTCCTTTACTTAAAAATTGTATAGTTTCTTCAGTCATTCACCTTCAACACCAATGTAGCTGCTCCAAAAACCCCAACCTATTTTTATCATGATTTAAAAAAAAAAATATAAGGGCATTATGGTTTCTCTAATTCTATTTCATATGGTAGCACATTTTAAATTCTCACACATTAGGATTCCTCTTCTATCACAATTATTTCTAATCCACCATGACAATAAGATTAACTTTGTAAAATCAATATACTTCACACATTAAGAATAAACATATAAAACAGATTATTAACATTTTCTCAAGTTGCACGGGAGTCTTAATTCATTTGCCATAAACATTGTGCTGTTTCAGGCTCCTAAAATAGATACAAAATTAGGGAATTGTGAACTCAGCCCATATATAACTGTGCCTGCATGGGTACAGTTACTGAGTTACGAACCCGAACTCTATTCAAATTTCCCTTTTCCAGATGTACCATAAAAAATACACTAAACAGAAAATATAGAATCGGGGTTCATTCAGTCTCCTGCTGTTTTGAGAACATCACTTATTTTCCTCCTAATTTGTCTTTTTTTTTATAATGGCAGATAACAACTCAGTCTCTTAAACTGAAGTTAAATAACATATAGGCAAGGTGGAACAGTTTGAGGATTCAAAGGATACCTGGAACTGCATCTCAGATACAACTTTCGGACTTTGTACAGAAATATTAACCTTATTTGGTCCCACTGTCTTCTACTCAGATGAAAAAAAAAAAACAGTAGCTGCAAAGGCCCATGCAAAGACTCTCTGATAGACTTGTGCAGGGCAAAACATTTTTGTTTTTCTGAACCAGTTCGACAGATTTGTTTGGTGGGGGGTAGGTTGGCAGAAATAAGTTCATGCTGCTATTTACTACGGCTAATTTTCAGTATCAGAAAAGAATTGTGAAGTCTATTTGGGCAGCCAAAACAGCAGGAAAAATGGAATTATGATTGTGTTGACATGTAAAAACATTTACAATATTTGATGGCATAATGGCTGCGCAACATCAGCCTTTTTTGCAATACCAAATCTGAGTTGCCAAAATTAGATTATTATATATATGGAAAATAGGAAGCAAGAGAACTTGACTATAACCGTTTTTCTTTTGCTTGCGTTTTGTTTCCTTTTGCTTCCTTTTTATTGCTTGTGTTAATGAAAAATGGGAAGCAGGAGCCATTTTACGTTGAAAAGTCATTTTAAGTTGAATGGGATTTATCCAAAAATAAAGGAAAATGTTAGTGTGCAACGAACTACCCACTTACCCCGTCCACAACGACAAGAACAAAGCTTTCCCACACATCCAGTCTGCAGCATCTTAAAAACACAAAATAAACTGTCTTATCAGCGTCTGACAATACAATCATTGTAAAAGGAAATGTAGTAGGTAATGACTTTTCAGGAACACAGGTATGTACACTCACCAAAATAAATATGAATGAGCGTGGATTATGCCGCTTCATGCTTTGTCTAATTAGAAGCTCTTTGTTTGTGAGTGTATTTTTATCTTCTTTTAACCCCTTAAGACCGCAGGGCGTCCTTATTTTGGTGGCTCTAAAAGCCGCAGGGCGGCATAGAACATCCCTGCGATCTTATGTACTTACCTGGTTGCCGGCGATCCCACACCGGCGATTGCGGTGTGGAGACTCACCTGGGAGCCCAGGGAGTCCCCCTCTGTCCTCTTCGGCCCCCCCTGGGCCATGTGGTCGCGAGGTCCTTGCGAGGACCCCACGATCACATGGACGGCATAGCCATCCAAGACATTGCCAGCAGGGGGAGTGCCTGCAATGACAGGTACTCCCCCTGCTGTCTGAAAAAAAAAAAACAGTTTAAAACAGTTTAAAATTAAATTATATATACTTAGATCATATATATATTTATTATTTATATGATCTAAGTATATATATATATACACATATACACACATACACATAAATATACATACACTGTCTACGTGTATTTTAATATTAATATAAAGACTTAACCCCTGATGGTATGACAAGTGCAAAATACAGAAATCTGTAAAACATCGATAAATAAATAATCAATCTATATATAATAATTAAATCCTGTAAACGGTCAAGGTCTAGATTATCTGTGCTTATAAAAAATGAATTTAAAAACAAGGAAAATAAACCACAAAAGACCTCATAGAGTGGTAAGTCTACTAAAGATCTACCTTGTGGAGCACCCAGAAGCAGAATAACCAGCATTTGCAGACTAGCTATGCTTTTCTTCGACACGCCGTTTTGGTGTTTGCTATATGGTTATTCTGTTTCTGGGTGCTCCACAAGGTAGATCTTTAGTAGACTTACCACTCTATGAGGTCTTTTGTGGTTTATTTTCCTTGTTTTTAAATTCATTTTTTATAAGCACAGATAATCTAGACCTTGACCGTATAGACATATAGTAAAATTCCAGGTTTTGTTTATGTTTTGTTTTGATCACAACTTGTACATTTGACTGCGGTCTTAAGGGGTTTATTTACACTTGGCTGTTTTATTGGATTACATGATTGGATTTCTCTCTACCTTTTTATTTCATGTGAGTCACACATGTTGTGAAGTTGTTACTATACATACCTGTGTTCCTGAAAAGATTCTGAATGATTACTTACTACATATCCTATGACAAGGATTGTATTGTCAGACACTGATACATGAGAGCTAATATAAAGCTCCTTGTTTGTGAGTGCATTTTCTGTTACCTTATTCCTCATCTCTGTAATATACAATATTACACCATTTTGCCATCCTTGTCATTTCATATCACATAATCCACATAAGCTGGTAAACACACTACCATACCTGCGGTACCTCACCTCCCCTATCAATAATTCTGCTGTCAATTGAATTATGGACTATTGGACTATTTTCCTTTTCATCTTTACACCAACATTTTGTGTACCTGTTTTTTATCTTAACTCAACTTATAAATAAAAAACTTATATACATAGCAAGGGAGTTTTTGGTACATAACACTTTGGGTCTACAATATTATGCTCTGACTTGCTAACTTGCCAAAATTAGTGTTATAGAATAAAGTATTTTTATTATCTACTGACCAGTTGGGGTATGTATTCACCTTCATATGATCTGGCAAACACTGATGTGTTTATTATAATATCTACACTAACTGTGTTGATATGCATATTTAGTCTCTAGCCATAGTTATATCCCTTAAAGCACTTCTCTAGCTCAAGTACTTCAGGGCTTAATCAGTAATGATAACTTCAGAGCAGGCATATGGGAGCTGCAGCAAGTAGACTCTACAAATGCTAAAATAAAGGTGAGTTTATTTGATTTTAGCTGCTTTTATTGCATAAATAGTGATTAAATATATTTCCCAAAAATATCTTAGTTATATTAATTTTCAATTGGAGTGTTCCTTTAAATAGTAGGTCTCTGTAAAAATATGTACATGTCATGTTTTAAACAGAATTGTGTAACTGAGAGATTAAACAATTGAATGTATGTTGTTTAGGATTTGACTATAAAACAGTAAAATGGCTGTGTGATGTTGTAATCGGAAATTATGTGTGGAAAGATAAAGGACTAATCCTTACTTTGTACCACTAATAACATTTTTAACATCACATATAACAGACTTTGACAACTTACTACAATCCATAGTGTATGTGTTAAAATATCAAAGCAGAATATATGAAAGCAGTCTCAATAATGTGCTGATATACAGTAGCACACAAATAGTCATAATGGTGGATTTTTAACAAGCAGCTGACAAAATATTGTCTACAGTAACACAGACTTTAACCCCTTAAGGACCAAACTTCTGGAATAAAAGGGAATCATGACGTGTCAGACACGTCATGTGTCCTTAAGGGGTTAAAAACCTTTAATCCTGTGTGGTGACTACTGTGGAACCCAATCCTTTGGTTTTGTGTATTGTAAATACCAAGTGATGTCATAACAACTAAAAATAAAAAAAAGCTTTACCAAATTCTTTAAATTGTGACACGTTTAAACAGGCCGCCAAGTCTCTTAATGACAGATGGTTTCCATGTGCATATCTTATTAAAGCTAGCTTGTATATTGTACTGTTTTTATTATTATTCTGGTAGACAGGCTTTGTAGTGTTTTAAAGGTGTATTGCAATCACATTTCAGTGAGGCCAATTAAAAAAGGCTGACATTCTTACAGATGTTTCTAACAGGTGCGCTCTGATCGACCAAAGTAGTGAAGCTTTCTTTCTTCTGCCTGCTGCAATGCAGGTCATAGGTCATTACTCAGTGCAATGTATTGATGCATGGTACTTCTCAGAGACCTTCGTTAAGGCGGAAGAAATATGGTCTTCATGAAATTTATGTACTGCAAAAGATAACTCCAGCTGCAAGCCCTGTCCCTTATTGAAACCACATGAAGGCTGTTGCCAGTAATACAAAATGTTTCTCTACACAGGATAAATGAGAAACATCATGGAACACCAACATGGTCTGTAATATCTCATCGCTATGCCAGATATCATGTTGTCTTCTCACGTCCAGCTGCATTGAATGAACATTTATTATTAAGAAACAGGTTAACGGATTATTTTACGAAACAGACTAATACAGAATGTTTATTCTATTCGTACTTTGCTATATATGTAAATTGTCTTTTCATTTGATGGTGTCCCTACTTGGATACTACAGGGCATCTTCGGCTCATCATCATTCATAAGATGCGCACTCTAAATTGATAGGAGTGGATGGTACTTGTAGGTTCTAAAGGTATGCCTTTTATATTGTAGCGCTAAGGAATTAGGGAAAAGTGTATTCAATTTACTGTTTGTAACAAAAAAATGAATAGCATTTTATATAAAAGGGAGTGCACTAAAGGTCAGAAGAGATCCCTAAGGGGCAGGGGGGCAGAGGAGAGCCCTAAGGGACAGGGGGGGCAGGGGAGAGCCCTAAGGGACAGGAGGAGAGGGGAGGGGAGAGCACTAAGGGACAGGGGGCATGGGACAGCACTAAGGGTCAGGTGGGCAGGGCAGAGCACTAAGGGACGGGGGGCAGGGGAGATCACTAAGGGGCAGGAGAGATCACTAAGGGACAGGGGGCAGAGGAGAACACTAAGGGACAGGGGTGCAGGGGAGAGTACTAAGGGACAGAGGTGCAGGGGAGAGCACTGAGGGATGGAAGAGCACTAAGGGATGGGAGAGTAGTAGGGTATAGAAAGGGACAAGAGAGCAAAAAGGGATGGGAGGGGATGAGAGAGCACTAAGGGACAGGAGGGGATGAGAGAGCACTAAGGGACAGGAGGGAAGGGGGGAACACTAAGGGACAGGAAGGGAAGGGGAGAGACTTAAGGGACAGGGGGGGGGGAGGAGACGAGACCACTAAGGTAAAGAGGAGAAGAGGAAATGAGACCACTAAGGGACGGCGGGAGTAAAAGAGATCATTAAGGGTCTCCCACACAGACACACCGAAACATACAATACATCCTACACTCACACAGAAACACACCATGCTTCCCTTACACACACAGACACACACAATGCATCCATTACACACACACACACACACAATGCATCCCTTACACATACACAATGCATGCCTCACACACACAATGCAGCCCTTGCACACATACACAGAAGCACACAATGCATCCCTAACATACAAAACACACAATGCATCCCTTATGCACACACACACACACACACACACAAACACACACTGCTTCTCTTACACACACAAAGAAAAACAATGCACTGCATTACATTACATACACAGAAACACACCTTGCATCCCTTACACATACAAACATAGATTCACACAATGCATCCCTTACACACACACACACACACACACACTGAGAAACACACAATGCATTCCTTACACACATACACACACTTCATCCCCTATACACACACTACATCCCTTACACAAACTGGTATCCCTATACACTACATTCCATAAGAACACGCACACATTACATCCTCTACAATAACACAGAACACATCACCTACACACATACACGTCACTCCCTGTGAGCGAACTCATGGGTAGGCCTTGATGACATAAGGCTTATGGGTGGGCCTTGTAGGCATATTCATGGTCAAGCCCTGTAAGGGGCCCCAGTATATTATTAGTGGCACTAATCTCTAATTTACCGCACATTAAAGTGACACTACAGCTTAATGTAGTGGTTCTGATGTCTATAGCCTGTCCCTGCAGGCTTTTTAATGTAAACACACTGCCCTTTCAGAGAAAAGACACTGTGTGTAGCACTGACGTTGGCTCATATGGCAGATCATATGGGTGGGGCATTGTGATGTCACATGGTGGGCAGAGCATATGGGGGCGGCAAATTTTTGTTTACCTAGGGTGGCAAAAATCCTTGCACCAGCTCTGCTCCTTACTGGTGCGGCTCTCACACAGATATTATGTTCACACTGCCCAGCACCCATAATGGCTGTGAGAGCCTCAAAGCCATGGCTCCCACACATGCAGGGCCCCCAAACAGGGCCAGATTGACTTTTAAGGACTGCATCCAACCAAAAACAGGCATGCCTCCCCCATCCCATTAAAATAAAGAAATAAAGCAATGTAATTACACTATTCTATGGTGTGCAACCAAACATGTAGCCTCCAAACACATGTATAGGCTATTTGTGGGGTTGTGTGTGTGGGATGCTTCTTGTAATGATTTGTTCCTGTATATCAACGTGCTGTGTTGGAATTTTTTGCCTTGTTTTACCTATTGTCTTGTTATACCTATTGTACAATTCTACAGAATATGGTGCTATATAAGTGATTGTAATAATTGTGTGTGTGTAAGGAGACTGTGTGCAATACTGCAATGGAGGTGTTGCTTATAATGTGTGTGTGTGTAGGGAAGCTGCATGTGGTATTGCATATGTGGGAATGCTGCTTGAGGCATTTGTTTTTTTTGCAGTGTGGTTGGATGCATTATCCTCCTGAAAGTGTCCACTGTAAACAGGGAACACCATGGCCATAGTGATATGATTACTACTTACTGAACTTAGTCTGTATCTCAAGGTGTCTCCTTATTTACTCACCTTTGTTGTGTATGTCACTCCCAGTAAGTGTGGATAATACACTGATCAGCCACCACATTAAAACCCCCTGCCTAATATCATTTAGGTTCTCTTTGTGCTGGTAAAACAGCACTGATGCATTGAGACATGGATTCCACAAGACCTCTGAACGTGTCCTGTGGTATCTGGCCTCAAGATGTTAGCAACAGATGTCCTGCAATTTGCCGTGGTGGGGCCTCCATGGATTAGATTTGTTGTTCCATCATATCTCACGAAAGCTCAATTGTATTGAGATCTGGGGAATTTGGAAGCCAAGACAACTCTTTGTCATGTTACTCAAGCTATTGCTGAACAATTTTTGTAGTGTAGCTGTATGCATTATCCTGCTAAAAATTGCCACTGACATGAAGGGTTGCAATAATCTTTATGTAGGTGGTACATGTCAAAGAAACATCCACATGAATGCCTGGACTTTGGTTTCCCACCAGAACATTGCCTAGAGCATAACACTGCCTCCGTCGGCCTGTCTTCTTCCCAGAGTGCATCCAGCTGCCATCTCTTCCCTGGTTAAATGACGCAGATGCACCGGCCCTCTACCTGATCTAAAAGAAAATGTGATTCACCAGACCAGACAATCTTTTTCTATTGCTCCATGGTCAGGTTCTGACACTGACATCTCATTTGAAGGCACTATCATGGGTAGACAGGTGTAATTATGGGCACTCTATGCATCCCCATACACAGCACGCAATTTGAGCTACAGTTGCTCTTTTGGGTGATTGGACCAGACGGGCTAGCCTTTGCTCCCTACATGTATTAATAAGCCTTGGGCACCCATGACCCTGACTCCAGCTCACTGGTTGTCCTTCCTTGTATCACTTTTAGTAGGTACTAACCACTGTATATTGGGAACACACTATAAGATAAGATCACTATTTGGCCTTTGTTAAAGTCACTCAGACCTTTGCGCTTGCCTATTTTTCCTGCTTCCAACAGAAGAAATTTAAGAACTGTTTGTTCACTTGCTGCCTAATATATCCCACACCTTGACAGATGCCATTGCAACAATATAATCAATGTTATTCACTTCACCTCTCAATGGTTTTAATGCTGGGGCTGATCCGTGTAGATGTTCTGCGTAGCATGGATTGCAAAGACATGCTCCTTGAGCTCTCTGCAATGTAAGGTTAAATATGAGAATGAGGCACCAGTGACAGGGAGGGGTGCAAAACCAAATATATTTATATATGAAACTAAGAAGTTACACTAATCTGAACATGCATGCATTATAAGAATGCTATTGGTTGAGCTCGCTTCTGGTTAGATGCCAGTTTGCGTCATTTCATATTGAATATTATGGATTGTTAATCTGGTTTCAACATCAGTGGGTCTATTAACACAAATAAAGAAGTGGGAAGAATTAGTTTATGTGATAATAATTTTACTTTTTTTTTTTTTTTTACTTTAGTTTAATGTAACTGTGTAAACTTTAATTTACTGTAAAATCTGCATTATTGGTAACTTTTTTTGAAATATAATCCATCCTCAATTCACTAATATAATATTGTAAAAAATAGATGAATTAAATAATAAATCATCATAAGCAATACATAAATAAAAAAAATCTACATACATGTTAATGTTCACTGTGAATTTATGATTACTATTTGTAGACCTTTGTAGATTGTGGTTAAAACGGTACTCACTGCAGGACCTCTTTGTAACCACTAAATCATATACTAAACAAAATCAAGAATACTTATTCTTGCCAGAAACTGGAAATAGAGATATTTATTATTTTATGAAGTGTTAGGAGATTCCAGCCTGTGTCACCTATTAATTCATATGGCTGTCATTTGGACATACAAACTGAAAATGGCCAGCTCAACATTTATTCTTGTAGCGAATAAGACTCATAATAACTTAATCCAAACCCTGACATATTATTGGCAATATTTTAGTATTACTCAACTTTAAAATATTTCCATGCTCGGGATCGTTCAATGTTATCAAGGGAGAATGCATATTGCATGTGGAGCTCAATTCATGCCAAGAGATTCTCAAAAGTTGAACAAGAGGAATATACAGAATAGCAAAGGCTGTGAATGTAAGGGCAGCGTAATAAAAAAAAATCTCATAATTTTCCCTTTAAACTGGAATCCCTGCTAGTGGCCTCTCATATCCCTATAAGCCTTCCTAAAGCAATGGTCTCACCATCGTTCCACAATCTCATATTTAGTCTGCTCTGCTTTATCCATTACCTGTTTATTTGTTTATATGCTTTTCTGACTTCCTTTTGCACTTTATATATATACTATTGAATTTAACCCCATGTTTAGATTTGTTCCCTTGTGATTTTCACTCACTTGATGTGGTCAGCTGGGAGCACAGTATGCAGCTTGTGAGCTATTTTAAGCTCTGTTGATAAGTCTCGTTTTCGTTGACAGGTCCATTTTAATTCCATCACTCCTCTGAGAACCCTGAACGTCTAAGACCTTGTGTTTCGTCTGCGAGGAGGAAAGTTCACAGAACAATTTTTTTATTAAGCAAAACAAAAAAAAAAAAACGTTTTAACTGTGTTAGGAATCAGTACATTTGAGTAACTTCAGAAAAAAATCTTAACTAACTACAGAAAATCTGCAAGATGATCTTCAACACAAAAGACTCTACACAACCTTTCCTCATAAAACTGTATTTAGAAAGGATGCAGTGATGGCATATGAAAGGTTCCTTCCATAATACATCAAATGAGAACTGCATCCAAGTAATTATACTAAATATTTTATCTGAGACACTAACTGATATGATAGTATAATATATAATAACCCATGTAAAAAGAAGAACTCCTCCTTAATGTCTATAGTACTGAAGAATGATTTTGAAACTTACTAAAAAACTTAAGTTGGTTGCTTACAATTTTACAACAAATGGAAATAGTCATACTTAGCATTTGTTTTTCAACTTTAGGTTGAGACCCACGATAAAATGTTTGATAGAATCATGGTCCCTCTAAGTGGACTTAGGACTGACACTGAGGAAAGTCTTGTTACAGTGTTGCTAAATTATTGTGTTGCTAAATTATTATTACTGGTCATCGTGGTCATTTTAGAATTGAAGAATGGATTGCCAAACTACATACTACGTACATGTAATTTGGGTCCTTGTCACAAAATGTTAAGAACCATTGAATCAGAGTGTTGTAGTAGCACAATATTTACATTTGTATTTTACTTCCGGTAAAGCACAATTATCTTTCTTCTCTTAGTTTTCCTCTCATTACGCCCCTTGTATCTTAATGATTTTATTCCCCTCTTACCACATGTCTTTATTTATATGTACTATCTTTTCTTACTTTATCAACTCTTACTATTTGGGCAACTCCATTGTGTTCTCCTCTGTCCATGCAGTCTACAGTTTTGCAATCTGTGGGATTTTTTTGACTTATGGATTGTAGGTAAATTACCTGAAATAGAAAATTCCTTAAGGTCAGTCTATTTAAAAAAAAAAAAAATATATATATATATATATATATATATATATATATATATATATATATATATATATATATATATATATCATGATCATGTTAAATTCATAAGCAAAACCCATAATTAACCAGGATTACATCATAAGCAAAACCTATAAAGTGAAAGAGCCACATGAAAGATAGTGATAAAATGAAAGATAAATAGATTATCATTTTTAGAAGTATTTTTAGTTCAGCAGGTGCCTAATATGAAAGGATTTCCTTAAGGAGTTAATTGTAGCTAGCTTTCAATATATTTACGTAATTTCAAATAACACAATAACTCACTAACTAATTCATACACCGAAGCAACATATTTATTGCCTGATAAAGAAGATTTGGCCAACATAGTTTACATTTTTCTAATCTTTTCAAAGATTATTTATATCCTCAAATTTTACATTCTTTATAGTTCCAAGAATATTTGAAATTGTGTCATGGTATTTCTCAACATTTAATCCACATTTTCTGAGTTCTATAATCTATTGGCCTAGTTTTGCTATAAAAATAGTGCAGTCATCCATGAATGGAAAAGACAAAAATGCCATAAAAATAATTTTAAAATATCACTGAAATTTTTTTGAGACTCAGTCAGTCAGCATAAAATGATAAGGTCACCAGAGGAATATTAGTGCTTTAAACAGATGTTTCAATTCATTTAATCTGCTCTTTACAGCATTGCTACGGTTTAAGTGATATGGTCTGTTCTAATTTAGGAAGGAGAGATTGAGCAGCTAGTCATCAAATAATGTTTTCTTTGAACAGGGATGCACTGTCTTTTAATGATTATTTTTTTATTACTTTTCTTTAATACAATGTTACGGAAAAATACATGAGGAAAATTAGAAAAAAAAACAACCAATGACAACAATTTCCTGGAGACGGGCATTTCTAAGTAGCCAAAAGACCAGGGTCATCAGCCTAATTATTTTATAACCTCTCCTGCATGTATTGACTTAAAACTCACCCCTATACTATGCCCTAAGTCCACCATAAACCCAAATGTGTTCTATTAATTACATTGCAACAAAATTCATAATATTGCATTAAGCTATCTGCTATATTAACCCCAAGTCAGACTGTATTAACCCTTCAAGCTACTCCATTACAACCCTGCATTCACAGCAATATCCCCACACGGTGCTGTATAATTATTCTTTTTATTATTATTATTTTATTATTTATATAGCGCCATCAGATTCCGTAGTGCTGTACAATGGGATTTAGCTGTAAAGATTAAATTGGCACTGATACAATTTATATAATAGGTAGTGATATTTCTCTCTCAGTATTATCGGGGACACTGGCTTAGGAGTGAATGATGCCAACAGTGCTTTTCATTCCTCCGCCATGCCAACTTCTTGGTTACGTTTTGTCTACATATTACCATTGTAGATAAATCATATTGCCAGCTGCAAAGGTAATACGGTGTCTATCAGCGACCATGCTTCTTTAACCCTGTGCACACTGTGTACTGAGAGCTAATAGTGTGCCAGGAGCAGCTAACATTTCATAACGGCAGCAACATTTATTAGCCAGAGAGAGATAGCTAGAGTATGATACATGGACATTGTACTGTGTGGATATCACTGTATTGTATCTATGTTTAATCCATCACAGTAATCCTGGCTGTGTGGGGTAGTTATAGATATCTATTTAATATTCCCAGTTCTGTTTGTTATATCTCGGTATTTACTCTGCCTGTTGTATGGGTATCTCTGTAGTCCACCCAGCTCTGTGTATTTTATACATATGTTTGTGTTGTTTCTAGCTCTCTGCATTGTATCTATTATTATTTCCCAGTTTGTCTGTGGCTTGGTTATCTCAGTATTTTAAATCAGTAACAAAAGATGGAAGGCATATATGTACGAAAATATGTCTAATTCAGAAATCCATGTTATATTCACTATGAATATACTGTACCCTAATGTAAAAAAATAATTCATCACAATATAAAATAAGAGCATCACCTATATAAAAATATCATCTTTACATGTATAAAAACATCCAAATATATATATAATTTTTTTAAAGAAATGTTTGGTAAATACAAGTCTCAAATATCAGACCTGTGTATGTGCAGACAAATACAAAGTAGCTAACTTAATCAATCCGTTTTGTTATTCAATGTTCAGTAGCACGATGTTAACAAAGACGTAACAAATAAATGGCAAAAACAAAACAATGGATTAAATACCACTTCTACACAGTACAGTTGAATAGAGATGAGGCAACACCTATACCAGAGCAATTAAGAATCCCCCAACATATCAGCCTAAGGTCTTGATCCTCCCTTGACAAAGGCCTCAGGCCAAAACATTGGGGGGTTCGTTATGCTATACTTGATAGCAGAGCAGGGAGCTTACAGTTATAGAGGGTGTAAAGCTCAGTGCTGCTCCAGTGTCTGTGTGTGAGGCTGGACAGGAAGCAGAAGGGATTACTTCTTACTGCCCACTAACATCCTCTTACACAGGAACTGCCTTGCAGTAGGAACAGGGACAGCACTGAGTGATACATACTGTACGACAGCTTTTGCATTAATGCTATAAATTATCAGAAAAAACTTTAATTTCCGGATGAAATCGTATTCGGACGAAAACGAATGCACATGTCTAAATAATACCAAGCTACTATTCATCTCCACTGCACTAGAGAATGTCGCTCTTATTCCCTTTAATTCTTCCACTGTTTCAAATCTATTCAAAGCACTATATATTATTATTACACCTCTGTGTAATGCTAAAGATTAATGTATACAAAGCACATACTTTGGAAATCAGCCCATTGCCTTGAGGATAAGTGACTTAGGGGCTTCCTTTTTAAATATATATCCAGCGATCAGTGTTCTTAGGTATGGAAGTCGTTTACTGAAATAGGATCAACTTGTTTTTTTTCTAGGTGCTATAAAACTTCTCACAGAATGGTTCTGGATAGCTGATATTAATAAATAAAAGGTCTGTTTACATTTACTTTATGTGTACTTATATAAATGAACATGACACAAATACAACACTGATTTACTAAAGAAAACTAAAGTAGACTATTCTTAAAATGCAATAATGTCTCCAAAAAAAGTCAGTCAGCTTCAAAATAAGAATAGTCAGATGAAACATATTCAAGACTGGAAGTTGTATTTTGATCATGATATTCAAACTGGTGGACTATGAGCTGATTGATACTAACACAAGCCATCATGAAAGAAATCCTTGCATCACTCTTGTGCTCTTTGCCAATCAACTATTGGTTCTACACTAAGTGTTCTTCCGACTTAAATCTTTCCGACTTAAATCTTTCCAACTTGTGTATACATTGTGCATTCACCAGATCACTGCAAATACTTCAAATTACAAAACTGTAAACCAAGCTGTGTGTAAAGTGATAGCAGCCATGTGAATCTAACTGGGGAAAACCATAGAAAATGTTAGAGTTCATCTGAATTTAGGTCATATGACAGTTTGGCTCAACCAAGTTTCAGAACTGAGGTCCCCATTTAGAAACTGAATCAAAAGAATAAAAATTATACAAAAATGGGCTCATGGGTGTGCTGCAAAATGTATACATGATATAATATTATAGAAATAGAGAACTGCTAACTACGTATATAGTATGCAGAAGGAAGAAGGAGTCAGACCATATGACAAAAGCCTATATAACTGGAAAAATATAGGGATTCACCAGAAACCTATAAAGCAATGTAGATAGGGTATAGATACTATAAAGAATAGTAACAGTTATCTAGGAGCTTGCTAGTAGAATAGATAAAGTGCAAAAAGTGAGGAGATATTGTCAGAACTTACAAGCTATAAGATATATATAAATACATTCACATAAATGTCTTAGAATTCTGACATTAGACATCCAGTGTAGCTTTAGAGATGATTGTATGGCATAGGTATCCTTAACCCTAGTCAGAGAAATAATCTACCTTTTTGCCCAATATTATACTTTTACAAGGATAAAAGATACAATAACCAAATGGTTAAAAAGTGCTCAAAATGTATCCACTGTCATCAATCAAATATATTACACATAGAAATCAAGCAAATCCAGTACATCAAACTGGTTGCTATAAGCAATATATAAATATATCGCTAGAGACAACTGAGAGTATAAAAATAGTTGTTTTATTACAAATTATTAAAATAAAAAAATAAAGTTAAAAATAAATCCACAATATTTGTACCAGTCAATTAAGGGTAAAATCGCAAAACAACCTTGTGTACAGGCTTGGATGGATGCAGATGTTGTTCGTGATCCTGTCGCCCAGATTCTGATCGCTGGTGAGGATGACGTGCGTGCCACAGTGCGTTCCACCTCGAGCCTCACTTTGGGGGAACAGCACTGCTCGTACGATGGTATCGGTGATGCGTCTGGGATCCGAGGTGAGTATACCTTCTGCAATGATACCCTGACCGGCTGAAGCTGCGTGGATGTTTCTTCAAACTGTCTGACGCGTTTCGTAGGGAATAGCCCTACTTCCTCAGAGACGTATAGAGTACCTTCCATATGGAAATGTTTAAATACCCCTCAGTTGCTTAATTGATTGATTGATTAATATTCAAACATAGTGTATCACATTAATTGAGATTCCCTTTGATAATCATTCAATACAATATACATACCGAAAATAAAACTAATAAAACTAATATATACAAGAACATACAATATGCATATTTATACCTTTACATAAAATGAATCTGGTTAGCCTTTTTACAGTGCATTAAAGAAGTTACATAATACAATTAATATAATAGAAAACTCCCACAATCACAGATTTCTTATATATATATAATCAGACTTTTTACATTACAAAGGACTTTTACAAAAGTAAAAATAGATAAAAATAAAAATAGTTGAAATAATTAAAAAATAATAATGATACAAAAGAAATCTTAGTAAAGAGAATTTTTATATTACAGTAATCTCTTGTCTTTATTTCATGAAAATAAATATAATCTGTTATATATAGACTCTGTTCTTTACCTCAAGACAATAATCTAAAAACAATTTACTTAAAACAGTTCATGTGGTCTTTCCGTAGAATGTAATTAAAAAGAGTATGGCTACAAATTATAAATTTAAAACGATGATACGTACCGTATATACTCGAGTATAAGCCGACCCGAATATAAGCCGAGGCCCCTAATTTTACCCCAAAAAACTGGGAAAACTTATTGACTCAAGTATAAGACTAGGGTGGGAAATGCAGCAGCTACTGGTAAATTTCTAAATAAAATTAGATCCTAAAAAAATTATATTAATTGAATATTTATTTACAGTGTGTGTATATAATGAATGCAGTGTGTGTGTGTGAGTGCAGTGTGCATGAATGCAGTGTGTGTGTATGAGTGCAGTGTGTATGAGTGCAGTGTATGCGTGCAGTGTGTGTGAGTGCGTGCAGTGTGTGTGTGTGAGTGCAGTGTGCATGAGTGCAGTGTGTATGAGTGCAGTGTGTGTGTATGAGTGCAGTGTGTGTGTATGAGTGCAGTGTGTGTGTATGAGTGCAGTGTGTATGAGTGCAGTGTATGCGTGCAGTGTGTGTGAGTGCGTGCAGTGTGTGTGTATGAATGCAGTGAGTGTGTGTGAGTGCAGTGTGTGTGTATGAGTGCAGTGTGTGTGAGTGCAGTGTTTATGAGTGCAGTGTGTGCAGTGTGTGTGTGTGTGTGTGTGTGTGTGTGTGTGTGCAGTGTGTTGCAGAGCCTTGGTGGGGTTTGGGCATTTTTTATTTTTTTTTTAATTATTATAATGGTAATATTTTTTTGTTAGATTAATTATTTTTTTTTATTATTTATTTTATTATTATTTATTATAATTTATTATTATTATTTTTAAAATATATTTAAAATATTATTTTTAAAATATAATTTTTTATTTTATTATTATTATATTTTTTTTCGTCCCCCCTCCCTGCTTGATACATGGCAGGGAGGGGGGCTCTCCTTCCCTGGTGGTCCAGTGTCATTGGTAGTTCAGTGGGGGGGAGAGGGGGGCTGTCAGAGCTGTAACTTACCTTCACAGCAGCTCCTGTCAGCTCCCTTCTCCTCCGCGCCGTCCATTCAGCTCTTCTGTCAGCTCACAGTGTAAGTCTCGCGAGAGCCGCGGCTCTCGCGAGAATTACCAAAACAGAAATAGCAAATATGGCTAAACAAGCAATATCCACTAAAAAGAGGGATAGCACATCAAATAGAAGATACAACCTTAAAATAGGGCGGGATCTTGCAACAGATCTAGAACAAAATGGAACAATATGGTGAAGTATGAAAGGACAAAAAGTTAGATATCCAGGAGGTAGAAAACTTACAAAAAGTATAGTCGTTCTGCGCTTGTCTCCCTTAAAGGGTATCTGTAGCAATTCAATGTCTGGCTTGTACGGTAAAATTCCTCCAGATATTAGATCCTCAAAGGGATAAAAAAGGAATATACATAGAGTAGTACTGTACAAAAATATCAAAAGTTTATTTCACTGATTGTACTTACATCAAGGTAACAATCAGCGAGCATGTCTCCACTAGCAAGTGGACCAAGATGGTAAGTGGATAAATATGCAGATGGTGTATCGGCTGAAGTACCGTGTAAATACAGGAACAAATATGAATAAAAACAAATACAATAAAATAATATAATATACTCAATCCAACGCGTTTCGTCTTAGAAGACTTCTTCAGGGATGTGAGTGCTGTTCCGAAAAGTTCTTGTTTTTATATCCATGGCTCCAGGTGACTTCTATTTGGTCTTCCGAAAAACAGCGGGATCGGGCACTTCCGGGTTTCCGTCATCCGCTTTCTCATCGGGCAATCTTAGATTGACGTCGTACGTCCTTACTGGCGTGTACATACTTCCGCGTTTCAGCAGTGGAACGCATATCATCATAGTGATTCTTGCGTTCCAACCGTGGAACGCATGTAGTGAAACGAGCTCAAAGATCAGGGTGGCAGTGGGCGTAAATAAACGCTCACTGACAGCCGGAACCCTCATGAGGAATATACAACAAATCCAAATATGAAACAGAACATATACAATAAAAATATATAAGATAAAATAAAATGATAAGAATCCAGACATAATAAAATGGTATCTATGCGGATCTAAAAGAGACCATTAGCATCTATTAAGATATTGACCACTGGGTACTCTCAAAATTAAAAAATAAAAAAATATATATAATGGAAAAAATATGTTGAAAAATAATTTGAAAAACCAATTAGCTCCAAGTCTCCTACCTATACATAATCCCAAGCCTAGTAAAAACTTCCTGCTTTCCCAAAAGACGGCGGGATTTCACAAATGTGGTGCCTGTTCTACATGTACTTACCAAAAGAAGAAAACCACGACCTTTATAGGTACTTATACTAATAGGACATATCCTATTAAAAAGTTCATCCACTGCACATCCACATATGTAATATACTTATTGCAATGTGGGTGTGGAGCGCAATATATAGGCAGAACCACCAGACCAGTACATGTCAGACTCCGAGAACACTTCAATAACATCAGAACTAATAAAGTAGAACATAGTGTTCCAAGGCACTGCAACACCTGCACATCCTTTAATTGGTCCAATATGACTGCCATTGGCATAGACTCTATTGAAAAACACTGGAGAGGAGGTAATAAAATGCAGGAGTTAGCCAAAAAAGAGGCGCAATGGATATACAATTTAAAAACATTGAAGAACGGGTTAAATCAAGATATTGACCTCATGGGATTACTATAATATTCCCAGTTAGGTATTCCTTTCTTCCTCTCTTTTTATTAAGTTAATTTTTTGAATTTGGAATAACACATTAAATATGTATCTAACTGCCATTTCCTCTTCTTTATAGAATATCTAAGGAGGGTACGCCTCTAATATTGCTACTTTTATATGTGTGCAAGTTGGAAATACCATTGTATTAACATATATTTGAATACGCATGTCTGGGGTTTATCCTGATTTCATTTGTTTCCTTTGGAATGTACATATATGCGGATCTACATGATACCTTACTTCATTATTCTATACTTGGTATATTTTTTATATATTATATATATATTTTTATATATAAAATTTTTTTATATATATATGTTTTTGTAAATAATTTTTCTTGGAATATATATATAAATTTTTTTTGGGGAGTTTTTTTCCCTCTATATATATATATTTTCTTTCTTTTTATATATATATTTTTTCAATTACATATTTTTTCCATTATATATATTTTTTTATTTTTTAATTTTGAGAGTACCCAGTGGTCAATATCTTAATAGATGCTAATGGTCTCTTTTAGATCCGCATAGATACCATTTTATTATGTCTGGATTCTTATAATTTAATTTTATCTTATATATTTTTATTGTATATGTTCTGTTTCATATTTGGATTTGTTGTATATTCCTCATGAGGGTTCCGGCTGTCAGTGAGCGTTTATTTACGCCCACTGCCACCCTGATCTTTGAGCTCGTTTCACTACATGCGTTCCACGGTTGGAACGCAAGAATCACTATGATGATATGCGTTCCACTGCTGAAACGCGGAAGTATGTACACGCCAGTAAGGACGTACGACGTCAATCTAAGATTGCCCAATGAGAAAGCGGATGACGGAAACCCGGAAGTGCCCGATCCCGCTGTTTTTCGGAAGACCAAATAGAAGTCACCTGGAGCCATGGATATAAAAACAAGAACTTTTCGGAACAGCACTCACATCCCTGAAGAAGTCTTCTAAGACGAAACGCGTTGGATTGAGTATATTATATTATTTTATTGTATTTGTTTTTATTCATATTTGTTCCTGTATTTACACGGTACTTCAGCCGATACACCATCTGCATATTTATCCACTTACCATCTTGGTCCACTTGCTAGTGGAGACATGCTCGCTGATTGTTACCTTGATGTAAGTACAATCAGTGAAATAAACTTTTGATATTTTTGTACAGTACTACTCTATGTATATTCCTTTTTTATCCCTTTGAGGATCTAATATCTGGAGGAATTTTACCGTACAAGCCAGACATTGAATTGCTACAGATACCCTTTAAGGGAGACAAGCGCAGAACGACTATACTTTTTGTAAGTTTTCTACCTCCTGGATATCTAACTTTTTGTCCTTTCATACTTCACCATATTGTTCCATTTTGTTCTAGATCTGTTGCAAGATCCCCCCTATTTTAAGGTTGTATCTTCTATTTGATGTGCTATCCCTCTTTTTAGTGGATATTGCTTGTTTAGCCATATTTGCTATTTCTGTTTTGGTATTATTGTTTTGAGTGAGTGAGGTACACTCTTGGTGATAGCACACTCTTTATTCTTAACTTGGATTAAGGTTATAGTACACACCGTTTGCAATTTCTCGCGAGAATTACACTGGGAGCTGACCGAGGTGCTGAACGGATGGCGCGGAGGAGGAGAGAGCTGACAGGAGCTGCTGTGAAGGTAAGTTACAGCTCTGCCAGCCCCCCTCTCCCCCGGTCTGTATTATGGCAATGCAAATTGCCATAATACAGACTCTGACTCGAGTATAAGCCGAGTTGGGGTTTTTCAGCACAAAAAATGTGCTGAAAAACTCGGCTTATACTCGAGTATATACGGTAATCGAAATTTGATGTCCTGAAATGAGACACATATATCAGTGTAAAAAAACATTATCACAACATAAACACAACCTTATACTAAAGGGTTATTGTCGAAATACTAAAAAATATTACAAAAATTAGAACATATATAATAAAAAATATATATTGAAAATTTGATCGTATGCCTCCGGACTTAAAGTTCTTATTTATATTCCAGTGCAAAAGCGCTACTATCTAATCAGGAATAGAGATACATTTAAAAATTTGCTGAATAGCATTAGTTGATGTTACTTATAAATGACAAAAAAAGTCATTGGAGGTAATAGATTGAATTCATCGAGAACTCCTCACTATGAAGTAGCATGGAATAAAAAATTAAGTAAAACATAGAGTAAAATATAACTAAGACTTGCATAAAAATCCTAACAGAGAAGGAGCATGATATAGTAACATATAATTAAGAAATATATCATTACAAATTAGAAAACTACTAAAAAATAAGAAACAAATACATAAGTCCATATAGTAATAGAACCGATAATTCTATCTATATGCTTCAATATCTAGAATTCTGTCGGTATATAGAAGTATATTGATATATAGAAATAGAATATAAGACATGAATGTAAGAAAAATTGGATTAAGATATAGGTAAAAAAAGGGAAAGAGATGCATGAAGAGAGATAAATAGAAAGAAGTGAAATATGTGATTAAAACACATAAAGCCTACTCCTATCCAATACGTATACTAAATATACCATAACCACTAAAGGAATGAACTATAGTCACTATGTAGCTAGGATTACTAAAATATCCAAAGACAGAGGAGACATAATATTGGTAGGTCTATACTTCAATGGATAAGGACAATAATATAATAATTAATAACTACCCCTGTCTAAGAAATAAATAAATAATAAATAAAAAGACATAAAAAGATCATGAAAAGGTTATAGAAAGGGTCATAAAAAAGCGTTTAACTCAAAATCTACATTAAGGCCATGGGGAACCATAGTGTTGAGGGTAAATATCCATTTTGCCTCAGTTTGGTCGAGTGTAATATCTATACTTCCTCCTCTCCAATGTACATTTACTTTTTCTATGGATAAAAACGTAAGTCCTGTTGGATCGGCTCCATGCATTTCTTTAAAGTGTTTTGAAAGATTATGAGTCATCAGGCCTTTTCTAATGTTACGAATATGTTCTGCTATCCTGATTTTTAAGGGTCTCTTGGTCCGTCCTACATACTGTTTCTGGCATGGGCATGTGATAAGATATATTACTCCTGAAGTGTTACAGTTCATCTCAGTTCTGATCATATACTCTTTTGAATCATTAAGCGATGCAAATTTTGTGTTTCTAATTTCTGCCGTAGGGTTGTTCTTGCATCCCGCACATTTTTGGCATCTCAGCAAGCTCCTCCTTCTCTTCTTGTAGTCTCGGATCTAGTAGTGGGGGCTAACAGCAACTTTAGATTAGGAGCCCTTGTAAAGATAATCTGTGTTTTTTCTTCAATAAATTGTGTTAGGCTTGGGTCGCTTCTTAGTATTCTCCAATGCTTCCTAAGGATTTTCTGTATGGTTTGGGATTGGCTGCTATATTTTGTAATAAATGCTGGAGTATTGTTGGATGACTGTGTTGATTTAATTCCATTCCATAATGTATCTTCACGTGGTATGGTCAGTGTTTTCGCTAAAGCTTCTCCCAAGAGTATCTCAGGATATCATTTTTGGATGAATCTCTTTTTCATTTCTTCCAATTGTTCTCTGCACGTCTCTAATTTTGAACAATTACGTCTAATCCTCCTAAATTGATTTTGGGGATGCTCTTTATCCATACTGGTCTATGATGGCTATCAAAAGGAATGAAGCTGTTGCAGTCCACATTCTTTTTAAAAGTCTTGGTGTGTAATTCATTTTCTTCCACATATATATTCAAGTCCAAAAATTCAATTTTTTCTTTAGATTGTGCAAAAGTGAATTTTAGGTGGTATGGATTATTGTTCAAATATATTTGAAATTCTTCCAAAGATTCCTGGTCACCTTTCCATATAAAAAAAAAGTCGTCAATATAGTTGTCTCTAGCGATATATTTATATATTGCTTATAGCAACCAGTTTGATGTCCTGGATTTACTTGATTTCTATGTGTAATATATTTGATTGATGACAGTGGATATATTTTGATCACTTTTTAACCATTTGGTTATTGTATCTTTTATCCTTGTAAAAGTATAATATTGGGCAAAAAGGTTACATTCTACCCTAGATTATTTCTCTGACTGGGGTTAAGGATACCTATGCCATACAATCATCTCTAAAGCTACACTGGATGTCTAATGTCAGAATTCTAAGACCTTTATGTGAATGTATTTATAGATATCTTATAGCTTGTCAGTTCTGACAATATCTCCTCACTTTTTGCACTTTATCTATTCTACTAGTAAGCTCCTGGATAACTGTTACTATTCTTTATAGTATCTATGCCCTATCATGATATAATATTATGTATACTGATAGAAGCATTTTCCTACCATTTGGTTCAAAGATTAAGTGAGAAAACATAACTAACAGAGGGAATATATATATATATATATATATATATATATATATATATATATATATATATATATATATATATATTCATTTACATGTTATATATTTATTAAATATATAATATATATATTTTGTTACTGCTCCTTTTTTTCCCTCTATTGGTCACTTCTCACTTGATATGTAAATAAATTCAACATCTAGAGACTGTCCCCTAATCACCAATCATCATTGTTTTTATCAATCTTTACTGTCTGGCATTGCGTAGTTCGGTTAGTCCATGATTCAGGTACATTTCGGCTCAGATTTGGGGAATTAGGCTGATAACCCTGTAACGGATCACCTGGCACTCCGACTGGGTACCTCCGTTGATGGATGCTCCTAGAACTTCCTGAGGACTCCAAGCACTGCAGCAGACACCACAACCACCGAACCGGAGAAGCATATGAATGCTCTCAAGCATATGAATGCTGTAAACAGCTGAACAGGAAAAGCATTCAATCAGCTTACACTCCTGGCAATCAGCATACAATCCAATTCCCCCAATAACAAGATGACACTTCGTTTTGAGGTCAAGCACAACTGACTGTACTGGCACATACAGCCTCTTTTATTCACAATCCACAAACATAGTACTGCCACAGGGTTTTGAAATACAACTAATCAATCCGTACAATACACACAGACACTCCCACACAAATTCCTCCCCTCTGCCTGTGATATGATTACTGAACACAATGGGTAATATAATTATCACAGGCAGAGAAATACAGTTTTATAACGCATATCACAGGGACCCCAAAACATGCAATAACCCCATAAAAAGTATATCCGGGGGATCTGGGTGAACCACATATCCAAAATTCACCCAGATCCGTTTAGTGGTTTGGAAGATACAGTTTAATGCAGATTCCGCAGAACATAAACAGGCTATATAAAAAATAATTACTGTATAATGTGTCCCCTGTTGTATAGTTTAAAACTACTGCACGATGTCTTTGTGCACCAAATACCGGCGAGATGGCACCGTGTAGAAAAGTCACAACAGTCTGTGAGTTAAAATGGCCGCCATCCATTATTCTCACCATGTGCTTCATCCATTGTTCTCACCATGTGCCTCTGATACATGAAATGGTGGCCACCCAGTAACTCCACAGTATGTCCCCAGATGGTTCTTAAAGGGCCAGTAGCCGCATAATACAATACAACATGCCCAAATCAGTTCCCAGAAGGATAATACATCCCAGGGCCATAGTCGCAGGGCAAGAGGCTGGCAAGCAGTCCTCTCCAGGCACAAATGGCGGGGCTGGTTCCGCCACAAACCCTAATGGCCCAAATGTGGCAGAATTTCAGTTTATCCGGAGACCAATCTCCAAGCCTAGTAATGGTTACTATTAGCCAGTAAAGAAACTCAACTAATCCTATGTGATAAGTGGAACTGCAGTTGTAGAATAAAGTACATATGCAAAAGGCCACTGCCTAGCAAGAGTTTATAGGATATTTAAATAAATAAATACATAACTAAATAAGACAAGGTCAGAGATATCTGAATAGTGTAGCTTCACCCTGGTCAGGAAAGTGTTTTCGATCTGCTCTAAAGGTAAATATTTATAATGCTTTTATATTATTATATCTTTATATTTTTACTTTATTTGTGTAATTTTCAATGTACTATCTATTTAATGCAGTGAATAAAATTTGAACCATTCCCTACTTGCAATGATATCAGTGGTGTTTTACTAATATGTAAACTGCTAAGGAAAACTAGTTGGAAATGAAATTGATATAAATCATTAAGTGGAAGCCTACGTTGGTAGATATGAATTGTTAGTCTTCAAATGTGATAAATAAAGTGCAGAACTACTAAGTCATACATATACTTTATTTAGTTAATTGTTTGAATATGTTTTACTTAGAGACTGGTAGGCAATAGAGACAAAATAATTGCATTATGATGCAAGAAAGACAGAGAACAGTGTATGTTTTATGTGACCATGCTTATAAAGAAACTAAGTAACGGATCTAACAATACCAACCCCCGATTTTCATTTTCCACTTTCTCATTTAAGCGTCATGACCCCTTCTGTTTTGCACTGTGTTATCATTTCAGTATCCCCTTTCTCCTACTTGCATGCCACTTCTTTGTCGTCTAGTTACTCCTAATCAATATATGTTACCTCCATATATCTCATTATCCTTATCTGCTATATTATGTGCCTTTTCACATGCATTCCTGTATCTCATCTTCTTCTCTGTATTCATTCATTCCCTTTACTTCCTCTGTCAGTTCCCATAAGTTCCCTTTCTATCTCTCACCACCATCATCAATCTTTATTGATCTACTTATAGCATTCTCCTCTTTCTGGTAAGCATCTACTGCATGCTACTGCTCCGCTATGATTTTTTTCTCAGAATTGATGTATGTGCTGGCTGTGATAAGGCACCTGATGATAATCCCATGGCACCTCATGTGTCCTAAATTGGCACATTTACAAATATTTCATTTAAATAAAATTAATTCCTGGTGCCAGATACCCCTAAAGGAAATTATAAATTAATACATGATAGAACCTCCAAAAATGAAAATTAGGATTTCTATTTAGTAAATTACTTCTAAATATTTATTGACCAAACAGTTTATTTAAATAATTTGAAACCAATTTGAACAGAGGAAGGAAGCAAGCTTCATCAGCTGTTTGATTGACAGCTTGAAAGTAGCTTCAGAATGCAGTTATAAAAGTGCTGATTTGTCAAGGAAATCTACACTTTTACAATGTGCATCTAGAATGGAAAACTCCATGCACATATGTGCTCTGTGTGTGGAGTGGTCCTTTAAAGTGTAAGCTCACTAAATTAGTAATTCACCTTGCTGTCAAAATCTCTAATGAAGCAGAAAAGGATATTTCATATGTACCCCTACCTACTTATTAACCCTTAAGAGGGTACATGTGGGCACTATAGGTGACTAATGCAGAAGCAAATGCAAACAGACACTGAGTTATTCATTAAAGTGAGAATTTAAAGGCAAATTCCATTTTAAGGTCATGGTGGCTGAAGCCTAAAGCATAGCTGATAATTTTTCCATTTCAGATACTCTTTTCTTAAAGGGACACTATAGACACTCAGACCACTTTAACTCATTGAAGTGGTCTGGGTACAGCGTCCCTGTCCCCTTAACCCCGCAGTTGTAATTATTGCAGATTCTGTGAAACTGCAATAATGACCTTGCAGGGTTAAAACTGCCTCTAGTAGCTGTCAATCAGACAGCCACTAGATGCTCTTCCAGAGTCAGTGAGGAGATCAGCATCATTCAATTACTCACAGGAAAAGATTGCAGCAATGCTTTCCTATGGGGAGGGCCAAATGCACTTGTGGCATTCACCAAGCATGCACATTAGCTCCTCCCATCAGGTGACGTCGGAATGGACAGAGCACCGATCCAGCACTGAGTGACATCGGTGCTGGAATCAGGTAAGTACAGTAAGGGTGTTTTAACCCTTACTATGCCAGGAGGGCAAGGGAAGAGTGGCGTGAGGGAGCTGTAGTGCTAGGAATATAGTCTTGTATTGCTAGCACTATAGTTTCACCTTAAATTTGCTATTAACCCTGACAAAATTTAAATAGCGCTAACAAAATAAAGGCCCTCGGCTTCAAACTCCCACCACAAAAAGCTTAAAGAAAGTGAGGGATAACTTAACATAATAGGGTTTGCTATACAATGAGTGGGAAAGTCCAAACATTTAATGTAACCATTGAACACTGAAACAAATGAAAAGTAATACAAATGCAGATGTGTTTTAAAAGACAATGAACATTGTTGCAGTTAAATAAAAAACTAAATATCCAATTTGTTGAAATCATGAAATTTAAGGCAAACCCAGCTTTCATAAGTGTATATCCCGTAATCATCTTGCATTGAAAGATATATCCTTATCACACAACAGCTCATTGAATAGAAAAACTTGCTTTCCCTGTAGCTCAGATATTCACATAGTGAAATGAATGGAGCCATTATTTCTGAAGATCTTTCTCTTATTACCTGCCTGGAGGAAGTAATTCGAGTGTCCCAATTCTCCAATAAAACAGCTAGTTAACAATTAAATCATTTCACAATGAAAAGAAAAAAACAGCTATCGGGAAGGTGAACTAAAGGAATCTCTATTCATACTTTACTTGTTAATATATATTGCATAAAACTTGTAGTATTATCTACACCAGTCCAGAGAAACTATATTTATTTTTTTTACATGTGTTTGACTTAGCTTTCCATAAAACTGCATAGAATTCATTCTATGACACTGATCTTCGTTTAAAGTCCCTCATGGATTAGTCTCTGTGTGTGGTTTAAATTGTCTTGAGGCTACTAGACCCTCTCGCTAAATCCTCAAAAAATCCCACATACCTTTTTTCTTGTGCTGCACTTTTCAGTCCACCTGCCTTGAATTTGTTTCGATATTTTTTTTTTATTTTTTTTATGAGATACATATATGACGCATCTGAAACAGGACGTATGATAAGCCAAAAACTATGAAATACAAACTAAGGGTTTTTTATACTGAAGAGAGAGAGAGAGAGAGAGAGAGAGAGAGAGAGAGAGAGAGAGAGAGAGAGAGAGAGAGAGAGAGAGAGAGAGAGAGAGAGAGAGAGAGAGAGAGAGAGAAAGAGAGAGACAGAGAAAGAGAGAGACAGAGAGAGAGACAGAGACAGAGAGAGAGAAAGAGGGAGAGAGAAAGAGAGAGAGAGAGAAATAGAGAGAAAAAGAGAGAGAAAGAGAGAGAGAAAGAGAGAGAGAAAGAGAGAAAAAGAAAGAGAAAGAAAGAGATATTTTTTTCTTTCTTGTATATTGACACTCCAACAACATGAGAACTCAAACAAGATGCAGTTCAGATAGTCCTGACTTGAACACTAAAAGTCATATATTTGACATCCCCATAAAAATTAGAGGATGTAAATGTCTCCTGTTTGCAATTAATTTAATAGAAAGATGTATAATAAGAAAAATATCTGGTTAATAGTGAGTCTTTCTGTAAAACACAATATGCCCAACTATTTACTAGTGTGGAAAATACAATTTTCAAGCCAAAATTAATTATCTATCTAGGAGGTCTGCAAAAACCTCTCAACAAATGTAATTACATTAATTTGGTGTAGCCTCAGGGCCTTGTGGAATCTACAGAGAAAAGTAATAGGCTTAGACATGGAAAAGATAAACAAAAAATAATAAAATTACTACTATTCTGTGGAATTAAGTGTGACATTTAAGGGGGCATGGTAAAAGTACAAGATGGTAAAGATAAATAAAATAACATGAATGAACAAGTTTTGCTTCCTATGTAGTTTTCAGTATAAATTAAAGTTATTGTTGATATAAATGAGGATGTATATCCTCACAGAGACTTTTTTCAGGATCCTGATTAAAATCCCTTGTTGGAATAAAATGTTGATGCTCAATGTGTGTTCCTACTGGATTTGTAAATAAAGGCAAATTTAAAAAAAAATGTGTTTGCTTGCTGCGCTCTTTAAGTACCTGGCTACATGTTTGTACCCTGGTAATTTCGATTGGTTAATTGTCGAGTGTTGGGTACTGTGGTTTTAATATGTTGGACCTTGCAACTTAAGGGTCTCAGTAGAAATGCAGGATAAAGTCTGAAACGCAATGACTGATCATGTTCATTTGCACGTTGAGCTGGTAATGCTGGCATTATTGTTGAAGCATGATTTCCCTGCAGTATAGTGCCCAAGGTGGACTTTCCTAAAGTCCAACTTGAGATATGTAGCTGAAGCATAACTAACGTATCGGGGGTGGGAGGGGGAGTTAATATAAATATCTAATAAAGATTAAAAAATTACTGTAGTTTATTTTTTCATTTCATTCTTGTTGTATTCAGATGTTTCATTATTAATTTGTTTAAATATAATATTAGATAACATTGGTAGAATAGCATCTTTAAATTAAAGGAAAACCATAAGTTTAAAAATAAACTTATTTGTGTTAACCTTCAAACACTGGGTAAAGTTTTTTTTTTTTTTTTTTTTTTAAATTTTTTTTTTTTGCAGTGCACATTAGGCTAACATACAGGCTAGTGGTGCCCCAAAGGCATTCCACTTGCGGAGATCCAAACATAGGTTTCAATGGGGTATATAGGAACAGTGCACAATTTTTCTTTTTAAATACAAGAGAATCAAGATTGCTGTTAAGACATGAAATTGCATTCAAGCTAAGGTACAAGATTAGAGAGAGCAAAATAAAATAATATAAGATTACACAGAGTTAGCATTGGAGATTAAAGCGTTGCTGTTGCAGAGTATGCATCAGTAAGAGGTTTGATGAGAATAGCTTAAAGACTCCTGCACTTGTGGGCTAAACTAACTATGGTATAGAACATGCTGAACTGAATATTAGAACTTTAGTGAGGCATGTATAAACTAACAATAAAGGTTGCTTGTGCTGCATGAAACAGTAGAGTCCCTCAAGGTAAATAACGCTCAGTCCTGTAAATATTGCACAGCTCTCGGCTGTTGTTGCCGCCAGCGGCCGCTCGCTGCAATTATTCAGTCCGGTGTCAACCGACACCCATGGTAGGTAGGTGCTTACTGAGGGCTGATGGCTTCTCCAGGGTTATTGATTGTAGGAGGCAACGTACTTTGCCCTTTCGGTCTTGGGTCAGTTTACAGGCTGGTGTTTTTAAGCCATGGGTCTGGGGGCTATGGGGCCGCTGTGGGCCGCGTTTGGCTCGGAATCTTGGGTCCGGTGAGGTGGGTGTACGTGGGACGTGTGTGGCTCTTTTGTCCTTGCTTGCGTGGGAACGGGAGATTTTACCTGCCCGTCCAGTTGTCGTGTCCCGCTTTGCTGGTTGATTGTAGTTACCCCACAGGGCGGTTGCTCTTGGGGCCCTCGGTAGTGCGTCATAGTGGCGGCGCCTGGTTGCCGGGCGCATCCATAGGGCCACTGCTTTCATAGCTTGGTAGTTTGTCACTCCACAGTTGTGGAGTACTGCACAGAAGTTTTTATATAGCCGGTCCAACGCCTCTATGGGCTGTATCGGTCGCTTGGGGTATGAGCCTCTTGTTTGGGGCCTGTGTTGGGCCGCCATCTTGGTGGTGCCTCTTCTGTTTTGTGACTCTATAGGCCGCGTGGCCCGGAGGTACGGCTGCGGTTTTCCACCGGTTGAATCACTTACTAGTGTGTCGTGGACTTGTTTGGCGGGTTGTTGCTTGTTGCTTATTCTGGATACGCTTATGTCCGCCATCTTGGGTGCCCCAGGTCCCACCTTGCGTGATGGAGTTGCAGGCATACTCATGTGGTGTCGAGTATGGGGCTCCCCGCCCGGCGGGGACCGGGATCTCCCCCACCGGTCCATAGGGGGGGGGGGTAAGCACTCGTAGTCGCTTGCGGCTGTTTGCCTTTGGCGGGAAAGCGGCCGTCTTTCCCTGCCTCCTCTCGAGCTAGGCCCCGCTCTGCCGTCGCGGTGCTCGGTCATCCCGGGCGTCGAGTTTGATATCAGTGTGCTCCGGTAGGCTTCCTCCGTGTCATGGGCACACTGGTAAGAGGATTTGAGACCTATGGCTCGACAGGTGGGCATTAACAGCGCCCGTGTGGCAGGAGCTCCTGCTGCACACGTCTTGCCAGTTCGCTGGTTAGGCTCTGCCCTGGGTAAAGTTATGGTGATCTCAGTCTAATCTAATGCGTCTAAAATTTATGTACGTCCTATGGAGCATGTGCAACAATTGCCATATTTCACCACTCAGATGCTTCTAATTAAAAATTATTGAATGCAATGCTTGGAAGATTGAACTTCATTCAGAGTCATCATCTAGTGCATGCTGATGCTGAAGGCAAAGATCTCTGAGGTCTTAAAGAGTTACTTCAAGCACCATGACCACTTCAATAATTTGAAGTGGTCATGGTGCCTAGAGTCTGTATGTGCAGTGTTTTGCTGTTAAACACTGCGCATATTTAGCCCCTCAGCTGCTGGGAGTGTATCTCCACCTCCATCAGTTCATTGGGGTGTCACACAGAATTCCATTCATTGGTTGAGAGCGGTCAGCTGACACTCTCAGCCAATGCATGGCAAAGGCTGCAGCACTGGACCACCAGGGAGCATCGGAGTCTAACGGACAACAAAGTGAGGTGGCAAAACATTGTTAGACAGTTTACCAGATCACCGGAAAACCAGGCCAGGGTACTCCTTATATCATAACAATGACAACAGGCTCTAGGGGCCACAATGCTTGGAATAACCTTTTAGGAAGTCCCTCACAGCCATGGAGGTGTGCTCTCTGGCAAATGCAAAGATTGATAATTTACTTTATTAGAGCAAGTGGACAAAGTCTATGCACCAAAATCACTTCATGAAGAAGAACTTGTTTTGGTGCTTCATTTGGTGATTGAACCTTCCACAAATTCTTGTATGTCATTCTATTAATCATTTACATTTTAATATGAACTCTTATAGGAATATGGATTTTAGTCTTTATTATTATTATATCATTATTTATTAATCAAGTACGGTTAAAAGGTCTCCACTGACCTTAAAGATTATGCTGGGAAACCACTGACATGCAGTTAACGAAGAAAATAACAATATCATTAGACTGTAATTAACTATACTGTAATTGCTTTAGGGAATACATCCATTGCCCCATAGAACAAATTGCTAAAAAAAAGTGCTTCTGGAAAATTTCTATTAAAGCGAAAAAGAAATGAACATTATAGTAGTTTTAACCAGGTTAAATGTAAAGGATACCTGGGTTATTATCTTTTTCTCTTTCAAGTGGGGGTAAAAGTATAAACACAAGAAAAATAGATTGCATTTTATGGCAACACAGTTCTAGAAAAAACATATAATAGATAAATTAATAGCCCAATGTAGTTCTTTTAAAAGAAAGCCATGCATATGAATACAATAAAATTGTATTGAATTTGATAGATACATCCTTCAAAATATCATATTTATTAATTTATCTCCCAATAAAATTCTGATACATTCCCAAAATGATGATGAGTTTTTTGATACAATTGTAAATTAAATAGTGATTTAAAATTAGGACAAATGTTATTAAACAGGGTTAACAACATGACACATAATAAAATATGCAGTAGTGATTTGAATTATTAGCAAATTAGAGTCTAAAACATGTTGTTATTACTACTAAAATAATAATAATAAAGATAATAATAAAATATATCAAAATATATTATATAATAATGTATGATCTAAGAAGGTAAAAGAGTAAATATTTTCCAATTAATATAAAATATATGTTTGATTACGGTTTTATAAAAAAAAAAAATTATATATTTAGTTCAAATACACAAATGTACAAACAATTTCTGGCTCTTTTGACTTAAATCTGTTATTTTGTTTATCATTGCATCTCAATGTTCTGTACATGAAATACATGGCACAGTTTTGAGAAAGGAAAAATATAAATCCATAAAACACACAAAAAAATGAAATGGTCATGAAAAATACTTGTGCAAAACATGAAATCAAAGTCATAATTCATTCTAGAACACTGTCTGCGACTGTGATCCAGACATTTAAAATCATTAATAATGTAACACACACGTGGCAAATTATAAATAACATTTCTATCCTTTATGGGATCTTGAGTTTCCAGGAAATGTCCTTTAATATTATCTCTAAAATCAATAAAGTACAAAGAAAAAAAGAGAAGAAAGAAATATCTTAAGATTGAGAATCTTTTCAGGCATGTTCTATTAGTGATTTTCCAATTATTAAAATTATTTATTGCTTTTTCTGCATCAGCTACAGTCAGTGCAAGTTATTAAAATAAATTGCAGTTGTGTGGATGGGTTAGAATTAAACTGGATTTTTCATCTGCATTTTACGCAAATCCTCTTTCTGCTTTCTTTTTAAGCAGGATGGCTTGTCAGAGACTAAGTAGTGTGCCTAAATATAAATAGAAAAAGAAATAGCAACATCTGGGATAGGTTGCAATCAGCAGCACAGCTATTATATTCTTCTCTAACACAGTTTTCATGGCAAGTGAAGAATCCCAGCAAATAAAGATGTTATGATGATCAATGCATACACTTAACCAGAGCATGTTTATAAGATAATTATACCACGATATGTTTGATTAATTTAGTTTAAAAATAAATATTACTTCTGCCTACGCTGTGTATGAACATGTGCAATATATTGATGATATTTATTAAAATAATCAGCATAAGAAATTCTAGGATAGTTCACCAGAACACGGATGGTGGAGATTTGCCAATGGAATAACATATGTTTGGCTAAGTCGGGTGAGTTGAAGATTTTATTTTATTTTCTCAAATTGGTTCTTATAGCTTAATTTTGCATGACTTTTATTAATTCTCCATATTTCCCAGGACTAAACCATTTAGAGATTGAAGACAATTTGCCTTTTTAACAGACTTCAGAGATTTTGTTGTACCATGAATGTAAAAAACAAACAATCAAACCAAACGCAAGGCGATTTTCCTATTGGAACTGACAAGTAATGTACAAATGGTAAAAGTTAACAAATGATGAAGCTATAATCACTTACTGCCTGTTAAAACTTGGCGTAACAACTGTGTGCTTTGCAAAGGTTAACACACTAAAAATATCTTTAAAAAATATCAACACATATAGGCATTGCTGTCAATGGCATTGCTGTGAACCCCTGACTCTTTGCAAATTATTTTGTCCCAACCATTCTCTGTAAACATACTCTGTAATAGGCAACTGTCATTGGCAATGGTGCAGGGCTCCATACTGATAGAGAACTGCACCATTGGCAATAAGACCAACATGACAGTGTAGAGTACGTTCAATGCTGAGGCCAGCAATGGAATGAAATTGGGTAGAGCTGTGTACCCCCATGTTGTAGACTCATTTATTTACAACAGGTATAGGCAACCTTTGACACTCCAGATCAGGGCTGGACTGGGAATAAAATTCAGCCCTAGCATTTTTTATTCAAAGCGGCCCACTGAAAAGGGGGCGGGGCCAGATAGGGTGTGTTTTGTCATCCCAAATGACAAGCACGCCCCATCTCAAAGTGATTCAAGTTGGTTCAATGCTCTTCCAGGGCATGAGAAAAGGGCCCTGTATTTGTTCTGCACAGTGCAAGCAAATTTAATAACATGCTTGCATTGTTTGCTTGAAACTTGTCTCAGGGGTTTCCATAATTGGGATACTCACTGTATCCCATTTATGGAGACACTATGTGTTTGCTTAAATGGAATCTAGTGTGTGTGTAGGTGGTGCAGCGTCTGTGTGTAGGGGACCTAGTGTGTGTTTGAAGGACTCAGAGTGTGTATAGGAGATCTAGTGAGTGTGTATGTGTGCGTGTATAGAGGATTCAGAGTGTATATAGAGATCTAGTGTGTGTATATCTGTAGATATCCAGAGTTGGGTAGGAATCTAGTGTCTGCCTGGAATTTAATGTGTTTAGGGGTGCAGTATGTGTGTAAGGGGTTCTGTAGTGTATATACATATATGTTTATTGTGTAGTATTGTGTGTGTGTGTGAGTGGTGCAGCGTGTTTCGGGGCTGCTGTGTGTGTGAGGTGTGCAGTGTGTGTGTGTACTGTGTGTGTTAGGATGCTGTGTGAGGGTGATGTGTGTGTTAGGGTGCTGTGCGAGGGTGATGTGTGTGTGTGTTTTAGGGTGCTGTGTGAAGGTTCTGTGTGTGTGAGTGAGGGTGCTGTGTGTTGGGGTGCTGTGTTAGGGTGCTGTGTGTGTTAGGGCGCTGTGTGTGTTAGGGTGGTGTGTGTGTTAGGGTGAATTGTGAGGTTGCTGCGTGTTAGGGTGATGTGTTAGGGTGCTGTATGAGGGTGATGTGTGTTAAGGTGATGTATGAGGGTGATGTGTGTTAGGGTGCTGTATGAGGGTGATGTGTGTTAAGGTGATGTATGAGGGTGATGTGTGTTAGGGTGCTGTATGAGGGTGATGTGTGTTAAGGTGATGTATGAGGGTGATGTGTGTTAGGGTGCTGTATGAGGGTGATGTGTGCTAAGGTGATGTATGAGGGTGATGTGTGTTAGGGTGCTGTATGAAGGTGCTGTGTGTTGGGGCGCTGTGTTAGGGCGCTGTGTGTGTTAGGGTGGTGTGTGTGTTAGCATGCTGTGTTAGGGTGCTGTGTGTTAGGGCGCTGTGTGTGTTAGGGCGCTGTGTGTGTTAGCGTGCTGTGTGTGTTAGGGTGATTTGTGAGGGTGCTGCGTGTTAGGCTGATGTGTTAGGGTGCTATATGAGGGTGATGTGTGTTAGGGTGCTGTATGAGGGTGATGTGTGTTAAGGTGATGTATGAGGGTGATGTGTGTTAGGGTGCTGTGTGAGGGTGATGTGTGTTAGGGTGCTGTGTTGGGGGAGGCAGGTTAATGCCAATACTGATGTGTTATTTTTATAATAAAAAAAAAAACAGACATTATTCTCCCCCCCTTCCCTTCATTTCTTACCTGTAGCCTGGAAGGGGGGGCTGCTGACATCCATCCCTGGTGGTCCTCGTGGTAAGTGAACTCTAGCCCTTTGTGGCTTGAGTTCACTCTCGCGAGACCCGGCCGGTTGCCATGGCAACGGTCCGGATCTCGCGAGAGAAACCCGGCGGAGCTGCAAGTTAGAACTCCGCCGGGTCCTCTCTCCAGGCTGGCTGTCTCCCTCCCTCTCTCCCCTGCCGGCGGCCGCATTTGACAGCATGTGGGCCGGTGAGGGAGATATTTGATCTCCCCACCGGCCCTTCATGGAACACAGCGGGGCCGGCGCTCAGATAGCGCCGGCCCTGCATAGACCGGCTGGATCTCCCCGGCCTCGGCCAGTGGCCATCGCGGCCCACCGGGCATTTGCCCGGTTTGCCCGATGGCCAGTCTGGGCCTGCTCCAGATTGTGTGGACTACATCTCCCCTGATGCTTTGCCTATATTGTGGCTGTAGGAGCAGTATAGTAGATGTAATTCACAACATCTGCAGTGCTGAAGGTTGCCTACTGATATACAATAAGATTAGGGGGTTGGTATTTAGGGATGGTTAATGTAAGAGGGAACTAAGTTTAGGAGTGGTTTAGAGTTTGGGGCCATGCCTGCCTATGAAGATGCTGTAAACCAGGGGAGGGCAAAAGGTAGAAACCCAGATAATGTAGAGCTGCAACTTTCACGTTGCTTTGCCATTCTAAAGGTTGGCAAAGCATCATGGCAGATGTAGTTATACAACATCTGAGTATCTATCTTTTGATAAGCAACAAGTTCAGTTCCTTAACAATATCACAATCTGTAAAAGAAAAAGAACTATAGAGCTTACCACCCAAATCCCAATAGGTGGGTTCTCCTCCCATATGAAACATAGGAGTGCTGCAGCAATGCCAGGTCCTGAATATAGGAACGAACAAACAAACATTAAAAAAACTTAAAGTGACAATAAAAAAACCTTATCCTTTTTTTTAATTAAAATCATATTAACAAAGTGAAAATAACTCACAAACAATGCATGGAGGCACAGCAGTAATGATGCTTACACAATCTACTTTTTGTTCAAACCTGCTGTAAACTGTAACTCTATGAGTCTCAGCCAGTAGAAGCAAATGTTTCTTCATTAAATGCAAAGTGCAGGTTATAAAATTTCAAATTTACAAGCTCTAGACAAATCAGTGGGAGATCAATGTTTGGAAGGTGGGTTGTCCATATTCCATAACTCTGAATCACTACAATCACAAAACAAACAAAATGGAAAATGGACAAATCTAATCTATGAAAGCAATAAAACACCACAAATTAATATACCAGTATGTGAGAGGCAAAGACTTACACCTGATAAAGCTTAGGTAAAATAAAAGATCAGAACATTTCACTAGAAACGAAAAAGATTATTAAACAAAATCTGGTAAGCAACATGAATTTTTCAGCCGGAAGAAATCTTATCGTAACTCTAGGGATCCCTTTCTGAGTAACTGGTTTTGGTATTGAGGGCCAGTCCCTTAGATGCTTCTACTTTACCTGACAAAAGACCTTGTCTCTCGCTCTCTGGCCAACCCTGAACCTTGAATTTTACAGCCAGACTTCCTCTGGTGTAGTAATATCCATTTTATTTATATTTTGTTACGTTGTAAGGGCAAAGTTAGTATTACAGGAAATGCAAAAAGCTTCCACATAATGACGATTAGACTTGAGCATTACTGAAAAATGTGGTTCTGACAAATCACATCGTCCAAAAAATATTGGCAGGCTTAGTTACTAAAGTGAGAATTCAAAGTCCCATCTCCACCTGCCATTTGAGGTTCCGCCCAGTGCCAGTCTATGAGGTCCCCCAGGGAATAAGGACCGCCAGCCTCCTCTCCCGTTGGCTTTGGCTGCAGCTGGGGATCTGGGCCGGCTGCCCAGCATCCATGTGGGGCTGGTGGAGAGACTTCGGTCCCATCTCCACCTGCCTGTTGGGGTTCCTAACAGGACCAGTCTATGAGGTCCCCTACTTCGGGTACCTCTTGCTGCCTCTGGGGAGAGAGGCTTACCTCCTTTCGTTGGAGACTCCTTTTCCTCACTTTAGCCAGCAGGAACTCTTGGTCCCTCTTTGTTTGGCTTTCGACGGTTACCTGGTTCCAGGTCACCTGGAAGGTATCCATGGACACATCAGGGCCATACCAGGCCACTCGCTACCTCACCTCGGCCAGCAAATCTTTGCAAGAGTCACAGTATGCCATACTTGCCTGTTCCAAGTCAATGGACACCTCATCTTCCATGGGGGCTGCATGAATGCTAGCGTTGCCCTCACTATGATCAACACATGACCGGTGTTTCCAGGGTGCTTCTCCTCACACTAGGACGTCATCCCGCTGCTGCCACCAATGTGACGGACCACCTGGCACCCTGACCGGGTACATCTGTCAATCGCTGTTCCTAGTACTTGTGAGTACCATAAGCACTGCACTGGAACACCATAACCACCGTAAACCCCACAAACCGCCGCAGCTTGGTTGGGGTCTCGCCGTCCTCCACCCACATTATTAAATCTAGATTTTTTTTTTATAATGAATGGAATGTTGATGGTGCCAGTACCAGTGATACTGATGCTTATGGTATTGGTGGTGGTGGTTGTAACTATAGAGGTTATGGTGACGGTAACATTGACAGTGGGTGAGCTACTTGTGCCAAAGGTTGACGGTGCAGGAGATGCCTCAACTGTCTCTGTTGTATGAGATGATTCTTCAGCAGATACATATGGAGATGGTGGACAAGCTTAAAGAGGGGAGAGTAACAACTAAGAAAGACTGCAGCCAGGGACGGCCTTCGGCCTTTAAGCTCCCTGTGCGAATAATCTTCACAGCACCCCCCCCCCCTTCATCCATGTATGATGTAATGTTTGTGTTGTCTGTGATAGGTGTAATGACTGTTTGTGATATGTATGCTATGTGTTGGCTGTGTTTGATATTTGTAATGGGTGTATTAACAGTGTGTGATATGTGTGTATTAGTTGTATGTGATATTTGTGCTGTTTTTTTTCCTGTGTGTGATGGTTATTTAATTCAAATAAAAACATGCATTTAGGCCTGTATGTGAATGCAGGTGTGTATTTTTGCAGAGTTATGTGCACAGAGTCCCACAGTCAGATGCACACAGTTATACATATACACTGTCAAATCCATCACATGCACATAGTCACAGGCAGATAGTCACAAGCACAGGATCAGGCATAAACACACAGGTACAGGCAATAACACACATACACAGTTACAGGTAGATAAACACACTCACACACAATTACAGGCAGACAGCCACACACACACACACACATACAGTCTTACACACACATACTTACATGCAGTCACACATACACAGTCAGCCACACACATACACACACAGGCAGACAGCCACACACAGGCAGTCACACCCACACACAGGCAGCCACACATACACACACAGGCAGACAGCCACACACAGGCAGACAGCCACACACAGGCAGACAGCCACACACACACAGAGGCAGGCAGTCACACACACACAGGAAGACAGCCACACACACAGGCAGATAGCCAAACAAACACACACAGGCAGACAGTCACACACACTCACACACAGGCAGACAGTCACGCACACACAGGCAGACAGTCACTCACACAGAGACACACACAGGCATGGAGTCACACACACAGACAAACACACAGGCAGATAGTCATACACACAGACACACACACATGCAGTCACACACACAGACACACACAGGCAGAGAGTCACAAACACAAACATACACACGTAGACAGACACACACAGGCAGACAGTCACACACACACAGACACAGTCACACACACAGGATGACAGTCACACACACAGACACACAGTCACACACAGGCAGACAGTCATACACACACAGGCAGTCACACTCACACTGACAATCACACATAGTTACCTCTGTTCATAGTAAAGGCAGTGCAGCTCCTGGAGACTGTTTGTTGGGGAAGCAGGGACTCCTTCCTGCTTCCCTTGCAGCAGTTACCCGGCACTTTTAGCTCCGTCCCCATCGAATGGGAAGCTCCGCCCCCGCCGCAAATTAATATTATTTTTTTAAATCCCGGCTGGCCATGTGTGAGCTGTGCGGCCGTAGGGCACCCACTGCTCCATGGCGCCCTGTGCGGCCGCACAGCCTCCGACCCCTAAGGCCAGCCCTGAGTGCAGCAGTGTCTCCTTCGTGGTGTTCATAGGATCCAATCCTCATTAAACATTGGATCCTATGAATCCCACGAAGGAGACACTGCTGCACTCTTGATTAGTTGTTTCTGGAGTTCACCAAGAGAGCACCATGATTGAATTAGGTGTAGTAGAAGGAGTTGTTGCAGCAGGAAAAAGATGGAAAAAAGCAGTTGCCGCCTGGATATTGAATAGGGCATAAGGGACATGCTGCTTACCCAACTATTTTGAGGTTGAATACTACTAAAAGTGGTGGTGGAGGCACAAATGCTTCTCATAGAGGTTACATGCATTAAGAAGCATTGAATCCAATGCTTCTCTATCAGAAGCAGTGAACACATCACTGTGATGTGCGCATTCGAGAGTGGCGAGATAAGCTGAATGACAGCTCATCTTGCTGTTAAAGCACACACACCTAGTGTTCCCATGGGAGAAAAGAGCAGAGAAAAAAAGGAGGGGAGTATGGACAACACTGAAGGTGGTGAGATTGGACAAGGGAAGTAGAAAAGAATAAAGGACTATAAAATATCTGAGGAGGCAGGGAGGGCTATGAGTGCTGACAACACAGAAGGAGGGGACAGTTTTTCATTGAGCCTCATGCTTGGACAGGCTTTCATGTGCTCTAATAGTGATGCAGGCAAGAGTAGAAGCTCATCACGTCTGTTGCCTGCATCTAGTAGTGCTGAAAACAGACATTTTGCTACGTACAGAACTCACATTAGTCACTCCAGAAATGAGTTACAGGCGAACTAGGTCACTTGTGTGGGACGTGTAACTTATTCCAGAACAAATTCACTGATTTGTATAAGCTAAAATGCTGCACCATGACCACCTCTAAAACACATGTGGTAAAGTACTTATTTTTACAATATACTGTAGTAGAATTACAGTGCTTCCCCAAAAAGTTGCACTTTACACTCAGACCATTGCACTCTAGATTGTATCATTCTCCTTATTTGAACAACTGCAACTTAGCCATGAAGCAAAAGATGACGTAAAGTCACAGAGCGGGGTTGCCAAGTGCTGAGGCACATGGTGCATAAAAGTCACCAATGCTTGGCAGATTCTTTAGCTGTAGAGTTCCAAACATGCACTGGCATTAATATCAGCACAAAAACTGTGCAGAAGTAATTTCATTGAATGGGTTTCCATGTCTGAGCAGCTGCATGCAAACCTCACATCCCAAAGTATAATGGCAGACGTCGGATTGAGTTGTGTAAAGCATGGAAACTGTTATAACTGCAAAGAGGGGACCAACTACATGTTAATGTCTATGTATTTAGAATGTGATGTCATAAATGTCCTGTGTTTGTGTAAATATTGAGTGTCCCAATACTTTTGTCCATATAGTGTATGTGCATGTATCAAAGTATAAATACGCATGCATGTATCAGAGAGAGAGTGTGTGTGTGTGTGTGTGCGGGTGCAGGTGTGTGTGTGTGTGTGTCCAAAATGGCATCATGGCTGAGAACTGAGTACATATTGGTCAATGTATAGGTGAGAGGATTACAGCCTGTGATTACAGCCTGTGAGCAAAAAGTCTTTGTTACATATTGAGAAAAGTTATTTATTTACAACTCTGTTTTCCTATCTGTAACTTAATTTGTTAGTAAATTATTATTTTTATTAAGGTTTTCTTTCCAGACAAAACCTTTGTTTTTGTTTTCATTAAATAATGTGTTACCCCCCAAAAAATACATTTAAACATTATTTTCCAGGATATCCAAAATGCTGGTGGTGTTTATTTTTATTTTTTTTTTTTTTGCAAACGTCTTGGTATTAGAGGGGTTAAAAACTTCTGATTAAAATAGAAAAGGTGATGCATGATGCATTCATTTAAGGATTTGTAATGCCCATCTCTTTCACATAGTATGCTAAATAAAACTTAATAAAAAATTATAGAATTATAAAATGAGGCATTTACAGAGTTAATCAGAAATGCCACAATCTTATCTCCACTTCCCAATTCCATTACCAGGCCAGAACATTAAATGATGTGAAAGGAAACAATTAACAATTGCTTACTGTTGCTTTTAGTGATCTCCCTGTGTAGACTAAAACAATTGCCTTACAACAACGCTAATGAGGCATTGATTGCATTTTTTTATTGGATTCTTATGGTATTTAAATGAAGAACAACTCTGGAGCCATGTTCTAAAATCACACAATTGCACAGGAGCCTTTTGTTAGTTTTCGTTGAGACCAAAGCACTTTGAGAAAGTTGCCACACAACTGCTTTTTATTTAGAAACAAGACAACAAAGTAACTTAGGGTCAAAGAATGCATTGAATTGCTTGATGATAGGTCAACTTTAAGAAACACTATAGAATCAGGAACAGGAACATCTATTCCTGAATCAATATGTTAAAACCACCATTCAGCCCCCCTCACTCCACTTTATTCCAGTTTGCTGGACTTACCCAACCGTTACTGGCTCTGCCCCGATCTGCTTCCTTTGTTGATCTGACATCATCTGAATTTATCATTAAAACCAATCACAATTCTTTCCCATTGGAAAGCATTGGAGTGGCTGAGACTGTCAAGGAGGCAGATCAGGGGCAGAGCTAGCACAAGCCAACACAGCCCTGACCAAACAGCATCTCTTCATAGAGATGCATGAAATCAGTGCATCTCTATTAGGAAAGCTCAGTGTATCCATGCAGAAGTTGGAGACACTGAATGTCAGTGCTGCGCACTGTGCAGCACTGCCCCTGGTATTCTTAGGTTGTACTGTAAACACTGCCTTTTCTCTGAAAACACGAGAACAAATACAATAAGCTATAGTTATTCTGGAGACTATAGTGTCCCTATAAATTTGGACAACACATTACTGTATTACAAATTAATATGAAGTGAATGCTAGAAAATAGCATGTAGAAGAAGTGGGAGAGAGTGTTTATTACACAGAATCATTAGAATGGCAGAATGCAGTGATTGCTACACATGTGGACAGTGATAATCAGTAATTATTATCTTACCATTGGAAGTGCAGGATGGTGAATAGAAACTGTCTCAGACTGGAAAAAGTTGTTGAATGGCTTTTTAATACATAATATTAAAAAAAAAATCAATTTTATATATATGTATATTAATTTATTTTATTTATTTATTTGAAATATTGGGGAGGCCCTTTAAGAAAAATAATAAAATCTGGCAAATTTTAGTCTAATTTGTACAAAAAGAGCTTTTTACCTCTTTTTCTGTCCCATTAGCCAACAGTTAGACTCAGTATCTTGTGCTCATGCAACTTATTGATTAAAATGGATTATGATCAAATTTTACAGTCTTAGTATAGAAAACAAAAAAAAGATTCAACCTGAGCTGCAGAGGCTCCCACCGTAGTCCCAACAGTGTAGTGTAGTCAGCAAACAGAGAAAAAAGTTCTGTGCATCCGGTTAGCTTGTGCATACCCAGCTTGTGTCCTTAAATACTACAGTTTATATAAGGACACAATTCAAACAAACGTTTCGGGCACAAGCCCTTTTTCAATGCTAATGCCCAAAACGTTTGTTTGAATGTTTCCCTCAAATAAACTGTAGTAGCACCTGGGTGTGCACAAACTAACTGGATGCACAGAACTCCATTGCTTTCTCTGTTTGCCACCATTCACTGCAAGTGTGTTGTCCTGTTGTAAGTTCTGCATTTGCATGATGCCTGGAGAAAACATGGCAGAAGTGGTTAATTGTAGCTGGGAACAGATAAATATTAGATAGCTCATCTAATAATAATAAAACAAAACACAAATGGGGTCCATGAGTCTTAGCCCTAGAACAGCTCTCTCAGCCCCATCTCCACTGCACTGCAATGTGGAATTAGAAAAGCATGTGGTTAACTGGGGACAACAAATAGTGTTTAGCCCAATTATTACAGAATTCAATGGCTAGTGGTTTCCCTCCAATTGGCAGCTCTTTTATCAGGTATGATGAGCATGTAAATAGTGCTACAATGATGCAAAAATGCATCATGCTTTACTTAATTGACTTGCATATGTAGATTTGCACAACTGATAAATACTGTATTTTCTATATTATTCTGACATTTGACATATGCAAATATGCAGTGTAATTTGAATAGGTGTAAGAGTTACAGGGTTATTTACTAAAGTGAGAATTATTGGGCATTCAAAGGGAAATTCAAATTTTAAGGCCAAAGTAGCTGAACTAGAAAAAAATGGAAATATTCTTCCATTTTGACTATTTTGGTTTTACTAAACCAACCTACATATGTGTTTAATCACAAACAAACAAAATAAATGAAATAGTCAGGGCCACTGGCTCCCAGCCCCAGGGATAGCCAAGGGCAGGAAGGCATGGCACTGCTGCCACCTGCTCTCCCTTCAAAAAAAGGTGGCTACCCCTAATGCAACACTTGTATCAAAAGAAAGAAAAGCAAGGTTCCTTAAGACCCAAGAAAACCTTGAAGTGGGGGAACAGGATAATAAAAATAGTGATGCACCAATCTTTATTAAAAGCTATGGGTAACATGTTAAAACCAAATGAAATGAAAGGGATCCCTAGAAAAGCTGCAATTTGAAGAAACAGTCCATCATCAGCCTGTTAACCACTTGGATCCTATACTCACTCACATCGTTGTATGCATTGACAAATTGTAGTATTTGTTGTTTTATGCTTTTCTATGGATCCCTTTCATTTCCTTGGGTATTTTGTGTAAATAAATTTTTTAAGTCATTTTTATCATTTTACCCCTAGTTTTCAATAAAGGTTAAGGCTTCCATTATTTTTTATTATCCTGTTCCCCCACTTCAAGGTTTTCTAGGATTTAAAAAAAAACTTTGTTTTTCTTTCTTTTGATTAACCTGCATGTGTAGACTTTTGCAACAGATAAATGCAGCATGAAGATAGTGCTATTAAACCTTTATTTACCTGCATTTTCTTTAATATTATATATTGTGCAATGCCATTTAAATATGTGTAATGGTTACAGGATTATTAATAAAGTGAGAACCGTTGGGTATTTAAAGTGAATGTTGAAATGGAAACAGAGCTTACTTCGTACATTTTTCCATATTGGCTATTTTGACATTACATTTGAGATTCACCTTGAATGTTCTTTGCATTCACGACGGATGTCAATTCAGTGATTTATCCTGTAAACGTCACCTAAACAGAACTAAACTGCTCTACATATACATAGTGGAGACAGTATTTTGCACAATAGACCTACTTGACATCATGACAGATTCCAGCATTCACTTGATCATTTAAGTACAATTTGATATAATTAGTTAGAAATTAGCTGTAAAACTTGGTTCTTTTATTTATTTATTTTTTGACCATATGTAGCATTGTTTTAAGGAGGAACAGGTATCCTTTAAAAATTGTGTCAGGATGGTTGTCTATGGGGTTAAGTGTACCATAATCACCACAATTAGAGGCTTTCTAATATTTAAAGTAAAAGGCTGTCATTCACACTGCACGAACAGACACAAGTCTTGGACTTAGGGCATATTGCCCTTTTTAAGAACATTCTTTGGGATTGTGCAAATCTTTTTGACCTTTAGCAGTATAATGTCTTGTGATCTTAGTGGTACAGCTTTTCAGAATAGATTTGTAACTTTGGATGCAAAGAATTTCAGAAAAAAATATACCCTAAAACAATATGTTTGCTAATTGATTTTCATATAGAGTATAGGCCTGAGGTGTTGTAACTGATACTGAAATAGAAGAAAAGGATTGAGATAATACTTCAAAAAGGATAAACCAAACCATATGGCCAGCTACAATACTACCCTTTGCTTTAAATTCACAGATGAAACATTGAATAAAGAGGTTTGCATTTGTACTTTTTACACTAATAAAGGTATTCTATTCAGGCCCCTTTATCTTTCTTAAATACACGTAGTAATGAACTTAATATATTAACATAAAAACACTTTCTTAAAAAATATTTTAAAAGTATATATATTGTTGTATATATTATGCGTGTTAGATGGAAAACAGAATTTAATAAGCGACAAGAAAATAAAAAAAGTTAAAAATGACATAGCTTGAATTGCCCCTCTTTAAATGATATAGTGCAATTATTTAGATGTATTAATGTAAATTAGAATTAACGAGTATATTCAAGCTATTTGATAATCAAATCTTGCCTAGAAAATGTGTGTGTCCATGAGTTCTTATCTCTAAAGATCAATGTGTCTGTCTGCATATTAATTAGATGCATTCTCCTTTGTAGTCTATAGTCACTTAACATATGGATTAAATGAACACTTGCATGTGAGGTCACTGACATGTGGATGATCTAGCCACAAATGTATTGTGACCTATATGCCCTTGCAATAACACATTACGATACTGGCTTGAGTAAATATCCATTCCAGGGTAATATGGAGCTTTGTAATTAACACACAGAATGATATAATTTCCAATAAATAATTTTAACAAAGTTTGTAACCAGGAAAGGTACATTCAGATTACTCTGGTTTTCAAGCACATCCTGGGGATGTTACCTTAGCCCAACATCCAGAGGTTACCCAATTTAATGGTACTCATTTAATCTACCTCGGAAGGATGAAGGGCTGAGTCAACCCTGCTGGTATTTGAACCTGCAACCCAAGGGTTGAACGCTGTACTTTTAGAAATGTTGTATAGAACCATGAGAATCTGCCGTATTAAATAAGTGAGCAATGCATCTTATAGAGTAGCTGAGAGTTGTTTTAAGTATTTCTCTTCTTATGGGATGGGTGGGAGCAACATATTTTTATATAGCTTTCATCTTTAACAGCTATACCACTAAAGGACAAAATCACTCAAATTTTCAATTACCCTGCCTCAACACAGCTTAGTCACTAAATTCCAGGAAAAGCAAATTCAATTGTTTCCTTTCAAGGAAGGAAGCTGCATGCACCATTTTTGACGTCATTTAATGGAACGAGCCTTAACAATGATCATTATAGATGAAAGAAAGCTAGACAATTTTGAGACTGAGAAAGTACTGTGCCATACCACATAGCATATGATCAGATAGTTATAAAGAAATTTAGAAAATGTTGCTGCTTAACTTGAAAAAAGAAAAGAGGAATCTCTCAATGCTTTAGAGTACAGTCACTGGAAACAGTTCATGCACACAAAGGAGTCTGGTATCCAAGCAGAGACTTGTGGTTAGGAAACTGATATCTACTGTGAACCTAATTTGGAAAAAAAATTACAAGTTTGTAAAGTTTTGGTTCCCAATTTCTCACGTCATTTTGTTTAGAAAATAGCTATCCATGGCCCACCTCGATCAACCTCTCTGCCTTTCCCCATATTGATAACGCCGTATTGGCGAAACGCGTTTATGGTTATAATATTGTGTATTTTTAATATTAAAGTATATTTTGTTTATTTTATATGTATCTTTTAATACACATGTATCCACTTTTTACCTGGCATTTCAACATCACTCCGGACTCCAAGTAATCCTAGGTGGGGATAATACCACCAGCGCTACCAGTTGATCTGCTCCCCTCTTGTGAGTACCCATTTTTATTCCTTAATTTTATACTACAGTTTTATATCCAGTGTACACTATTGATTGTTTCTCTCTACCCGAGTGTGTGTCGTATTAAGGATGGAGGAAACACACCACAGACGAAGGATACCTACTGCATATCCCATAAGCGGGGATCAAATCGCTGCACGCCCTTCACACCAGAGCAGGTTATAGCTCTTTCAAATGTGAGTTTGCATTCAAGAGTTTTACATTTTTTATTTCCTCTATTTTTAAACCTACTACATTATCTGGCTTCCTTTATATACCCTTTGTCTCTTACATATGAGTGGATTCATAAGGAAGAATCAAACAAGGAAAACTGTTCCGGACCGAATATTGCCGTATTAGACGACTGCACCAGACACTTTTAGATAAGACTTTCTCTTTCATCCATTTATTTTATTTGGACTATTCATTTTACTTTTACCAGGCGCAGCCCTTGTTTTTATCTTTTCTTATTGTGTTACTTTTAAGGGTCTTTGAGGGATTCCCTTATAGAGTTGCTGCCTACCGTGTTATCTAGCGCTTACTCACTGTTCTGTTTTCTCTCTGTATACCCTATAACTAGACTGCTTTAATGCTTATGTGTGAGTGGGAGTAGATATTGAAAGAGAGTATGTTGTGATTATCCCGTGAAACCATTTTCACTATAGTTTATTATTATATACGCATTTTCATACTGTTAATAATTGTATCAAGACATTTTTGCTATGTCTCTAACTCTCCTTCCTCTTTTGTGGTTATGTCGAAACAAAGTGCTGAACTCATTCTACAATTAAAGGACACTCTAGTCCCTAAAGCACTTCAACTTGCTGAAGTGCTTCATGGGTAGACTGCATGTCCCCTCCTTGTTTATGTTTTCAAGATAAATCTACACTTTTAAAAATCCCATTGATAACCACTCATGGCGGTCAAGCAGACAGGCAGGAGAGTTTCTTGTCTCACTTCATTGAACTTAAGTTCAAAGTGCAAGTAGTTGTTTCTCTTATAGAAGCATGGGTTTCAGTGTTTGTGTTTGAGAAGTGTTTTTTGTGGAATTATGATGTATCGGTCAAGTATCCAAATGCTTTTCAATGAGAAACATCTAATTGGAATCAAGTGAGTGGTAATAATGACTTTATAGTAGATGAGTCAAGGAGAATCTGTTAGCTTTGAAATAAAGATGAGCTTACTTGATTTTCCCCTTTTAAAGTTGAAATGGCAGGTATAGCAAATCTAAACAAAAATAAAAACTGAACAATAAAAAAAAATACTTGCAGAGCAGGAAATTCTGTAAGGTTTAATGAGTTAGATTTAAAGTCCTGCTTTACTCTCAATGGCTGAGAGTGATCAGCTAACGCCCTCAGACAATGAACTAAACCCTGCATTGCATTGCAGAGCTTAGCTAAGGAGAGCTAACAGAAGTTTCTGCTTAGGAACTCCAGGCTCTGTGACAGTGGTAGTGAAGGTAGGGAGGCGTGCCCATCAGACCCTAGGTTAGAAGTCAAGCCATTCAAAAATGGTTTAAATGTTTGCACTGGGGGAATATTAATAGACACTTTACAAAAGGTATTTAAATAAAAAACAAATCACAAGGGGAGCCACACAAGAAAAAAGAAGAAACCTCTGAATGTGTTTTGGTCTTTATAACCTTAGTCATTAGTCTTGAAATAACATAAATGTTCCGATCTCGTCATATAAGAGATACCTGACAGTGAAGCTCCAGGAATGGGAATAGGACAAGTGTAAGCAACAGTTTTTATAAGTGTAATGATGTAGCTTTCTTGGTTTAGATCATGGGTCGTCAACCTGGTCCCTATCGCCCACTAGTGGGCGTTTTAGGATTTCAGGTGGGCGGTAGGGATTTCCAGGTTTTGACGACCGAGCGGGCGGGTGCCAGCCGGCGGTACCCCAGCGACTGGGTACCGCTGTGACCATTTGCGGCCCCGGCCCGCGCGGCAAACCGCCGGGGTCGCATATGGAGGGGTCCATCGGGTGGCCTATGCTGTCAGGGCCACCCGATGGATGCGGATTGTAAGGGGGCCCGGTCAGCGCTGGGCGCTTTAACAGCGCGACCGGGCCCCCTGTGATGACATCACAAGCTGTGAGGAAGTGATTCCCCGGTCACTCCTCCCAGCTAAAACTGAGAGCCGCGCGGGAGGAAGACCAGGGAGTCAGAGTGGGAACTCTGACTCCCATCCACCTGAGCCACCACTGGACCCCAGGGAAAGTCACCCTCCTGCACCTTAAAGGTAGGAAACAGGAGGGTGACTTAAATATAATGTGTGTGTGTGTTTGTTTGTGTCTTTGTAGGTATGTCTTGTGTGTGTGTCTTTGTATGTCTTGTGTGTGTCTGTCTGTATGTGTCTTTGTATGTATGTCTTGTGTGTGTGTATGTGTCTGTCTGTATATATGTGTCTGTCTGTATGTATGTGTGTCTTGTCTTTGTATGTATGTGTCATTGTATGTGTGTCTTGTGTGTCTTCATGTGTGTGTGCATGCCTGTCTGTTTGTATGTACGTGTCTTGTGTGTGTGTGTGTGTATGTGTGCCTGTCTGTGTGTATGTGTGCCTGTCTGTGTGTCTTGTATGTCTGTGTGTGTGTCTTGTATGTCTGTGTGTGTGTCTTGTATGTCTGTGTGTGTGTCGTATGTGTGTCTGTATGTGTGTCTTGTGTGTGTGTATGTCTGTTTCTGTTTTAAATTAAGAAATTCCAATGAATTTCCATTTGAAATAATCACAAATGCATGCCTCGTCTAGAAGTTTTCACAACCTAAAAATGTGAATTATTCCAGCCATATTGTCAACGCCATTCTGATATAAACCTCTTGGATATGTCTGCTTTGCTAGAAATTACATCTTAGAACATTTATTTGTCATAGATAAGCTCTGTGCCTCCATCTGCAGTAAAAGCCCGTCTGCACTTTGGGACACACAATAACCAGAAGCCTTAAAAGCCATACAAAAACACAGTCATTGAAAATAAAAATGACCAGAGGAGTGCTATCTTTCGATGACGCAATACACAGCCTATCAAAAGTGAAATAATAAAAATAAGTCACCCTCCTGCACCTTAAAGGTAGAAAACAGGAGGGTGACTTAAATATAATGTGTGTGTGTGTCTTTGTATGTGTGTGTGTCTGTATATATGTGTGTCTTGTGGGTGTCTATGTATGTCTTGTGTGTGTGCATGTATGTGTATGTGTATGTGTGTCTGTATGTGTATGTGTGTGTCTGTATGTGTGTCTTGTGTGTGTATGTATGTGTGTCTTGTGTGTGCGTGTGTCTGTATGTGTGCCTGTATGTGTGTGTGTATATGTGTGTGTGTCTTGTATGTGTGTCATGTGTGTGTGTCTGTATGTGTGCCTGTCTGTTATAGTGGGCTACCTAGCTCAGCCTTCCTACTGGGCATTGCTACAAGGAAGGTTAAAAAATAGAAAAAAGGGAAAAAAAGGTGGGGAGGGGAATTGAGGAGGGAGAGGAGATGAGCTGACGCACAAATGAGAAATCATATTATGCGCAAACAGAGAAGTCGTCTGAATATCACTGAAAGAGACCTTCGTTTGTTCCTTACGAAAATCGAACCAGATATCAAATATTTAGTCTCGCAGCATCAACCTCAAGGATCTCATTAATCACTAGTAAAGGTAATTTCAATTTACTTTATTGTTTTCTCATTAAACTTTATAAAGTTGAAACCTTATAAACCTGCATTAAGTAGAAATAAAAAGATAAATGTTCGTACATATATATATATATTTTTTTTTTAAACACCCTCCTTTCTAAAAAATATTCCGCATTTGCGTGAAAACTGGTGGGCGTTAAGGAAATTTTTTCAACCAAAAAGATGCATTAGTGGGCGGTAGGTAAAAAAAGGTTGACTACCACTGGTTTAGATGCTATGTGTTGGCCTGGTGTACTGTTAATTCACTCCTGGCACCATAACCATTGCGATCCATAGTGGTTATGGTGCCTAGAGTTCTCATTTAATTACTTTAACTGGATGATGCAAACAAAACAGGATCTCAATAAATAAAACAACATTTAGTAAAACAAATCAACCTAAAAATAAGCAATTAAATGTACCCTTTGTCTGGCATGCTCAATTAACCTTTACTCTATCAAAGCAGCATTTCTCAATGTTCTTATTGCTATAATTTAAGAAAATTAGAGGTTCATTTAATAAATATGCTGAACTGACAAGAGAATTGCAAATTTTAGGTCAAAATAGCTCACATGGAAACCATACAATTTAGCTTTTTGTCCCCAAATCTTGGCTTAAAACATGAAATTCCTTAGTCAACTCTTCACAATTCCTGATACACTAAAAATCTTCTTAATGTTTTTGACTATGAGAAGCCATGAAGTTGAAATAGCAGGTTAAGTGAGCTTCCTCTTTTACTCTCCGTCTAATGGATAACAGAAAATATATTAGATCAATGGTATTAGTATCTCATATTTTGAGATAAAGCAGTCGTCTTTAATTTGTATGTTACCTTGAATTTATCAAAGTACATTAAATGTCCAGAGTGAGTTATTTCATTTATATTTATTCAGCATTGTCTTTTGGGGACATATAAGCAGGGTTTAATCTAAGATCTTCTAAAATTTAAATTAATGCTCCTTGGTTTTATTCAACAAAAATCAATTAATATGCACCTGAGCTAGAAGCACTTTACATAAAAATAGCTATATTAGTTATAGTGTATTCAACATATTACAATTGGTATATTTTCCTTTAATAGCATGTGTATTTAGTTTGCACGAGATCTACAAAATTGCCTTAATTTAATCCATATATTAACTATTTGATTGCTGCAGAGTTGAGTGAGTGAGGGTGGGTTTCTATGCAAAGAATTCAATGAACTTCAGAAACCATCCTGGAAAAATCGAACTTAATAATTGATGTAAATACATTAATTTATTCTGGGTTATTTCACTGAAAACAAAGTGTCTGTGCTTTGTTTTAGTCAACTAATATTCTATACAACAGGCTTCATTCTTCCAACTACTAAAAGTTCAGTTGAAATGATCAAATGTTCATTGTGGCTCCATCTTCATATGCATTCATAACAGGAAGGTCACACAGAGTAGTCTTCTGTTCCACATGTTGCACAGGGATATCTTCATGCAAACCACTGTAGCAAGTGTTTAAGTATTTGTAACTCGTCTGTCACCAAATATTTCTGGTCCACACACAGTAAATGAAATTGCTTGGCTAAAACCAACTTTATTTCCAACTTGGTTACCTGTCACCACATAGAAGAGGACACTTGCCGTATATCCTGTAAGCGGGGATAATACTGCTGCAAGCCATTCACACCAGAGCTGGATTAAGCTCTGTCAACTGTAAGTAAGAACTCTTATATTTTTACAAAATTGGATTATCCTCTATGCTACTGACATCTTCTGGATATCGTATAAAGTAGAACTTTGGACACAACGACATAGATCGTATTGGACTTAATATCATTATCTGTTGTACACAGTGGCGCAGACCCATCTCCCATTCTTTTACTTTGGCTAAAGCCAAGCATCTGTTTAATATAGACCAATAATTAATGATGTTATTTGAAAGGAACAGTATTTAAGATTTGCTTCAAACAAGCAAAGAGAATATTTGTACTAGTATTTTTAAAGTTGCATGCTCTAATTTTCCTATTGATTGTTCCTATTGATTGCTCCAAATATATAATTTTCTCCACATTTATCTTGGTAAATTTTCACTTTTCTTTCAAATGTAAAGATGAACAGTTATTTCAGAGGTTATTTAACAAGTTTTTAACTAATAAATGGATTTTTATTTTCAAAATTTTCTTTTATCATATGCAAGTGTTTGAAGGCACAGTCTGGTATTCAGAAGAAATTGAATTAACCCCATATAGTGATCATTACAGAAAATTATTACAGCAACTGTAAATCGTAAATCGTACAGTAAATTTGCGATGGAGGTAAGTGTGTCTTCTAGAGATTGACGTGACAGTTCTCCAGCTCTATTTTAAATAGCCACATATATGTCAAATAATCACAAATAAATTGTAGAGCTTAAAAGGCACGCCTAGAAAATTCAGTAAAAAAAGGGGGGGTGAGGTTAGCGCTAATAATATATTAAACAGGCAGCGACCTTTAGAGGGTAACCCTCTAACCCTCTATATAAGAAATATACAGTAAAGAAAAAAGGTTGCGCCACAAATAAAATGGATAAAAATAAAAGTAAAAACAACAATACAATTTAAAAATGAATAAAAATATAAATAGGTATAGTCCAGAATGGTTGGTCAGTTCCAATAGATGTCTTGAGGTAAAGTAGGTATAGTCACTAATTCCGCTGTGGGGGTAGGTTCTCTTGTTGTAGTATTTTCTACCGTCTTGTAGTATGGAAGACACAAGGTGAAAAGGACTAATCGTGCGGAGTGTATACACTTAATGTGATAGTAAAAAAATGATATATGTTACACTCACATTTAGTTGAGCTATAGCCAGCTCAGGGTTTGCAGGCATACAGCGGTATAATCCCCGCTTATGGGATATATTGTTGCTTGTCCTCCAAGGGGTACGTCCAACTCTCAGGAGAAGAGGGAAAATAAAAACAGCAGATAGTGCTCTCCGATTAAATTAAAAGGTGGTGAGTAAAATAAGATAAAATATACTCACAGGTAAAGTGCAGATCACACTGCACTTTAGTAATAGCGTTAGTGGTATAATCCCCACTTCAGGATATATAGAATAAAAATGCCAGGAAAAAATAAAATAATAGTAATAATTGTGTATATAAAATGATAGTGGTACACTAATTTGACCAAAAAATCATTTATTATAAAATAACACAATATAAATAACCATTTAACGCGTTTCACCGCTGGGGCTTTATCAAAAATTCCATTTTTGATAAAGCCCCAGCGGTGAAACGCGTTAAATGGTTATTTATATTGTGTTATTTTATAATAAATGATTTTTTGGTCAAATTAGTGTACCACTATCATTTTATATACACAATTATTACTATTATTTTATTTTTTCCTGGCATTTTTATTCTACATATCCTGAAGTGGGGATTATACCACTAACGCTATTACTAAAGTGCAGTGTGATCTGCACTTTACCTGTGAGTATATTTTATCTTATTTTACTCACCACCTTTTAATTTAATCGGAGAGCACTATCTGCTGTTTTTATTTTCCCTCTTCTCCTGAGAGTTGGACGTACCCCTTGGAGGACAAGCAACAATATATCCCATAAGCGGGGATTATACCGCTGTATGCCTGCAAACCCTGAGCTGGCTATAGCTCAACTAAATGTGAGTGTAACATATATCATTTTTTTACTATCACATTAAGTGTATACACTCCGCACGATTAGTCCTTTTCACCTTGTGTCTTCCATACTACAAGACGGTAGAAAATACTACAACAAGAGAACCTACCCCCACAGCGGAATTAGTGACTATACCTACTTTACCTCAAGACATCTATTGGAACTGACCAAACATTCTGGACTATACCTATTTATATTTTTATTCATTTTTAAATTGTATTGTTGTTTTTACTTTTATTTTTATCCATTTTATTTGTGGCGCAACCTTTTTTCTTTACTGTATACGTCTAGAAAATTATAGCATACCTCTCTTATTATTTTTGTACAGTTAAGATATGGAAACCAGTATTACCTCTTCTCATAAATTAAAAAAAATGGGGTACACCAAATTACTCACAATAATGTTAAGCTATGTTATAAAAATATATTTAAACGTTTAATTATGACTATCGTTAATGTAACACACATAAAAGGGCAATTCTCACTTTATAAAATGTAATAATACAGTACTGTAATAATGATAGTATAACTCAACTGCACATATACTTGCACAGTATATTTGCCCATTCACAAGAAAGGTAGTAGGGAGGAGTCGGGCAACTATAGGCCAGTAAGCCTTACTTCAGTAGTGGGGAAAGTAATGGAAACCATGTTAAAGGATAGGATTGTTGAACATCTAAAAACACATGGATTTCAAGATCAGAGACAACATGGGTTTACTTCAGGGAGATCATGCCAAACTAATCTTGTTGATTTTTTTGATTGGGTAACTAAAATAATAGATGAGGGTGGTGCAGTAGACATTGCTTACCTAGATTTCAGTAAGGCTTTTGACACTGTTGCACATAGAAGGCTTATCAATAAACTGCAATCTTTAAGTTTGGATTCCAATATTGTTGAATGGGTAAGGCATTGGCTGAGTGAAAGGTAACAGAGGGTTGTTGGCAACGAAGTATATTCGAAGCATGGGCTTGTCACCAGTGGGGTACCTCAGGGATCTGTACTTGGACCCATTCTCTTTCATGTTTTTCTTAGTGATATTGTAGAAGATCTTGATGGTAAGGTATGTCTTTTTGCTGATAATACTAAGATATGTAACAGGGTTGATGTTCCAGGAGGGATAAGCCAAATGGAAAATGATTTAGGTAAACTAGAAAAATGGTCAGAGTTGTGGCAACTGACATTTAATGTGGATAAGTGCAAGATAATGCACCTTGGACGTAAAATCCCAAGGGCAGAGTACAGTATATTTGATAGAGTCCTAACCTCAACATCTGAGGAAAGGGATTTAGGGGTGATTATTTCTGATGACTTAAAGGTAAGCAGGCAATGTAATAGAGCAGCAGGAAATGCTAGAAGAATGCTTGGTTGTATAGGGAGAGGTATTAGCAGTAGAAATAGGGAAGTGCTCATGCCATTGTACAGAACACTGGTGAGATCTCACTTAGAGTATTGTGCGCAGTACAGGAGACTGTATCTCCAGAAGGATATTGATACTTTAGAGAGAGTTCAGAGAAGGGCTACTAAACTGGTTCATGGATTGCAGGATAAAAGCTTGGAGGAAAGACGAGACAGAGGGGATATGATAGAAACATTTAAATACATAAAGGGAATCAACACAGTAAAGGAGGAGACTATATTTAAAAGAAGAAAAACTACCACAACAAGAGGACATAGTCTTAAATTAGAGGAGTGAAGGTTTAAAAATAATATCCAGAAGTATTACTTTACTGAGAGGGTAGTGAATGCATGGAATAGCCTTCCAGCTGAAGTGGTAGAGGTTAACACACTAAAGGAGTTTAAGCATGCGTGGGATAGGCATGAGGCTATCCTAACTATAAGATAAGGCCAGGGACTAATGAAAGTATTTTTAAAAAAATTGGGCAGACTAGATGGGCCAAATGGTTCTTATCTGCCGTCACATTCTATGTTTCTATGTAACAAATAATTAACCTTAATGATAACAGTGACAAATGGATCAACAGTTACAAGAAAGTAACAAGAATCAAAAGGAAACAAACAAAAAATGGGCTCACATAAACTAAACAGGCAATTAACCCAAGGGCAGAACTCTATATCACAAGTCTAGAAAAAGAAAGTCACTGGTGGTAAATAGACCAACAAATAGCAAAACATGAACAATAGGCAAAAAATGTAAAATTAAATAAAAATACCTTATTGCAAGGGGCCCCACCATAAACAAAAATAAAATGTTCAGCAACTCACATGATCCTTGTAGTGGAAAATATTTCAACCAACCGGTTCCTCGCCCAATGATGTAGCGAAAAGATAATATAAGGCGAAGGACTTCAAAGGAGGATGATAAGCTGCAAGCCCTCCACATTACATTCAGCTTATGTCAGGTTCACATGTACTGCACCAGTGGAGGGCACCTTGGAAGCTTTTCACCACGGGCTGTCTTTCAGTTGCAGCATCGTTTTGTGCCTTCGGCTGATGCATTTACTCTAATTTATTACCTTGGTTTTTCAATAATTAGTCTCTCAGTTTGGGTTACTGCCTATTTATTTTTATTTTTTAATGTACCTACATATTTACTTTTTCTGGTTTACCTCTTCCAATAGAAGTAATTGAGGTAAACTTTAGAGGAACTATAACTTTAAACAATTCTTTATATATATATATATATATATATATATATATATATATATATGTGATATTTTGCCTATATTTTTGCAGTTCTGGTTTCAATTCACTAAAATTCAATGTTTAGTTAACTAAATAGTGTTTATTTCTAAACCAGAATTGGTGATTTCAAAGTTTAAGACAAAATAATATAATTAAAAAGCAAAAAGGAAAAGAAAAACATCTTCGGCACTTCTGGCTTCACTATTTTGGCCTAACATTTGCCACTTACCACCTATAAATTATCTAGAAATACTAGTTTTGTGATTAAGCCGGTATGAGAAATAGAATCAACATTCAAGTGATTTGAATTTGTGCCGAAAAACTACATCAAAACAACAATTAAACATAACAGATCTTCCAAACCACAAATTTGACAAAAAAATAAAAAATAAAATAAGAAAAATATAAAAATAATATTTTCAATTTGACCATCAATTCAGTGCATGTCATGGTTTTTTAAATAAATCCATGTATTGTTGGAGTAAGCAATAAATGGTTAAGTGGAACTTTAACTGCTATAGATGGAAGAAATAGTGTAAACAGAGACTGGGAATTGAAAATTAGGAATCCTGGTTCTGGCTTTTGGCGCCATGATACCACAATAAATTCAACCAATTTTTATTTAAGTACCTGTTCAAGTTAAACAGTCACATAGGGAGTTTTCTCTTACATTTAAAAATGTTCCAAGACATCTAAAAGGCATATATATAAAAATGTAAAAGAAACTGTTGCTGGACTCTCAACCTTTTCACAGCTCATCATTAAAGTGATGGTGCTTATTTATCTACAGGCTGGTACATTTGTGTTTTTTTTTTTCTATTACAAGTCACACACATCCTGGAACATGTTGTATATAGTATGAATAGCATTTATTTTATTTTGACTCCACACTGATTAATAAAACACATATCTTGATAAGTAACACATGTGTAAAACTTGTTTGCACAAGATCATGGTCAAACATTTTTAGAAATCTCACATTTTCATGAGAACATGTTACTCGAAAGTATCTCAATCTGTTTTGTACTCTTCATTTTTTTATTTTTTTTATTTATTATTCATTTTCTATAAATAAACTCACAGATGTGTATGCAGTTTGCAAATGGTTCAGTATTTTATTGTTATAAACTATTTAGCAGATCCTTTCTTGCAGTATTTATGGGAGATTAACAGTAAAAAGGTAAATGATTTATTTGAGTGTTTTATGTGTTTAAGAAATGTCACGTCAAGCTGCGTTTTTTACAGACCACATTTGGACAAGTCCTTGGACAACTGTGATCCTAGTTATAATGAAACTTGCACATTGGAAAAAGTGAGCTTGAGAGTGGTTGACTCACGAACAGAGGTGCTTGTAAATGACTCCAAGCTGGTTTGCTAAGATAAGCCATTACCTTGTCTGTTGAGGCATCAAAAACAAAGTTCTTAACAGTGTTCTCATCATGCCAGTAATAATTCCATAAGATGCAGGTGGACACTGTAAAGTGACAATGAATATAATACTGAACATATAAAATATTCCTTCGGGGAAATCAATACGTTTTATATTCAGTCTGACCTTAAAGGGACACTCCAGACTAGAGTTCTCATATTCTTTTTCTTTCTTTCAGACAGAGAAACAGAGAGACAGATAGATAGATAGATAGATAGATAGATAGATAGATAGATAGAAACATAATTTCGTTTCTCAGTTTACTCTAACACATTATTATTAGGAGAGATAAATTAATTGCTGTCCAAAACGTAACTCCTAGAAATTATTTTTTAATGTAATATAAAAGATATATAAAATAAGGCATTTATTTAAAAATAAAAAAGCCATAGAGCTTCTTAAGAAATTTATGATGTCTCCAAAACCTCTAAACAGCATGTTTTAAAATAAACTTTTCTGTAGTTCTGTATCTTCTCGTTTTCTCTTTGCCTCTTTCAATTCTCCCTCTCTCCCCTTCCTTCTCTCCTTCCTCTCTGCATGCAGTATTTAAATGTGGCAAAACCAGCTTGATAAATAAAATAAAAAATAAAAAATACAAGGAACTTGTATATAGTGAGGTACATGAAGAAGTTCCCATGTGAAAGGTACATTGCATTTTAGCTGGATGTAAGCTCTGTTTCCATAATTGCATCATGAAAACACATACAGTCCTTATCATCTACTGTGGTAATCATTCATATTTTTATTTTGACAACATATAGCTTTTTACAGTATGATGTAATCTATGGAAATTTGAATTTGTTTATGTTAACACAATAGAAATAATGCCGAATTACTAAAAGGACTGTTTTATGTCAACTATCCAGCATCTACTTATGTATGTACACATTCATACAATAGCACAGTTCATTATGATCTTTTTCTTCCATGGACATACATGTATCACATCTCCCTCAATAATTGTAAAACAAAAACAAATTTAAAGTTTGCTAATTAAAAACAGATCTTTCCAACAAATATAATTTGCATAACCATAAAAAAAAACATTCTTCTCACGCGTTTCCACATTAAAGAACTGTGTTTTGCTTTTCCGCTTCAAAAGTCTAAATATAATTTCACAATAACATTTAAAATAATGTACATATTATTAAAAATCCTGATTTTTCTCAGGAGATCATTTATGAAGTGAAGTATTCGTGTAGAAAAATCTCTAAAAAATACTAATGCAAAACTTAAAAACATATAATTGATTACTTAGCAGTAACACAAGATAGCTTTCTTCAACGTATACAATTTAAAGCATTTATGCTTAATTACACTGTATGCCATGTCAATGAGAATAAGTTCCAAAGAATATGAAAACATATGCACAAACATGCATACATAATTCATATTTTTTTTTTTTCACCTCATCTGTATAGAAAAAAAATGGTGGTAAAATAATGATGGTGGTACAATAGTGATACAAAAAGTAATAGTGATACAAGTACTATTTATGTACTGTAATAGATGATTGATAGATAGATAGATAGATAGGTAGTAATGCAGGCATAATAATTTGATTAATGAATTAAAATCAATCTGGAACACAAAAGGTTAATCATACACGTTGCTTATTATCATCACTACTGCACTATAAAAGAGGAAAGTGTGGCGGAACAAACCTTGCCACTGTGCATTGGAGGAGCCTGGTTGCCCGTCTGCTCCCCTCAGACTATGGACCGGCATTTAAAAACACTATAGTCCCTGCAGAAAGGATTATTCGTGCCTTTCTGCCCAGGGCGTTCTGTAGATTTAATCTACCAAACAAACTAACGAATGGCCGACCACCAGGGACTTTCGGATGTCTTAAATTGGCCTCCCAGAAGCGGTGTGTGCCGTCAATTGACCACCCAGTAGCTGTGGTTAACCGCAGCTTAATTGATTGCTAGCGGGTGGTCGCGGTTGCGCATAACTAACACAGGGTGGCAGCATTCTGCGCGGCCAGCGGTGTTCAGTCCCAAATTCATGGAACTAAAAACAGACACTAGCCGCCAGCCTTCCCTGCTTCTAGCTCCGGTCGTTTCGCCGAACGCCGGATCAATCGGGACTTTAACTTTGTGAAGGCTTTAACCCAGATAGCTATGCCACGGAGCCTATTATGGTAATAAGAGACTTTGGCTCCATGGCAATTGAACTGTATGTGTGAGATCTGAGCGCCATTCGGTAATAATGTGCACTCAGATCTAAGCTATCTGGGGATATGTTACATGTGGGTATTTTATGTAATAAATGTAACATTGTATATTTTAATGTATTTTTACCGTCCTTGGTCTGCCATGTGGTTAATGGAGTCTTGCCTCTGTCCTTGGACATAATTGGATTACTTCCCAATTATCTCCAGGATAGAGAGGAGGGATAACAATGTATTATAGGAAAGTTTTTACACTGTATGTCTGTAATTGGTCAGTGTCTGTCCTGTATCCCAGTCTTCCATCTGGTTCCCTAGGGGAGTGTCCACCAGGTGAGAGACCTACATAAAAGCCGGGCAGGTAGCCCCAGTAAATCAGTTCTGCTTGACCCTCAAACGAAGTGTTGTCTCGTTCTTGGGGGGAATTGGATTGTATGCTGTTACAGTGTGACTGCCAGGAGTGTAAGCTGTTCATATGGTTTTTCCTGTTTGACTGTTTAACAGCATTTGTGTGTTTCCAGTTCGTGAGTTGGAGGATTCGTATGGTTCCAGTTCAGGAGTTGGAGAATTTGTGTGTTTACAGTTCGGGAGATTGGTGATTGCAGTAGCTGCCTGTGCATTGAAAAGGGGAATATCTTAACCTCTTGTGTGCAAAACGGTCAGTTACAGACAGGTCAGACATTTCCAAGATGGATCCATGTTCCTTGTTTTTTACTTTAAGATCGAGGAGTGTTAATGTCAAGATGGTGTGACTCTTTATTATTTTTAGACCCTGGCCTCATCTTATAGGTAGGATAGCCTTATGCCTATCCCACGCATGCTTAAACTCCCTCACTGTGTTAACCTCTACCACTTCACATGGAAGGCTATTCGATGCATCCACTACCCTCTCAGTAAAGTAATACTTCCTTATATTATTTTTAAACCTTTGTCCCTCTAATTTAAGACTATGTCCTCTTGTTGAGGTAGTTTTTCTTCTTTTAAATATAGTCTCCTCCTTTACTGTGTTGATTCCCTTTATGTATTTAAATGTTTCTATCATATCCCCCTGTATCGTCTTTCCTCCAAACTATACATGTTAAGATCCTTTAACCTTTCCTGGTAAGTTTTATCCTGCAATCCATGAACCAGTTTAGTAGCCCTTCTCTGAACTCTCTCTAAAGTATCAATATCTTTCTGAAGATACGGTCTCCAGTACTGCGTACAATACTCCAAGTGAGGTCTCACCAGTGTTCTGTACAATGGCATGAGCACTTCCCTCTTTCTACTGCTATTACCTCTCCCTATACAACCAAGTATTCTGCTAGCATTTCCTGCTGCTCTATTACATTGTCTGCCTACCTTTAAGTCATCAGAAATAATCACCCCTAAATCCCTTTCCTCAGATGTTGAGGTTAGGACTCTATCAAATATTCTGTACTCTGCCCTTGGGTTTTTACGTCCAAGATGCATTATATAAGCATTATACATATTTACTTGTTCAACTCTTTTTTGTGTATAAATATTAACATTTATTTTTAATAAACAGTAACTTAACTTATCCAATGACATGATTTTCTAGAGGCATAATTTGGGCCGCAATGTGAATCAGTAAAGGGAAAATGTGTCACTTTCTAATAATCTAACACCTGATAGAAGCTGCACAAACACTGCAAGTTTGTTCCCTCACAGGTACAACCAATTAATACAACAGAAGACAAGACATGAAAGAGTATGAAATCAATATATATATACTTAAGTGATAAGCTGATATTTCTATGTCAAACTCAAATATTCATGACTACATATGGAAAAATAAAAGGAGAAAAACATGCGGATTTGGAGCAATTCTCGACTACAAATTTACTCACTTATAAGAGCTGAATGATTTGGTCTCACACACACACACACACACAATAATACAGACAGATAGTGACACAGACATACAGTGTATATTTATATTTTGTTTGCTTAGGCTAAATGTTATGTTCTTCAGCAGCAGATAATCATGTGGGACATATTACATCAAGGTCAGTGAACATCGGTCCTGTTTGGAATGTTTTTTTCATATTATTGTGTATCTTTTAATAAACTTTAATTTGCTGAGTGAACATCTGGTCCAATATACTTGGAGAAGCACATAAAATAATACGACACGAGAAAAAAGGTTATGAAGCTTGGCGAGAGACATCACACCCTGACCTTAATAATTGCTATTACGCTGCCCCTTGTGTTTTTGCTCTGGGAGATGTTGAAATGTCAAACACATTTCCTTGGAAAGTGCAATCATTTTATGACTAATATTGCCTAAAATAAGTTCTGTCCTACTACAAGCCTTATTTATATGTTGCATAAGCAACAACGAACATTTTATTTTTCTTCAGTAAAATTCGACCTTCCTTTTTAAACCAAACAACAAGTTTGTCATAACAGAGATTTATTTAACTTTTTAGTGAATATCAGATATGTTTATCCTTTTGTGTAAATTTAAAAAAAAACTATTATCAGCTGAATAGCTATTTTCTAAATATTTTCTAAATAAATCTATTAAATAGGAGGTTGGAAAAAAGGTTGGACATTTTGTAAGCCAAGCGTTCTATCATTAGTCTCTCTATCATGTTCTGTCATTTGGCATTTCTGTCATTTGGCATCTAACAATCTATTAAAGTCTTATGCATTTTTTGTGTTCTTTAAACTCAAAGAAGAATAGACATCAAGCAAATCTTAAATTGCTGAGACATTTCTAACTCCTGCCCTTATAATATTTAGTATTGTCTTACATTGTCTACTACACTATATGAAATAATTTATAACTCTGAAATGTGATATTGTCTTCACTAGAATATCTTAAGTAATTCATATGGTAGCAATTCAGTCAAAGATACAATTTAGTCCAGTCCAGTTAATCTCTTACATAAATATATCAAGGAAGACATTTTTCTTTAGGATTGATACCAGATGGATCTCGATATATTCTATGTTGTGCACTATACATATCAAATATAAAAAAGACAAATACTCCACTACTTGCTAAACTTTAGGCTAGTATCTGAAAGCATTGAGATCCTATGAACTAGTTTTTACGTGATATCCAATGAGATAGAATCCATCTCCTGAAAATGAAAAAAATTAAAATGTTTATACTCATTAAAGGTAGTGAAGTGGATAAATGGAAGTAAATATATTTTAAAATATATATATGTTTTTAAAGCATCTGAACAAGGTAGGTTGAAATGAAAACATGTAATTATTAGTTTTCCCAAATTAATTTCCAAAGTCCTACCTCTTTTTCACGTTCTGCAACTAATCTGATCCACCCGTTATTCATAAAGCATTACATTCCTTGTTCACGCTGGGCAGAGTCCGATCAAATGCTTTAGGATACAGTGTGCACGTTTGTCAGTTACCAAGTACGCAAGAAAATAGATATTAGTTATTAAAAAGCATATATAATAACAATGTTAAATATTAAACTACTGTACCCAGTGGCGTAACTACCACAGTCGCAGGGGTCACAGTGGCGACAGGGCCCGTCACTCCAGGGGGCCTGGCTGCCGCTGCGACAGTGGACCACCTGCATACATTCTGGGGCGGTGCACTGCCGCACCAGCCTAGAGCGCATGGTCCCATAGTTACCGGCAGGAGGGAAGCACTGTGTTATGCTGCTCCCCTCCTGACCTGTGTGGAGCATGGCCGAGCAGCCTAACAGGAAGTGCTCACTGAGCGAACACTTCCTGTCTGATCAAAGGTACCGCTCATGGTGAGCAGGTACAATAAGGGGAGAGAAACACATGGCTCTTGCTTGAGGGAGAGGGAAGAGACACATGCAGAGGCCTAGGGGGGATGGGAGACATGGAGGAGCTTGCTTGGGGGGAATGGGACACAAGTAGTGGCTTGGGGGGATTGAAACACCTCAAGGGGATCACGGGGAATCCGGGTCTTGGGAGGGGAAAGAATGAGACACATGGAGGGGCTGGGGGAAGGGAATGAGAAACTTGGGGGGAAATTAGATATATGGAGGGGCCTGGTGGAAAATGAGACACATGGAAGGGCTGGGGGGGGAATTAGACACGTGGAGGAGCCCGGGGGGAAATTAGACCCATGGCGGGGTTTTGGGGGGTGAATGAGACCCTTAGAGGGGCTAATGGAGAGGGAATGAAACACATGGAGGGTCTGGGGAGGAAATAAGACACATGGGGTCAGCGGTGGGAATTAGACCAATGAAAGGGCTTGGGGGGTGAATGAGACACATGGAGTGGCTTGGGGGAAGACATGAGACACATGGAGGGGCTGGGGGGAAATTAGATACATGGAGTATGCTTGGGGCGTTAATGATAGACATGGAGAGACTTGGGGATAAAATGAGATACATGGAGGGGCTTGGGGGGAAATTAGACACATGGAGGGGCTAATGGGTAGGGAATAAAACACATGGAGGGTCTGGAAAGGAAATTAGACTCATGAAGGGGCTGGGGGGGCAGGGCAATTTTCGCCTGGGGCCAGGTGGTTTCTAGTTACGCCTCTGATTGTACCGTGTAAATTATATGAATAAAATCAACACAATGTGCTCAAAAAGGTCCTAAAATGTGATTCTCTGAGAGTCCTGACAAGTCTGCAGGTTTTAAAGACATCTTTTTCCACCTGTTAAGTTTCTTTATTTTTTAACTGTATCTAATCTCACGCAGAAGATTGTTTTGCAATTATTAGGCAATTATCAGAAGAAAACATTAGAACTTCTAAATTAAACACGCTCTGATAAGACGTGTTTGAAAATGAAACCTTGTTTTTCTGGATGTTTTTAGGGAGGCTGTATAAGTTGTGGCTAGCAGGGTTATTTACTAAAGTGAAGTTTGAATTCAAGGTAAAAATAACTGAACTATAAACAAAAATAAAAGGTAGCTGTGACTCCACTATGTCAGTTTTGCCCAATGCACTTGGAATTCTCACATTAGTGAAAAACCCTGATAGCACTGCAGAAATAAAGTGTTTTAGACCCTAAAACTGTTTACATCGTATCAATAAAGGGAGGTGCATTGAGACTGCAGGTGCATGATCTATGTACCAAAAGTGCTTTATTAAACTAAAGTTACTTTGGTGCTTTAAGAGTTTCTTGAACTGTGAGCTGAACAATGTATATTTTATAAAATAAACATTATATATAGAAACTGTATTACCATTGCGATTGTTAATATTCCATATTAATTTGTCCTTCATCACCCTCATAGACATAATGTATTCCTTACAGCTTTTTGAGGTAAAATTAAAACAGCAATCAATTAATAAATACATGAATACATGCATACAATGTGCAAATAAAGGGCAAAATCTCTAAGGTACATAAAAGATCACCAGATTTGAGCAGTACAAAATATTTGTTGAACATATAAAAAACAGTAATATAAAAGTAATTGAGATGTTCATGAAAATAATACACAAGACAAATCCAATTACGAACACAGAAATCACATATTAAAAATCCATACGCAATGAAAGCAGAATAGTTTATGATTGATCTATAGATGCAAAGATTTCTCCCTACCATTTTAGTCTCTCAACATTTCTAAATTGTTGTAAAAGATTTCAGTATTGTCAGCACTTTTTTATGTTTTTCATTAGTTATCTTTAGATTTGTATTGGTATCTGTTTAAACAGAAAAAGACGTGTATTTTTATTTTTCACTTTACTTCACTTTATGTGCTCCACATTTTTATCTCTATATGGTTTATAACAAGTTTCAGATTTGAAACATCCTAATAATAGAATTTGATGGCACATGTCAAACTACAAAGTCCCAAAGATTAGATTTTTAGCATTTGTAGCCATTCAACCTTCTGGGATATCTCATCCACTGTTGTCTTTTCATATATCATATACATAAAACTTGAACATTCAAGGTCAGTGGTGCTTTAGATATGATACATAAATTACAGCATAGCAACTGTGCAATATCCAGGTATTTTGTATTTCAGTGACAGGATTAATGCAGTTTTACCCAACTTTATAGATATATAAACACTTTTTACTTGTAAGCAAGTTCTACTCTATTCTATTTTATATTATTGTGTTATTATTAATGAATATTAAAGGATCGCAAAAGATACCCAGACCACTTCAGTGGCCCTTTAGATTTAACCCAGGAATCGAAAATATTTCTACTTAGTAGCAGGGGTCAAGTCCTGGGGGGAAAAGTGTGGGAACCTCCCCCCCTCCCCCCCAAAAAAATATATATATAGCTGGGTGAAGGGGTGACAGTGTGAGGGGGTTGAAAGTAATTGGGGATTTTGATATTGCATGGAGGGGGTGTCAGTGTGTGTATGGGGATGATAGAGTGTGTGTGGGGGTGACAGTGTGTGTGTGTGGGGGGGGAGGGAGGGTGACACGGTGTGTGCGGAGGTGACAGAGTGTGTGTATTGGGGGAGTGACAGGGTGTGTGTGGAGAGGTGACAGGGTATGTGAGGGTGTGTGAGTGGCTGTGACGGTGTGTGGAGAGACAGGGTGGGGATGGCTGTGACAAGGTGTGGGTAGGAAGGCTGTGAGAAGGTAGATGGGTTGTGAAAAGGTAGTGGGGCTGTGAAAAGGTAGTGGGGCTGTGAAAAGGTAGCGGGGTGTGAGAAGGTAGGGGCTGTGAGAGGGCAGGGGGCTTTGAGAGGGTAGGGGACTATGAGGGGGTAGGGGCTGTGAGGTGGTTATTGGGCTGTGAGGTGGGTACGGGGCTGTGAGATGGGTAGGAGGGCTGTAAGGTGTGTTGGCTCTTATTGGCTGAAGCTCTGCACTTGGCGGAGATGCAGACAGGAGGCTGGCTCTCCCCAGGGCAGGCGGTGTGGAGGGGCCTCCCACCCGGCGGCTTGCCCTTTATGCCGCCAGGTGTTTGGCCCTCGGTCTCTGACTGAGGACCTGACATGTCACACTGCCCTAAGACGACTTAGGCGGCAGCAAGGCCACAATCATCGCAAGGCCTTAGGCAGCTGCCTAAATCACCTATTAGAGAGAGCCTCTGTTCTGCAGGACTACTAACAGTAACGGCGTTGGAAAAAGTGCAGGAACACCGTTCCCACGTGTTCCTGGTTCCTGCAGGACTCGAACCTTGCTTACTAGATACGGCAATGTTATGATTGCATGGTTAAACACACATCTAGTGGCTGTCTACCTGAAAACCACTTGAGGCACTTCTACTGAATATCCAAAAACAATTAGTTGACGCAATACAGAGTTTTACCTGGCTTCCCACTGCTTCAGTCATGATGATTCCAGCCAGGGAGGCAAGGAAGTCACAACAAGTGAGTAAAGGTACATGAAAATTACCTTTTGAACCGTCACTGGGAGAAGTGGAAACCTAAAGAGGTAGGATAACACTGTGTTAGCAATACACGTTTGTATATACTACTTAAAATTACTTATACACAATAGAATGACAAAGGATGTTACAGGATGATTTATATTTAACAGTAATGTTGTTTCCTGGACTCATGAAGGAAGAGAGAGAGTCTGACTAGAAAATCAGAAAACAGACAGAGAGAAACAAGCCCAAAAATTTAATTTAGATTATAGGTGTGTGTGACAAACCCTGCCCTTTTGTAGTTAAACCAATTAAATAAGAACATTCATATGATTCATATTGGTTCAGCACTGCATTCCAGAATTCTCAGGCAAAGAAAGTCATGTGACTAATTGGCAGTCTAGATCAATTTTTCCCAAACCAGTCCTCATGGCTTACCAACAGTCCAGATTTTGTCAATATCTCCATTGGAATAAAACAGTGAAATACTTATTGCCAGCGGCCTTCGTCAGGGCGATACAAGCACTTTACATGAACCCCAGGGCGCAAACAATACTGCCCGGAGCCACCACGGAGTCCTTTGATCTAAAAAGCGGCACACGCCAGGGCTGCCCGCTCTCCTCACTCTTGTTTATCCTAGCCCTGAAGCCCTTACTCCACTTAATTATAGACAACCCACAAATCAAAGGACGGAAGGTAGCGACTGTAGATTTTAAAGTTTCCGCGTATGCAGACAACGTCCTTCTCACCCTCACTGACTCAACAGAGTTGGCCCCTTGTCTGCTTGACCTCCTGGAGATGTATTGACAGGTGTCTGGATACAAAATCAACATTGAAAAATCAGTGGACATGCCATTGATGATGGCGGAAGTAGACGTCGCCTGGCTGCGCAATACAACCGGACTAAAAATTACCCAAACCCCTATCAAATATCTGGTGTCAAATGGATAACAAACTCCAGCAATCTATACGCTGAAAACTATACACCCATGATCCGCACACTATTGAAAGACCTAGACAACTGGCACGAGAAACATATCTTGTGTATAGGAAGACTCCAGAGCATTAAAATTAATCTCATGCCAGGCCTGCTGTTCCTCTGCCAAGCACTGCTGGTGAAAGTTACTAGAGAGGATCTTAAAACACTACAGACAAGCCAACTTTACCATATCCAATGGCTCACGACAAGGCTGCCCCCTGTCCCCAATACTGTATATCCTGGCCCTGGAGCCCCTCACACACTTGATCAGGAACAACCCCCAAATACAGGGAATCAAAGTTAGAAACACAGAACACAAAATAACGTTATTTGCAGATGACATCCTCCTCACGCTACAGAACCCCCAAAATTCGTTGCCTGCACTACACCACCTAATCCGCCAATATGGCAACTGCTCGTATTACAAATTGAATATCTCCAAAACACAAGCAATGGGCATAAATATTCCACAACCGGAGCTGGACACTCTTAAAAAGATGTTCGCATACGAATGGCGAACGGATAATCTCAAATTCCTAGGGGTAGCAATAACAAAAACGTTAGCAGGCATACACAAAGCCAACTACAACCCGCTACTCATAGAACTCAAAAACCTCATACACAGTTGGAAGGGGAAATTTGTCTCTTGGGCGGGTAGAATAGCCGCTGCAAAAATGCTGCTTCTCCCAAGACTACAATACTTATTCAGAACCATCCCACTAGCGGTCCCTACCAGTTACCTACGCGAAGCGCAATCAGTAATCAACTCATTTATTTGGAATGGTACAAAACCGAGAATTGCCAAATCTACCCTTTATAAAACGTTCCCATTGGGAGGTATGGGCCTACCGAACTTAACCAACTATTATAAAGCAGCCGTCATAGGCCAAGTGTTAGCTACTAGTGGTGACCCCAATCCCCCACAATGGGTGCAAATAGAAGCAGCCTATACTAATGGCTTCACACTACCGACCCTGGCCTGGATGTCTAGGAAATTTAGGCCTAAACATAAGGATACCCTTCCCACAACACAGCTTACGCTACAAACCTGGGACAAATTCGGGGATGCACACCTCCTGAAAGGGGGCATCTCCCTAGCAATGCCTTTGGCATCGGTGTCTTTAGCAATACCAGGCTTCAACATCAGGCTGTGGCACAGCCACAATATCACACATCTTTTTCACATATATCAGGGCCCCACACTGAAACCATTTGCGGAACTCCAAAAACAATATAAACTACCAGACACAGCACAATTTTCGCACAGACAGCTTTTGTCATGGTTTAGGACCCAAACAATATGCTCGTACAACAGTGTAAATGGTCTACAGCTGACGGAGGTAGAAAAAATATGTCTTAAACTGAGACCACGGAGAAAACTGATTTCCACGGTCTATGCCATGCTTAGCGCCAACGAGGGTCCTCATGTCCCCACGTTTATAAAAGCTTGGAACCAAGAACTCAGAGTCCACATCACTGAGGGCCAATGGGGCCAAATACTCCGGGCACATAAGAACCTTTCCCTGTGCACTTCCCATATGGAAATAATGCGCAAAATTCTGTACAGGTGGTACATGGTACCAGTAAGGCTTAACAAAGGTAACCCCACCATACCGGACTCATGTTGGCGCTGCATGGGGGACAAAGGAACCATGCTCCACATATGGTGGTCTTGCCCAATAATGCAGCAATATTGGACAGACGTAACCCATGTAATACAGGCTTGCACAGGAGTCCTCCTCCAGCGAACCCCAGAAGTTTTCCTGTTGCAACTATTTCCAAATGGCCTCACAAAAGCCCACCAATATCTTATTTATCAAATCATAGTTGCAGCCCTCCAAACGATTAGCAGACACTGGCGGGACCCATGCCCACCAAAAATAGCCAAATGCATTGCTGCGATAGAACTCTCAAAACTATACGAAAAAATGGCAAGGAGAACCGTACAACCGAAGCCAGCCATAACTATAGCTTGGGAACTATGGGAGCAATACCTCGCCACCTCACAGGGCTGAAACCCTGAGCTAGCAATATGCAAATCCACCCATCAATACGAGACAAAAACGCAACTCCATCAGCTGTGACCATAAGTACGTAGCTCTAGCCACATAGCAACCAGATGAATGTAATTAATGAGAGTAACATAAGGTAACCACGCAACCTACACTAAACGTGATTCTACATTTTGCAATGACAACTACGCCACAAATGTCAAGTTTCTGGTGAACACAACTTTACCCCTAAACTCTCCTTTCCCCCCCCCTCCCCTCTCTCCTACCTTCCCTTCATTAACACGTTATTGTTAACAAAAGTTAAAGTATCAACTTGTTCGAAAAGCACAAAATATACTGTAAGAATTGCGCAACAACTGAACAAAATTGTCATTACGTGAATTGATGCCTTGTTGTACTAAACACTGCAATGCATGTTGATATTATAAAATGCAAATAAAAAAAAAAAAAAAAACACTACAGACAGTGATAGACAACTTCATCTGGGCTAGAAAGAGGCATAGACTAGCGAGACAAACTCTATACACCCCTAAAAGTAGAGGGGGGCTGGGACTCCACAACCCACACCTCTACTACCTATCAGCCCAACTAGCAGGTTTTATTTCCAGGTGAAGCAATGCATCTGCCACTCTCAAGTACAAGAGAGGTGCATACACACTGGACCTGGCCGCTCTGATGAAAAATGTTATCATGCGGTTCAATGTACGACTGCTGTGCAAGCAGTCTCTGTACCTCTGCCAATTCATTATGCTTTCAATGTATACTATATTTGCTGAATGCCTTGTCTCCTTTTACTGTAACTTGACATGCATGGCCTGAAAAATAAAGAATTAAAAAAAAAAAAAAAAGGGAAATACGTAAATCCTGGATTGTTGGTGGGCCATGAGAACTGGGTTGGGAGCCACTGGTCTAGATGACATGACTAAACTGAATGCAGACTTGGTAACACCCAATGGTAAAAAAATCTTGGGAAGATACTGGGATGCAATATAATATTCTTTCATATTTCCCATGTCTAAGCATTTTTATCCAAATACCAATTTGCTTATCATTTAAGGGTTATGAGCAAGATCTCTGTCCCTTCTTTTATGTCCAAACTTGTTATTCATTATCTAAATGTCCTGTGGTCCTCTGTGACCTTTTCGTAGCAGTGAGGAATATATATGTTTGCATCAGAGAAAATAGATTGTACAAAATCAAGCAGTATGTGGTAGTATGTTTATAATTATGTGTAGTATACTTGTATACACTTTTATGCTTTAATCGTACTATAATAAGCTATTTTCAGGTCAGTCGTTTTATATATTATCCATAAAGCATGTCTAATAATTCTGAACAAGAAAAACTAAGGTGAAATTAACAATTTAACAAGTTTATGAATACTGCTATTCATAAAGGTGTTAAAAGTGAGACTAAAATTGCTTTGCACGTGTCATGGTATAGATATCAAGTATGGCCTTCATGGCGCCCTTTTAAGATGAAAGCTAACAGAAGAAATCAGGGGAGAACAATTCAGTCTGACACATCCTAAATGCTTCATTTTTTTTTCAATAATTGTGGATAGGAGAGCTATACAATGTTAAAAGTCAAACAGTGTCAGAATATCAATGAAAAAAAAAGAAAAAAAAAGTATAAAGAATAATTCAAATATTGTAGTAATGGCAAAATTATGCTTTGTTACAATTTAAACAGACTTGACATTTGCCTGAAAAAAGGTGCATATGTGTGTGGTAAGCATGGAACAAGCAACACATTAGCATCATCTGCCCAGTACTCCCCCAGTGTTATGTTTTGGATGCTGTTTTATATAAAGTTTTTTTTTCTTTATTATTATAACTTCAGTTGCCTTTTGTCTTGGAAGTTTGGCTTTGTATACAAGTAACAAAAAAAAACCTATAACACTTATCCTACTTAGTAGGTACCAAGTGCAAAATATATATTCAATTAATGGTTATGTTTATGATTTGACCACAAAATAATTAAGTGTAACCAACACAACACACCATTTATTTTATGCATATACCTTTATATTAATTGTGTCTAATCTATGTACAATGCAATAAAAAGTGTTATCGTAACAGCATTTTTGTTAACCTTTATCATTTTGATAAAATGGATGAAACCACAGAGGCAAAACTAAAACACATACATTTAGATGTTTAAAAGATAAAGTGATATCAATATGCTACCAGAATTATAATATTTGGGAAAAACTCAGCATGTTGCTGAGGCCAAGTAAATAAATAAAACAGTAGTTACCTTTTAGTTATATAAACTGTCCAAGTAAGGTTGAGCTTATAAACTCTGATAGGTCTGACATTTGGGTAGAAATTCTAATTCATTATTTTATTCATCATGCAGTAAAATGGAATTAGAAGTAGCATGCAGTTGTTTTATGTGCTGATTGATTCAGTTTTAGCGCTATATTCCAAATTTCTACTCTCAGCTTTATATTGCAAGACAACAGAGCAGTGCAGATTCCTTACGGAAAAGGTCTATCCTTCCAATTATAACCTAAACAGCAACTTTTGTTACTCTTTGTAGTTTCCTGAATGAAGCGTAGTAGTTTTATGAATGAAGCTGCAGCCTTCAGACCACGCTGTGAATTCTTGTAGAGCAGTTAGGCAAAACTGCTCAGCTTTTCTTTTAGCTAATGATCTATTTCATATATGTGTTGTTGGTAATTTGGTTATTATTTACATGTTAATACAACTAATGATTTGGAATTTGCATTCGTACATATAATTATGTTTTTATGAGATGTTACAGAATTGCATTTTGCTAATGAAATTTTAATCTGGAATAGAGATTGATTCAGTTTAAGCATTATATCCCAAAAGGTCCTTAATCCATTATGTATCAAGAGTAGGATATTTACAATTCTTTTAAAGAACAGTTTTTGGTGCATATAAAGAATGTATCGGAACATGTGTTCACTTTAAACACAAGAATAACTTCCATTTCAGGTGTAAAAGTTCTCATTTCTTTTAAATATGTCATTCTCCCACTGCTTATTCAAGGTTGTAAAAAGTCAAGTACCTCCAAAAATAAATGAAAGATTGTAAGATGCCTTTTAAATAATGGTGAATCAAACACCATGCATCATTATTTTTATTATTCCTTCCTTTCCAGAAGTCTGTCTGCTTTTATTCTAGATTAAGATAAGATATTAATTATGACTGTCAGAGGCTTTTTTTTTCTTTCTGGGTTGATAAGAAAACTAAAAAACACCTTGCAATAATCACACTACGCAGTTCTTAATCTATTAAAATATTTCTCGATCAGTACAAAAGCGCATACACACAACAGCAGTTATTCTTTTGTTTACTGAGGGACTATGAGGTTGAATGCAACACTCATGGCATATGCACTGACAACGATTTATAAGAAGACAAAACTAGCTAAACGTTGATATTCCTGAGTAATGAAAATGCATTGTTGTAGCAAACAGTGATGTCCAAAGTGCAATCCTAGGACAATTTTTAATTGTGTTTCAGAATTGTCCTTTCATATATATAATTCTCATTGGACCTGTTTTAAACCTGAAATATATTTTTTATTTCTCTAATAATGGATTTTTAAGCTTGGAAAACAAAAATAAAGAAAGTGTGTTAGTACATATAACAATTGTCTTTTAGACCAAACGTTTAGCAAGATATCTGGCTTCATGTGAGTATAATACCAGGTGTAGAAACAGCTGTTATAATAAGCATTAGAAGGCCAAAATACAGCACATGGGAATTTTTCAAATGTGTTAAAGATCATATGTGGTGGTTTGACTGCAATTTGTTTAGTTAAGCTGATCATCCTTGTAAATTCCTTTGATCCTTACATCCACGTCCAAAGGGAAATATCAACATTTTTCATTTCAACTAATAAAGTTAAGTCCTACATCTCATAATTCTGCTGGGATAGAAATATCTACAGATAGATCACACATTCAGGAAACAAGAGGGACAGCAAACATATATTGTCATACAGAATTAACAGAATTCCAAAAAATGTATTTAGGTGGCCTAAGCCTTTCTAATTGTGAAGGTTCTGATAAGTAAGCAGATAATTATGGTTATGCTTGAAAAAGAAAAGAGGAGTAGGTAACTACAGTGTTAAATTGTGATAAAACAAAATAAATCCAGTGGGCCAAGGAGTTAAAGCACGGTTTGTCTTAGACCAGTGGTTCCCAAACCAGTCGTCACGATCTGCAAACAGTCCAAACATTGTCAGTATCTCCATTGGAATAAAAAAAGAGAATTTCACAAATCCTGGATTGTTGGTGGGCCGTGAGGACTGATTTGGGAAGCACTGCCCTAGACAATGCAGGTAGATAAATGCGAACCAACAAATAATAGTAAACTCAGGCAGAAAGTGGAAATGTTGGTGCTATATAGCTACCATAACGTTTCATGGAAAATAAAGTGCAAAGTAAATTATAAAGTACACATTTTGGTACAAAGCCTCTTTCTTTTGTTGTTGTATTTTATTGAATTTCTGGCATAATAGCAGACATTCATGTCAGGGTATGATGATTGAATAATTATAACATAAAGTAATATAACATATTATAACATGACATTTTATTACACAGGTAACGTCTCTGGGTGATGGTTCTGTGTATGGTATCACATCTTTGGATGAGTGCTATAGTAAGTGTCTTGCTGTGTGTGGCTCATGCATGTTGTTACCCCAATCTAAGGCTAAGTGTGTTGCCCTCTCTGTGTGTTGGCATGTATGCTTGGTGGGCAAGGGAGCGGGGCATGATAACATGGGTGGCAGTCGTGGGTCTGAGCCTATGCTACTAGTGTGTGTGGTAGGTGCCCTATTCGGCATGTTTTGTTCAGAGTCTTTGAACTCCCAGTCTGGTAATCTTGTGATTTTACATCTCCTAAGCGTGGCGAATAGGATGTCGCTGAAGAAGGTGATGGTGGCGCCTTCAAATCTCACTTTCCCCACATACCTAGAGCTGCCCATGATAGCCGATCGCACAGCAATGTCTCTGGTAACTATAATAGTGTCCCTTGGGGCTGCCACTGGGGCTGTGCTCACTTTCCTGACTCGGAATGCCGTAGTTATCATGCCAGAGTCTGCTCTCCCCTTTAAGCCTATGGTTGCAATGAGCTGTTGGGTGTAGGGTAGGAGCGCTTCCCCCTGCACCTCTTCGGATTTTATTGTATACTTTTAATAATAAATTACGTTTGGCTTTATCTTTGTGCCATTCATATTTTTATTATATATATTTTTATCACTCCAATTTTATATTATCCTTTCCTGGCATTTTATATATCCTAAGGTGGGGATTATACCACCCACGCCATATCTCAAGTGCAGTGTCATCTGCACTGTATACTGTGAGTATATTTATTTTGTTTTATATATACCACATCTTATCTTCAGAGAGCACTATCTGTTATATATTTTTCTCCCTTCTCCTGAGAATTGGACAGCATCAGTGGATCAGAATTTCCTGATATCCTACTAGCAGGGATTATACTGCAGAACGCCCATTCCACCTGAGCTGGTTATAGCTCATACAAATGTGAGTTTATTACATCTTTATTCTTCATTTTCCACGTACCCCACAATCTGCACCATTGGTCCTTTTCCCTTTTATATTTTACATATCACGAGAGGATCTAAAGCATCATAAGAAGAGAGAACACCAGCGCAACATAGACATTTATCCTCTTTTCATTTTTATACTGTTTTTTATATTGACTTTTATATATATTTATATATATCCTTTTTATATTTTTATTGGGACTTATTTTATTGTATCTCTTGGCGCAGCCTTTTCTCCCCTTTTTTCCTGTATATCCTTACCCCAGAGGGTTAGAGGGTGACCCTCTGTAAGGTTGCTGCCTCCTTTGTATATTATTAGCGCTAACCTACTCCACACTTTTTTTTGTATAGTGAAGGCAGATTTATTTTTTTAGTGTGTGAAATCAATAATCAAAAATACACACTAGCTAACATATATGTGCCAAATTTATCACCAATTTCATTTATCAAAAAAGTCCTATATAAAATTGATCGTATTAAAGTAGGACAGGTTGTAATTATGAGAGATTTTAATTGTTTTTTAGACCCTGACTTAGACAAATGTTTATTGGATAAAAAAATATACAATAGGAACTTTAGGAACAATAGGAATAGTAAATAATGCTAAAAGATTATCTGAAATTATTCAACTGCATGCTCTGTTGGATTGTTGGCGAATCTTTCACCCCAATGAAAAACATTTTTGTGTTTTTCCGAGTCTTATAATTCATATTCTAGAATTGATCTGATATTAAGTGATAGATCTGTAGCAAAAGTCATTAAGAAAATTTTTATTACTACAACTTCATGGTTCGACCATAGCCCGATAATTTTGGGTCTAGACAATCATATTAAAAAAACATAGACCAGATTGGAAATTGAATGACTGGGTTTTTAAAAACTGATATGAATTCAAGATCAAACAGAATTGTTTTTTATTAAAAATAGAGGGAAGGAGGTTTCGGCCCCAGTCACTTGGTGCGCACATAAATGCGTCATTCTAGGCCATCTGATAAAACAAGACTGCAAGCACGGCTTGGGTGTGGTAAGCCAATTATCTCCAGGTAGAGAAAATATCTCTATTCACAACAACAGCAAAAGTACACGAAAATACATAATTCCTATCATCCTGAACAGAACCCCCACATTCAGCTATCCCCAGATAGCTTGGATCTGAGTGCTCAATATATCCGAACAGCGCTCAGATCCCACGAATACAGTCAAATCGCTATGGGGTTCAAGTTTTGCAAGGGCTGATGTGAGATTGAGGAGGAACAAAGCAGCCAGTTTAAACTGGTCTGGCAGTGTCCCTGGGACAATGCCCTGCTGGAGAACAATGGCATTGGTATTAAAGGGGGAGGAGAAGAGGCACGTTCTCCCATGGAATCAAAGGGGCAGAAAGAGTCTTTTAAAAGTCCCAATATGCCCACATATAGTTTTTAAAGGGCCATACACCCCAAGGCCATAGTCATGAGGCAGGAGGCTGGCAATCAGGCTCCTCCAAAAGCCAGGGGCAAAGGGCAGTTGGTCACATAAAAATCCAGTGACAAAAAGCATTTTGTCACAGCCACCTTACGAGTTGGTTCCTCAATGACTTGTTTTAGAGACAATCCCAATAGGGAGTTTAGAATATGTGTGCTCCTGGCACAAGCAGCTGTTTTGATTTTCCAGTAGCTTGTACTATTAGCAGCAAAACTCTTTCTTGTACACATACAAAATGTTAAAATCAACGCTATTACCCTAGAGCAGTGTTAACAACAGTCAAGGTTTTGTTAGTATCTCCATTGGAATAAAACAGGGAAATTTATCAATCCTGGATTGTTGGTGGGACAAGAGGACTGGTTTGGGAACCACTGCCCTAAACCAGTGGTCCTCAACCCTCTCCTCAAGGCACACCTAACAGTCCAGGATTTAGGGATTACCTGGGTGTGCCCAAGGTGTTCAAAAATAAAGAAAAACAAAAAAAGCACCTTGGACTCTAAGATGTTTTCTTTTTTCTTTTTCTAAACATCTTAGACACACCTGCAAAACATGGGTAATCTCTAAATCCTGCACTGTTAGGTGTGCATTGAGGAGAGGGTTCAGGAGCACTGCCCAAGACCATAGGTAGGCAACCTTTAGCACTGCAGATGTTATGGACTACGTCTCTCATAATGCTCTTGCAGCCATAAAAAGTAGTGGTGGTCTATTATCCTGAAAAGAGTTGTGCTTTGTTATTGTTTTTTACCAAATAGGCACACATAAAATCACACTAAAATATTTTGTAACATATTATTTACTGATGAATAAGCAACTATGCCTTCTTGTCATAGTTTCTATCATTGTTTTACTACAGCACTCTGCTTGCAATCACATCCTTGTGGTAGTCTGTCAGTTTCAAAGAACGCATGGAGCATGCATGGGATAGAATTAAAGAAAATGAAGAAAATTTGGGTATCAGTTTAAATTTGATGCTTACATAAACAATGAGTACATAGCATGCCAGTATTACAGATTGATAGTATTTTAAAGGCTGATATGTAGACACTAATATTGAAAGACATGGATAATCACCATTAAAGGGACACTCCACTGCCCAAATACTAAATATATTAAATAATTAATTAACAACTCAAAATTTACTAGATACATCCACAAGTAAAATGTGCACTCAATTATGATTTTTACATTAAGTAGATATCTACAAGCATCTTGCAAAAGACTTTGTAAGCCCTCTCCTTCTTCCACAGCCCAGATTTAATATGCAGCTCAATGAGAAGTCTTTGCAAGGCTGGTGTTCTGGGCAAGTGCCTGCCTCTCGAATTAGCTCCCCAAGCTAGAAAATCAGAAAGTCATAGGACTACTGGTTGTCTGATTGACAGACCTGAGGAGGATAAAAAGGTTAATTTATTAAATGCCCAATTTCTATTGGGATTTGTTTTGTGTAAAATAAAAAAAACAGGACACACTCTTCAAGCTAAGCTAAAGTGTTTTAGGCGTTTGAAGTATTTCTTTACGCAAGAGGACTTTAGCCCTTTCACAACCAAAGAAGGGTTATTCATTAATGGTGAATTGTCAGGAACTTAAATAAAAATATAGGTAAAAATAACAGAACTGTAAAAACGTGGCACTTTAGCATTATTTTTTTTAAATACATTTTACATTAACTTTGTATTCCCAACAATTCCTGCTTTAATTAATTACTATAGATGTGTGCCATTTTTATTAGGTGGGCAAAACATTTTTCAACTAAAATGGTGACAAACCCACCTTAACTAATTTATTAATACCGTGCCAAATATAGAATGTATAACACAGAAAAATAAAATATATATTGGACATATTTTCAGTCTTTCTTTTTTATACAACGCATGAACAGCTTGGAAAATATAGATCTGGGTTTTTTTGTATTATATTTTTCTTGCAAAACTGAATAAAGTACACTGCAGCAACAATTTTAAAATGCACCCATGAGACTCTCAGAAATTGAATTTTCTCAAGTAAACATTTAGAAAGGATGGCAACTGGCATTTCGCCTATCTGATAAGACTTGTAATCTCTCCTAGACTTTGAGTACGCAGCCAGAAGTGGACAAAATTATTATTATTATTTTTTTCTTAGTAGGCGTATTTATTTTTACAACTTTGCTAGAATCCTTTAAAACGTTATCAAAGATCTTACTTGGTTAGCAAGGACTGTATAGTGCATTTTAAGATGTCTAACTCAATCAGTGTCGTAACTTTTTGTTAGTCTTTTAAATATCCAATAAAATATGCTCGAGTTTGTAAATAATATGATTGTATTCATATTAAAGATACATATTAAAGATACGTAACACATTAACTTGAAAGGAATTCTGTGTGATTATGGGAGCTAATAAATGAAAGAATGCAAGCAGTGTATATCATTTTTGTTCAACAGTAGTACTGCAGATATGGCTGATAAAATTCTCCAAGTACAACCACCACAAGTTTGTTAGAGTTTTCGTGAACCACTCTGGGCAGTGATGTGCAGCACTCTGTTTTCTACATAACATATCATTAAAATGAATTATACTCTTGGTATTGTTATGACAATCATGTAGGCTATGCACTATGGTTGCAACATTATTTAATAGAAGTTATAGTAGTTAGACTTTATCGTTCTTACAAATGGATACAGTTTCGATTTAAAAAAAAGTGTTGGTTCTGAAGAATTTAGGTTAAAAAAAAGATTTTGGTTTGATTTGAAATTATGGGTTGGTTCAAAACACTTTGTATCAATTCAAAAAATGAAGGGAAAAAAGTTGCCTATACTGACCCTTTAACAAAAAAAACTATTCTATGTAAATTAGCGATTCAAAGTTGGTGTTAAGTGGCAATGGGTAGTAGACTTGCGCATGGCAAGCATATTTGGGTTCTTCCAAATTGATAAATGCAGAAAGTGGAAGTGACACGGAGGTGGGTTTATAGAATTAACTACATTCACAAAGAATCATGTCAACTGGTTTAGGGCAGCACAGGGGGTAAGTGGGGATATACAATTCTTAATAAAAGGATCTTTGCCTTTTATAAAATGAGATGTAAATATCATGAAATGTTTTATAATATAAGATGTGCAGTTCATGAAACATATTTCAGAGTACAAATAAATAAAAATGTAAAGCAGGCATGACAGGTCCACTTAATTTTTGTTCTCCTATTAATTAGTGGAAGACATAATCATGCACAATTTAAATGATTAGCCCATACATATGCATTAATGTAAGTGTGTTTACAGCACATGTCATATAACCATATGGAGGAAGAGAAAGCACATCTGTAGGTAGTCGAAAATGTAAAGTGGGTATTTGTGGGCTTTATGTTATCAAGAACATCTGGATATTTTTCTTTATGCACATACATAACTGTATGGTGAAGTGTTGAAAGCTTTCATGTAGTCTCTGTAATTATTTCAACATTATGGTCCATTTGGATACATTTGTCATTTAGACGGTGCTATTGAAGTATCCTGTAAATCACAAGAGTAGCATCCAAAGGGTACATGTGATTTAACAGACACATATATTACAAATATTGGAATTTCTCATTTGATTGCATGTCCTGGAAGCCTTTTATTTATTTATCAAAGTCAAGGATTGCTATTAAATTAAATGCATGACCTCCATGAATTCTGTTACAGTTATTATTTACTGTAGGAGGGCATAATTGCACAGTATGAGAAAAAAAATAACGGAAAGAGATTAATGGATAGATTTTAATAATTATTGTATGATTTGAAGCCATCAATGCAAACAGAAAGTTTAGAGTTGGAGATTCATTTCAGGGCTGAACAGGAATTAGATTGAATTTGAGCCAATCAGGTAATTACCTATTTCCGAGCACGTCACATGATAGAATCTTGGGGGAACCAACCAACGCATGCCCAAATATTTCCACATTGATTTGCATTGCTGTTCCTGGCACTAGAAAAAAAAAAGGGGGAGGGCATCGGTAAGAGACAGGGTTTTTTTTGGTTTGTTTAGTTTTAATGGGGTAAATAAGCAGGTTAGGTCGCCATGTTCGAAATGATGTGTGACCAATCATGTGGGCTGGGTATCCTGTTCAATAAGGAGGTAGCAAAAAATTATAATTGCTGGTTAGAGGACAGCCAGTAAATGTTGATTTTATTCACAGATCAAGTGACAACCGACCAAGCAAGGAGAAAAGGCAGAGCGATAAAAAAAATCTTTACTTCCAAACAGGATTCGTCTAGACAGTTTGACTTTACATTTCATAATTGCTACTAGATATATACAGATATGATAGTAAATATAAGCTCTATACTATATTGTCTCATACATACTGTGGCAAACCTAGCCACTTCTGGACTGTAATGTGGAAAGGTTGTCTGTACTATGTGCTGTGTGTATTTTGCTATGTGTACTGTGTGGTATATATAACTTTACTGTGTATCTGGGACTATGGTAATTCGCCTGCTGGCAGCGGTAAGCTACCAGCATGCGAGTACTTTGTTCGACGAACAGCGGCTATCCGGGCTGTTCATGGAACGAATGCGGGCTCCCCTGATAGACCACACACTTAGAGGCGTGTGGCACTTGTTAACCGATTGCAACAATGTTGCAATCGGTAATTAGAAGCTCTCCTAGGTGGCCGTCGTTCGGCTACCGACCATGCGGCGGTCGGCCATCTTGGATTCGCTATTCTTCAGATGGTGTTTGGTCGTCGAGCGCCTGGAACTGAAAACGGCTACTCGACGACACGAATACCGCTGGACTTCCAGACCGTTCGGGAGCCCGGTGTTCGGTAGGATCGTTCCCCTAAATATAATCGACAGATTGAGGGGAACTTCAATGTACAACTGTATTTGTTGCGGCGTTCGGTCAGTTCAGCTGGGAGCTGAGCGGTATTCTCTAGAAAGATGCGCTCAGACCCGAGCTATCTAACGAACGTTCGGTTAAGTCTGTATACCGAATAAAACTCAGAAACGGTATTTTAAAGTAAATTGTCAGTTTTGCTGCACGAGGGGATAATCCACTTAATCGTCCATTTTAGTGGGAGTATCCTTCTCGTGCAGCAAAGCCTGTTGGGAGAATTATATTGCATGATGGGATAAATCCCCTGAAACCTCTGTAAGGAAACCCCTTGCATGGTGAACTGTATAAATATGCAAGCTTGTGAATAAAGCTAGTTAGTTGACTCCCAAACTGTGTTTTGTCCGGTTATTGGGAGGATTGGGATATTGCCTTACTTTTCAGCGCTGACTGTGGATTTACCTGATATACCAGCGGAGATCGTGGATTCTAATACGGTACTCCGCTACACATACTATTTACTGCTTTACGCAATGTGGAGCAGAGATTTCATATTAGCTGTTTATGCCCACCTGTTTGGAGACCACAACTATTGTATGTAACAATATGCTAATATGTTTCCTTACAAGTGTTCCTATACCCTTATTTCCACTGTGCTTGACAAAGAGAAAGATCCCCCTTTCTCAAACTATAAAGTATTGACATAACAATAAGTAGTGGTTCAGTTGCAGCTAGGGATAAGTATGCAAGTTACAATGGGCAGGCTATGGACATTCAAATTAGATTGTTTACCACAGTGACAAGTAATGACTTTATACATCAGAGTACAAAGTTATATCCAAAAAAAAACAAAAAACCAAGATGCCTTGAACTTATGAAATCTCATTGGTCAAAGGTGGTCTAGTGAGTGAGAAGAACATCTGTGCTTAATATACCTTTCTTCTTTCGTCCGTCTCAGCAGAAATAAGCTGCAAATATAAAATATCTATCTATCTATCTACATATCTATCTGTCTGTCTGTCTGTCTGCCTGTCTATCTATTTTTTTTACCTGTTTTTCTTTTAGTCTGTCTATCTATCTATCTATCTATCTATCTATCTATTTACCAGTAGCGTCTCCAGGATTCATGTTTAGGGGGAGCACATACGGGGCCAGGGCCAAAAGTAGGGGGGCAGTGATAAAACGTGTATATATGTGTGTGTAAATACATATACACACACGTACATATACAGTGCTCAACAAATCCCAGGCGCCAGGTCGCCATGGTGACTTGATATTTCATCCTGGCACCTGGCATTTGTCAGCCCTTTGCTTAGCGGTGCAGGAAACATTAAAGCCTGCCACCACGGGGAGCATGAAGGCGGTGCGCAAGGGAGCAGTAACTTTTAAGCAGTTCCTCTCTGCTCCATTGTGTGCTGTTTAGTGACATGACGTCACTCCGGCTCCAGCATCACTACAGAGAGCGCGTAGAGGAGCAGAGAGAAACTGCAGGAAGATTAGAGAGCAGATCCACTGGACGCCAGTGAAAGATCCACTCAGCTCTCCCAAAGATAGAGAGGCTGAGTGGATTTAAGTTAAAATAAAAATAGCAATTTGTGAGTGTGTGAGAAAATGTGTGTGGCTGTCAGTGTCCCATACACACAAACTGACCCATTTACACACAGACTGACCCCCACACACACAGACTGACCCATACACACACACAGAATGACCAACACACACACACACAGACTGAACCCCCCTACCACACACACACACTGACTCACACTTACCAGCAGTTGCTTGGATGCCTCATACCCCCCACACTCTGTGCAGAGCTGGGCTTCATCTCCCTGTCTCTCCCCTGCGCTCCTCTCTGTGATCCTCCCAGCACAGTGCCACCTTTGGCCGAACACAGTTCCACAGTCTGACAGCTGCTGCAGCTTCTGAAGGGTGATTCACTGCTCCTGGTTTCAATTTCAATTGGGGGGGGGGGGGCACAAAGGGGAGCACTGCATGATGTATGGGGACCATGGCCCCCTCTGCCCCTCCCCCCAGTGGCGTCCTGCTTTCTATCTGTCCAGGTCTCTTTCAGTGTTCAGATGTTTGATCCAAAAAGTCAGCAATGTTGTTATTCATTGTTACCTTTCTCAGTTTTGCATAAGATCACACAAGACCATAACAACAAAGAAATATATATTGTTATGTTTTATTTATATCAATATGTAAAATGAATACATTTATAAGTTCACTTACAAAGAAAAGGACAGTAAGACATTAATGTATGTATGGTTGGCATTTTCCACTTGTACAACAAATAAGTGCATTCACCTTAAATGCAGTATGATAAATATTTTATAAATCATGCAAAAGGTATAGATGTATGTTTTTTCTGAAGCAATATAACTCTTCTAATGGTGAGAGATACATTTTAATATTAGGAATGTGTATTGCTACCAATCTATCTAGTTCTTTTTATGATTAATGAATTATACATTTATTTACAAATTGTATGCATTATAATATATGTGTATATTTAAAAGATCTAGATAATTCAAACTTGACTTTCACGTATTATTTCACTGTATTAAAGTGAGTACACATTATCTTCTTCCGAGAAGGTATTTTTTACAACCCAATAATTAAAGTTGGATGTGACTATCAAGGGTACTCTGTCACACTCTGTAGTCAGCAGGATTTGATCCATAATCCCAAAGCATTAGCTTATCAGCACTTAAAAGTAAAGGGATTTCTAGTTTATTTTGTGAATGTGTGTGTGGTCACCAAACTATGAAACATGTGAAAGATTTTCAGGGTTTTGCAGATTGACTTCATAATCTCCTCTCTCCAACAATCCTTAGTAAATGCAATTGTTCTTTTTCACATCTGAAATATTGCACACATGATATATATGATTATTATTTCCCAGTAAAGTGTTCAATGAAGTGCATTGTGATGCAATAAATATAGTGTTATTGCTCACACAAATAAGAATGACATAATGCTTTTAAATCTCTACATAATGCTGCTCCCACCTATCTATCCTCCCTAATACACAAGTATGTCCCGTCTAGGCCCTTACGCTCTGCTGAAGACTTACGTCTATCTTCTGTCCGCACTAACACCTCTGATGCTTGCCTTCAAGACTTCTCGAGGGCTGCACCATTCCTATGGAACTCACTTCCCTCTTCAGTTAGATGCTCACCCAGTCTCCACTCCTTCAAAATATCATAAAAAACCCACTTCTTCATAAAAGCGTATCAATTAAACTGTTAATAGCTCCCAACTGATTCCTCTCTTGCAACTGTCATTAGTCTAATACTATCCTTACCTTTTGTGTCATTTTACCCCACTCCCTCTAGCATGTAAACTTATTGAGCAGGGCCCTCAACCCCTCTGTTCCTGTGTGTTCAACTTGTCTTGTTACAACTACATGTCTGTTCGTCCACCCACTGTAAAGCACTGCGGAATTTGTTGGCGTTATATAAATAATAACATAATAACATAATAATAATGCATGCAATAAATTAGGTATTTTAATTTTACATGGGTTTACCTATTCACTTAATTTAAGTAAAACATTTTAATCATAGGATCTTGACCTAATGTATGTAGGAATATTTGGTAAAATGTACACAGAGACGAATTTGCCATAAGCAAAGTAGGCAACGGCCTACAAGTGCATGTCCTCTATATGGCGTCTGTTTTTGGAATTTATAATGTACCTTTTTGTAGAATAAATTGGTTGGTGATAAGCGCTAACCCAATGAGCCTTGGCAAGTGTCCTTCATAAGTCAGTCAGCCTCTTATGCTTGATAGCAGAGCTGAAGAAACACTTACAGAGGTTGCAAAACTCTGTGCTGTCCCAGCTCCTCCAGTGTCTGTGTGTGAGGCTGGACAGGAAATGTAAGAGATCATGTGCCATGGGTGGCCATGGGTGGGGGCTATTAAATAAAATGAATGGGGGAACAGAGTATTCACCCTGCTGTCACCTACCCCAGGTGGGGTCTCTAAAAATAATAGGGGGGGCATAGTGCCCCCTATGCCCCACTCATTGATTAGAGGTGGGTGGAAGCTCTAAAATAATAAGGGGGACATAATGTCCCCCCAGCACCTACCCTCTGGCTGCAGGTGTTTTTTTTTAAATAATAAAGGAGGTGGATCTTTATTTTCCCCCCACTCGTCACTCATTGGACGTGATGGAGCTTAATAATATTAAAAATCCCTACCCCCCTGTGACTAGAGGTCCCCAAGACATAAGTCATTCCCCCACAAAACAAATTACACTACCTACTCCTCTTACCATAATAATAGTGAGGGGGCAGCCAATAAACAAAATGTAAAATAAAGATTGACTATTTACCATTAGATTACTTCTTCTATTCTCTTTTCTCGTGTTGCAGCTATTAAAATAAAAGAAGGACCAGACTGCAAATAAATAAATAAATAAATAAACTTCCCTCCGTTCCCTCCCACATATATACACCCCACAATCAGTCCAAATGTCCTTCCTATAGGTTCCTTCTGTTTTTTTCCGGCTGATCACGATCTTCCCATGATTACTTCCTGCCTGTATCTTTCTGGCGTCATTGCGTCCCATGCATGACGACGTCATGTGTTCCAACCATGCATTTCAACCTCATAATAATATCCGCCGGAGTCTCATAGTGGCGCATGCGTTCCACCATGCGTTCCACTTCAAGGAAGTCCAATATATTTTGGAAACAATACCTGTAATGAGTGGGTGGGCAGTCGAAACATGTAGAAAAGGGGGAGGGAAAAAAGGTTAATCGACTACTGACCATAGTCTATAAAGGAAAAAACAAATTTAACCCCACATATTAAGTACTGTGTCGAAACTAACCTCGCCACTGGGTCCTGGAGAAGCCTGTTTTACAAAACGCCTTTTGTCCCTATTTCCTCTTATGACAAATTGCCTTGCTTCCCTGGGTTATGGAGAAGCCTGATTGCCAGCCTCCTGCCTCATGACTATGGCCTTTTCCCTTCGGGAAGCACTAGGAGCATCCATCAATGGAGGTACTCGGTCGGAGTACAAGGAGCGCCGTTACAAGTATATTAAGTATTAAGTACATATTATTGTACTGTAGAGTGCAGGATTGCATTTGAGGATCTTAAGTCTGTCAGGGCTGCTACAGACTACCAGCATGCATGATAAATAGAGAGAGCAGTATATGACATTAATTCTATTCCCCATCTTTTAATTAACATTGGCGCCCTGACACACTGGGCAGAAGAACATCACGATCTTCAGCTGTGGTCCTACTCTCCATACTGTATAGAGTAATAGGGAGGAAAAACATGCTTGGTCTTCCACATTCTAACTTTGTCACCAACCGCACCCATCCAACTGTCACCCAGCATGGCCCTCCCCATTTGAACACTATTAGCTACAAAGCCTTATACAGGCTACCAGCAATGAACACATTTTCCAAAACATCTGGCAATTACATTCCTCTTAAGAAGATTTTAGGGAGAAAACATTATCCCATGGCAGGGGGGATGACATAGGAAAAAAGTTCATGACACCATTACGATATATCTGCCAGTAAAGAAATGTAGTGTTCCAATGGTTTGCGTAATATATGAGGCACTTCAATGAGCATACATGTTACATTACACCATTCCTGGATGGACTTATGTATATGTTGTTTTGATTCCTTATATAAATCTAGTAAGCATTTAGCATAATCCCTTCGTCTTTTCTTAAAACCATCAATGATGGATCTGAGTAATGGTAATCAAGTTTAATCAGTACATGTGAAATTCAAAGAATTTTAATATTCATAAAATGTGCATAATTCCAGTTTCTTTACAGCAAGAAGACTCTTTTAATGTTAAGATAGTTAATACCATTAAGGCAGTCTCCATGAAAAGTTACAATTATGGAGAAAATCCCTTAATGTTGCTGTTTCTTTGTTTTCAGCAGAAAAGGATTTAGATTGATGTAACTTAATTAAAAATTGTATGTGGCGCAATATGGAAATACATGATTAACTGAAGATACACTGTAAAGCTAGACATATTTGTCTAATTTAATTACTTTAAGCTGAACATCTATTTAATCAAGAGTTATTAAATATTGCTTAAAATGCTGCAATTTAATATTGATGACCTTTGAATACAGTTTTAAGTAAAATCTAAATAAACAAGGACTGCTTTTTTATCATTTTAAATTTACAGCAATGCGTGTACGAGTAGAAAGATGCCCATTAATCTCTCTTAAAGGATCACTATATGCAGAAACGACCTCACAGTGTTTAAAACATTATATAAATTATGCATTACAAATATTGAAAAATGAAACAACGATAGGAAAAAACTCTCCTTAAACATTTCCAAACATTCAGAGCTTGCGTCGGCAAGTGCTGCATTAGGAGGAGTCCTCCAGGGAGAGGCTTCATTGATGATGAGAATCTGACTTTGGTCTAGCCTTTTTTCTTATGCCATGAACTCTTTTCAAGCCATTGATAATTGGATGAATCTGTATTTCTACGATTATGTAAATAACCAAATAAAAATAAAATTGAAAAAAATAAAGCATAGATTATAACTGTGTACATATTATTTAACTTTGCCAATCTTTATTGCTATGGTGCCACCATGACAGCACGGTTAAATCTGAGGGCAAAAACAACGTCTATGTAGGAAGCTATCAGGCCTTCATATGACGCAGATCTATTCCAAAACTCTAAATATGCACCTGCATGCAATGAATTGTGAGGAAATATATATATATATTTTTTTCATTTGGTGGCTCTCGATACAATTCAGTGCGGTAGAGGCAGTGCCCCAACAATTTTATGTGGCAAAAATATTTGCAAAAGTTTAGAAACACACAAGATTCTACTGTGCAACAGTAGATTAATATTGTGTGTGTGTCAAAATAATTAAAACAAAGAGAGAGCTAGAGAGAATGCAAGTCAGAGCGGACAGGAGTGAAAATTGCAGATATTTCTGACATTGCACATTGCACAGAGTAGGCTCAGCTGCCCAGTGTCTATTTTGTTTAAAGTGCTTAGTGACTCTGTAGCTGTGACTTGAGACTCTCTGTGGCTGGTTGAAATGTTGTCAACCAGCCACTGCATGACTGGGCTTTGATCGAGGGCGTGGCTGATTTCAATCTTTTTCAATCTGTAATAATTGATGCTTCTGTCAACAATGTGAGCTACTTTGCGTCTCCATAATTACACTGCAAATGAAACATATTGCAGCTACAAAGGTAGTAAGGTATCTATCTATATACACCTGCTTTAATCCTGTGCACACTGTGCGCTGAGTGTTAACAGTGAGTCAGGAGTAGCTTCTGATATATTTCATAACAACATTTACAAGAAAACTTAAGTTTTTAAAGCAGGAGCACCACTGAAGATGAGATTAGAAAAGGAAGAGTGAGAGACATAGAGAATTAGAGAGTTAGACAGAGAGAGCTGGATCATCATACAAAGAGATTAACCCCTTAAGGACACAGCTTCAAAAGCTTGTCTTACCCTCAAGGACACGAGCCATTTTTGCATGTTTTGCTGTTTGTGTTCAAACGCAATTTGCATCTCTGTCATTTATTGCACCAACACATATTATATACTGTTTTTTTTAGAGGGCAAACGGGGCTTTAATTTGATGTCACATATACATAGATAAATTCTCATTAATTTTAAAACGAATGCCAAAAAATGGGGGGGGGGGGGGGAAACAAAAAATATATATTTTTTCACAGTTCTGACAATAATAGCATGTGCATAATATGTCCTGTTTAGAAAAAGTAATTCAAAATAAATTAATTTATGTGTATTGATTTATAGAGTACATAATATTTATAGGATTTCAGCTTATTTTGAAAGTTACAGGTCAGAAAATACAAAGACTAAAATAAAATTTTAATGTGAAACAATTTTAGAAGTTGGTATGTTTGTCTTGTAGGTTTAGTAGCCATCACAGAAAACAAAATTGCCACACAAAAGTCTATATTTACGGGGGGCGGAGCTTGACTTCAAGCGGACCAGACGTACCTGCCAAGAGCTCCTGCGTCTGGGGCCAAGATTCGGGGTGTATTGCCCGACCACTTGGTGACACTGGCTGCAAACAGCAATCACCCTGACCGGAGGACACCACTGCACCCGGGGATACCCGACTCGAGGTTCCCCAAGCTTGCGCTGTCCACATCGAGGCTTGTGGCCTAAACCAGTGGGAGCCGTGGAGAGACGGCCGCTCTCCCGGTTCTCTGGCTAGCGGCGGGACGCTCACACATCGCTAGCCCCCCCCCCCCTTGGGACCGGGGGGGATATCCTGGTCCTCCACAGAGTACTCGCCTAAACGCTGCTGGGAAGCAGGGGGCATCCGGCAACCAAATCTTCTCGAGTTGGCCGCACGAGGCACACAAGTAAAGATGGCCGCCGACATGTCTTACATGACATGGGCCCACCTTGAAGAGCGCATCGACAAAGCCTTTAAAATCCTGTGGTCTCAATTACGTGCTGCAATCAAGAGGCAACCAAAACGAGACTTACCTCCACAGACATCAGCAACACAGCCAGCCTTGGCCAGCACACCCACAGTGCAGCCGGCTCAATGGAGGGGAGGAATGAGAAAGATGGCGCTTCCACTCTACAGACGCCACTCCAAGATCTGCCGCCACCCACCTAAACCTCAGCCCACATGGGGACAAATATCCAGGCATTGCTCACAAATCCAGGTGCTCTATGCTCCACGACAATGCCAGCTACAAGCAGGAGGGTCCCAGGATTCCATCCAAACCGCGGGAAGCAAACGGACTGCACTGGACTGTATCAGGGTATGGGGCTGGCTGGGTGACCTTGTAGAATCCCAATACTTGATTATACCTTGGGGTAGGCTGTATGGATCAGTGGGCATAGGATGATGGTCCTCCTCAACAGGGCCCCAGTCCTCACAGGCATCTAGACCAATATGGAGTAGTGCTCCTGTCCCTGCACCCCCATTTTCAGCAACTTACCGGTCCGAGCAACAAGTTTAGTTTTAGTTCTACCTTATCTTGTGCTCATAGTTTATTTTAATTTTGCAACAATCTGTGGCATGATCTAGCAGGTATAGGAAGTGAATGATAGTCTCTGTTAAGAGTATGTAACTACCTGAACATACACAATGTCTTAGGCTTGATAACCTACACACCACAGTTCATGCTGGCTAATTTGCCTGCATAGCATTTGACTGCTTTTAACATGTTATGCCTGCCTAGCATATAACTGTTTTTTCCATGTAACTGTTCTCACCAGGATATGTCTGCCTAGCATATAACTGTTGATATCAGGATGTGTCTGCCTAGCATATAACTGTTTATATCAGGATGTATCTGCCTAGCATATAACTGTGTACATCAGGATATGTCTGCCTAGCATATAACTGCTCTCAGCGTGATCTATCAATCTAGCATAACTATTTTAAGCTGGAAAAGCCGGCCTAACAAATAACTGCTTGCCACACGACGTGTTTACCTAGCATATAGTTATCTCCTGTAACAATATACGACCAACAAACTATTAAGGTCTCAACTCATGTTAACTTGTTTTAAACAAAATGTATAGTTTTACTGTTACCCTTCTTTGCTACACTTGACTATGCCTACTCTTGCTTACTTAACATACAAAAAAAACTCACTCTGCTTCTTGTTCCACCTAAACCGCCATGAACGCTACACAAAATGTCTGCTTAACTGTTATGGCGGTAGTTCATTTGCTATGTTTCTTGTATGCAGAATGAATATAAGCAATGCTTTAACTTTGACAAACCTTAGTTTGACATACAGTAACGAGCTCCTCTAATAGCCTACCTAGCTAAGGATCTATTACTATACTGCGTTCAGTTCATACTGAACAGCGGTGACTGCCGCTAAGCTACTCTACTACCTACATACTGTATAATTGTACGATGTTTCCCCTTGTTCCACACGCCTTTTAAAAAAAAAAAATAATTTGTGCAAGTTTTATCTGTCAACCACTTCATATGTCAACTATGTACTAAACTGCTTGTGTCAACAGCTGTCGTGGCATGACATAATTGTTTGTTCACCTTTGCGCAACAAAAATAAAGAATTAAAAAAAAGTCTATATTTACATAAAGTAGACATCCCAGGCTATTTACCTAAAGTTAGTTTGACACTTTTTACATAGCCATTTCATCGCCAATCTCTGCTAAATATTGGAGTAAAATTGTGTTTTTTCTTTATTTTGGCATATATGCATGTAACAAGGTTTTTGTAATGTGTATTTTGTAAAGCTGGTGTGTGCTATTCCTGCACAGAACCCCATATTGTGTTCAGCTACATCTGCTGAGTATAACGATACCCCCATTGTATGCCTTTGGCACTTTTCTGTAAATCTACAGTGCCATATAAGAGACAAGGCTATTTCAGTTTCTATAGTTAGAATTTTCGTAATTGGATTTGACGGACCTATGTCTCATTTTAGGGTATTATAGCAGTGTGACTGTTCAAATAACCCCACAAAGGGCTTTCATTTGAGAAAGCAGACACCCCAGGGTATCTTACATGTTGTATATTGTGCCTTAACTTGTCACCATTATTTCGCCCACTTATGTCAATGTTTGTGGTGAGGGGGGAAAAATTTAATTTTTACATATATGTATTTCTAACACTTGATATGTACCACTGTCATAAAAAAAACAAATTATGCCCAGTTACATCTTCTGCATAAAATAATATGCCCAATGTATGACCTAGACACTATTTTGTGAATTTACAGTGCTGGAAAAGAGACGTGACAAGTTCAGGTTTTTAAGTGTGAATTTTCATCCGAGTCACACTTTGGAGCACTTGAGCAGGCTACATATTCCAATTACACCATAAAGGCATACCATTTCTTAAAGAAGACATCCCAGGGTATTTCAAAAGGCATATTTTGAACCTTAGCGTGGGATAATTTTTCTGCTAGCTTGTACCAAGTGTAGTGGTAAGAAGCATTTTTTCTGCCTTTTTGACACACAAAGTGAGTTTGCACAGGATATTTTGCAAACCTTATTTGTGCTACGACTGTATAATACTTCATATGTTGCTCAGCTATGTTGGCTGAGTACAGCAATACCCCCATATGTACCTTTGCCAGGTATATGTCGATGTTGACTGGGCACATTTGAGACGCAGCCATTCAGTTTTTTTTCTAACTTTGAAGTTTTATGCTGTGTCCATGTTCCATTTTGGAGTAGTTTAACTGGTTGGTTATTCAAACTTCCCCAGGAACACATACTATTTATTAAGGAATACACCCCGGGGTAATTCAAAAGGCATATTTTGAACCTTAGCGTGGGATAATTGTTTTCTAGTTTGTTCCAGGTGTAGTGGGAATGAGCAATTTTAAGGTATTTTTTTACTTTTTAAAACTCTTTCCTTTTTTTTACCGTTAACCCCTAACTAGCAGTAAGCAGCACTAACAGTAAATGCCCCAATTTCCCATATGTCCCACCCATGCCAGCTAGCAAAATATATCATTTTAAAATATTTAAATTAATTAATGAAATAAATTAAACGCCTGAGGGTTAAAAAAATAAATAAAAGTTAATCCTCAGGGGTTAAGAAAAATTAGATCACAGTATAATACTGTGATCTGTATTTTGATCACTGTAGGCAGTGATCAACTGGCAGGGAAGGGGTTAATTTTTATTCGGACTGCTTAAAGTGGGGTGGGATTTTTTTTACTTTTTTTTAAACGCTATTAAAACTTTTTAAAAACGTTTTAAAACTTTTTTAAACTTTTTTTTACTTTTTAAGCAAGCCTTACACCAAATTCCCCAATTCCCCATTTAATTCCACCCACCACAGCTAGCTAAATATATAATTTTAAAACATTTAAATTAATTAACAAACTAAATTTAACCCCTTAGAGGTAAAAAAAAATTATCTGGAAAAAATCAGATGACAGTAAAATGTAGTCTCTGCCAATTGATCACTGTAGTCAGTGATCATTTGGCATGGAAAGGGTTAATTTTATTAAAGCAGGGGAAAGGGGGGAGGTGGGATTTAACTGTAACTTTTTTTTTTTGCAGGGAGAACATCACTGCTGATCCATCTCCCTGCACTTCAAACAGAACATGGAAGAAGTCAGAAGTCCTTGCAGCACATGTGCTCGCTCTGACAGCCTGTTAAAGCGATCACAGCTGCAGGGAAAGCGCAAGTGTTAACTCCGCGATCGCTGTGATTGCAGCGATCTGGGGTTAACTTTAGTAAATTGCTGAAAGTTTCCATCAAGGGTCCTTAACACAAGGACAAACTTGACGGAAAATTTCCATCTTTGGTTGGGAAGGGGTTAAACTGTGTTGGTATATCTATATTGCAACTCTGTGTAATCCATTATAGTGCTTCTGGTTATGTTAGTTTTGGGTATCTCTTTACTGTGACTCGCTGTGTGATTTGTATCTCTGTATTGTACTCAGCTCTGCCTGTCTAGGTATCTCTGTATTCTACCCAGCTCTGTGTATTTGTAAATGTATCTCTGCATTATGCTCTGTTCTGTGTATTGCATTGGTATCTCCATTTTGCACTGGTATCTGTGTATTGTATAGGTGTGTATGTATTGGGCCTATCTTTGAATATTGCAATTGCTATCTCTATATTATAACTAGCTTTAAGTATTGCATAGCTAACTCTATACTGAATAGGGACTACCATTAGGGGTTGCATACTTGAGGTTATGTAAACAGACGCCATGTGTCAGAAGATGGTGGCTACAAATGTAAAGGGTGGAATCAAATTCTGGGGGATGAGCCTGGAACCTCACCATCTTAAAACTTCACCAGCAGCCATTGACTCACCAGTAGTGTATAGATCATTTATATGTCTACCTACATATGGACTTTCAGCTTCATGATATTTGGCTAACAACAACAAACAAAACAGATTAAGCAACAACAGTGACAAAATAAGATCTGGAAGTTCCTTGGCGTGCCGGTCCTATTTTCTTTAAACTGAGGTGCATATGTTGCTGTATTCTGCTTGTGATGTTTATGGGTGCTGCAGTTGCATTGTAACATTGTATTAGTGAGTATGTGGACTGTTATATTGTATATGTTCATGAGTAGTTTGTGGTATTGTGTATAATACCTATGAATGAGGTCTTTGTATGGGGGCTGGCTTTGTATGGGGGCTGGTTGTAGAATTGTGTGTGTGTGAATGATATTTGACATTGTGTGTTTGGTTGTGTGTATGTGTGGATCTGCTTGTGGTATTGCATGTGAGAGGCAACTTGTGGGTTTTTGTGGGTTTATGTAGACTGTCAGTGGTGTTATGTTTGTGTAGGCTGTCTGTATTATTTTTTTTTTAATTGACAATTTTCTTTTTGAAAGTCTCAAGTGTGTCTTGTGGAGGATACAGAATAGAAAGGGAGTGGGGATACATTTGACCATGGACAATTGGTCCCATATTCAATGTGATAAACATTCATTTGAGGTTAGTACATGTCAGGTTTCGTACATTTTCTTTGGAAATACAGATTCGAATTCAAATTGTTACAGTCACCGTTACATGCCTTGTAACAATCCCTGAGTTAGTTTCTTTCCTCCACTCCTCCCTCTCCCCCTTCTGGAACTCAACAATAACTAAAAATCTTGAGCTAGAAACAAAGGAACCCCCTCCATGAGGTGGGAGTGGGTGGGGGTGTATAGGGTTAAAAGGACTGGGGGGGGGGGGAGGAATTGGATTACCTTCCCGCCTTTCTCACGGTTACTAGCATGTTGCCTGGGTACCAGTGTAGGTTGTTTGTGGATGTCTCCTAATTGAATTCAATGACTGTTGATGCCTATATGTATGAGATCTCCTCCTCTTTCCTTAAGTCCTGTGTCTACCGCCCCTCAGGGTTGTAATTCATATCATCCTCTATAACTAGTCTTGAATTGATCCCACCCGGCCCAGGCCAGTTCCATTTTCTGTTTTTTCCCCTCTGATTCTGCGTGTGCCAGTTCATATTTTTTGTTTTTTTCCACTGTGTCCATGATATATTTAATTGTCGGGGGGCTAGCCAGTGTCTCGCAATTAGATAGATGGTAGCGAGTAGAACGTGGGTTATTACCACTTTGTTTTTCCATGATATATGGTCTTTTGGTATGTCTATTTTTGTAATGTCTCCCACCATGGCGTGTATCTTTGTCCACATCGGGAGGAGGACCGCACAGGTCCGCCAGACATGGATCATCGTGCCCTTTTGTGTGCCACACCTCCAACACCGAGGAGAGCTATCTGGGTATACGCGCGCTAGTCTAGCTGGGACCATATACCATCTCAGTAAAATTTTCCTGTGCAGTTCTATGTGCGCTGCACAATGTGTGATTCCTATTAGTGCCCGTAGGCACGTGTCCCATTGTGTTTTGGAAATGGGGCCCCCGCAGTCCCTCACCCATTCCACTGCGTATCTGCATTGTGCAAAGGGCTGATCAGTGTTAATTGCCTGGTAGCACATGGACACCTGTCCCCTCGGGGGGGAAAGCCCCGTACATAATTTTTCGAATCGGGTCACGGACCCGTCCTTGCCCGCTTGTGGTTTTTGTTCTTTTTTGGAGTCTAAAAAGCATGTGACTTGGAGATATGCGTATAGCATGGACTGAGGGATATTGTATTTAGTCGCTAGCTGCGAGAAGGGTATCCTTTTGTCCCTATCGTAAAAGCAATGGATGTGGTAGACTCCCGCACGCTGCCATGCAGCTGTGTTGAAATGTGGAATCCAGTACGGTAGGGCTGATATTGGTGTGGCCTTGGAAATGATGTGTGTCCTAATTAGTTGGTGTTTGTGTTTGTCCCATGTTTGTAGCATGAACTGCGTAATCGGCAACATGTCTGGCACCTTGGGTCTTTGCTCCTTCGGCACCCAACATATTGTCGCCAACTGAGTTTGCAGGGCCTCCTCCTCTATTGTTACCCATTGTGGACCGACTCTGTCCCCCATTACTTGTGTAAGTTGCGCTAGCACTGCTGCCTTGTGGTATAAAAGAAGATCAGGGACTCCTATGCCTCCCTCAGTGTAGCTTCTGTGCAGTTGCTTCATGGCTACTCTAGATTTTTTCCCTGCCCAGATAAATCTTGTTAGGTCCTGTTGCGTTTTCTTGAAGAAGGACAGTGGTGCCGCTATTGGCAGCAGACGAAAGATATATTGTATCTTAGGCAATAGCACCATTTTAAAAGCTGCCGCTCTCCCCACCCACAAAATGTATTTGTCCCTCCATTCTCTCATGGTGTGTGCTATTTCCCTCCAGATCCTAACATAGTTGCCCTCAAAGAGGTTGTTGGGATTACGGGAGAGCCACAGGCCCAAGAACTGAATATGTTTGCCTGACCATTCAAATTTAAACCTTGATTTTAAGTATTGAGTTGTTGTCCCTGTAAGATTGATTCCCATAGCCTGGGATTTGGATTCATTGAGTTTATAATAAGACACTGCACCGTATTCCATCAACATTTTGTGGACCTATGGCACCGATGTCAGTGGCTGTGTCAGAGTGATGAGGTCATCGTCCGCAAAGAGGTTGAGTTTGTGTTCCCTGCCTCCAACGTTAATGCCGTGTATGCTAGTTGTTGATCGGATAAGTTCCGCCAGAGGTTCAAGTGCTAGAATGTACAAGCTCAGCGACAAATGGCAGCCCTGCAGCGTGCCATTGGTCAATTTAAATCTAGTAGACGTATACACACCCATGGACACCAGCGCTGTCGGTCCATTATATAGGGCCATAACTTGAGAGACAAACTTGTGCGGAATCCCGAATTTGGCCAGGGCCGCGGCCAAGAACCCCCAGCCCAGCCAGTCAAGCGCTTTTTCGACTTCCAGTGAGAGCAGGAGGCCCTCAGCCCCGGCCCTTCTCATGTGTCCCAGCAAGTCCACCACCCTATGAGAATTATCTGCCCCTTGTCGCCCCGCTACAAACCCCACTTGGTCTCCCTGTACTATAGTTGGTAGGACTGCGGAAAATCTAACTGCCAGTATTTTAGCGTAAATCTTTGCGTCCACATTCAGCAGCGATATGGGTCTAAAGTTTTTGCATTTGGTGGGTTTTTTCCCTGGTTTAGGTAGCGTTATAATATTGGCTAGAAGCATGTCAGGCAGTAAACCTCTGTCATGGTTGGTGGTGTTAAACATTGTCATCATGTACGGTTCGAAAAGGTCACCAAATACCCTATAATACTTTCCTGTCAGGCCATCTGGTCATGGAGCTTTATGGGGTGGCAGCCCCCCTATGGTCTTCAGGATTTGGCTAGCCACGATAGTTATAGTCAGGGACACAGTTTGGGTGGCGGTTAGTCTGGGCAATGTTATCTTGTCTAGGAAGGTTTTGATCTGTTCCCCAGTCGGAATGGAGTTGGGTTAGTCCGTCTCTATGTTATATAGCGTTTCATAGAATGTGGCGAATGCTTCGCTTATGTCTTGGGGTTTATGTACCGTCTTTGAGTTATTTATGCGTATAGACGTTATACGTTGTTTCGCTTGTTTGTGTTTAAGGAGATTGGCCAGTACCTTGCCTGCTTTATTGTCTTGATGGTAGAACTTAGCTTGTAGTTTCTGTAATTGGTAGTTGGTTTTGAGTAAATTAGTCTCATCAATTTGGGATTTGAGTGTTTTAATCTGTGTGGCCAGCTCGTTGGATGTTTTTAGTTTGTTTTGTTTCGTCAAAAGCTCCAATCTGTGGAGTCTCTCTGTCATATGTTTTTCCCGTTGTCGCTTTAGGTAACTCGCCCTCTGTATGAATAACCCCCTAACTACCACTTTGTGGGCCAGCCACAAGGTATCTAGGGACGTCTCCTCTGAGTTGTTCCTGGTAAAATATTCTTTTAATTCCACTCTGACCTTTTTAATAAAGTCTAGGTCCTGTAGTAAAGACTCATTGAGCCTCCAGAACTCTTTCCCTTTGTGTGTGTGTGCATCTCTTATGTGTAGAAATACTAGTGCATGATCAGACCATGTGATCTGCCCTATCACACATTTCTCTATTAAGGTCTACAGGGAGTGTATAGTATCGGTCTAGTCTCGTGTGGGAGTTATGAACCGCCGAATGGAATGTGTAGTCCCTTTCTTGGTCATGCATGGTACGCCACACATCTAACAGGTTGTGGAATTGGAGTCGGGATCTTAATGATTTGCAAGAGCCTTGTAGTGCCCGCAGTCTTTGGTTTGTGAACCTGGCCGATGAGTCCAATGTTGGTTCTGCTATAAAGTAAAAATCCCCACATAACACTAGGGTACCTTGTTTTAATTTGTCTATCTTGTTGCATAATGTCTCTAAGAACTGGGCTTGGTTGGAGTTGGGGAAATATGCATTTGTTGGTGTGTAGGTCACTTCGTACACTATGCAAACCATAATCAGATATCTCCCTTTAGGATCGGAGATCTTGCGCAGGAGGGTGAATGCTACATTGTCATTTACCAGGATAGATACCCCTCTCGCTTTTGTGCCTGCAGAGGAGTGAAATTGTCTGCTATATGTCTGGGAGTATAGGGGCTTATTTGCCTGTTTGTTAAAATGTGTTTCCTGTAGGCACACTATGTCACATTTCCATTTGGACAGATCTCTATATAGACGATTACGCTTGTGTTGGGTATTTAACCCTTTAACATTGTATGTGACTATTTTCATGTTTTGTTCTCGGGGGGGGAGGGTCTTTGGGCATCTTGATTATTTTAGGTTGTCTGAGCTTCGGTGCCCCTGGTGGAAGGTGTGGGAAGGTGTACTATAACAATAAACGTAAACATTTTGGCCCAAGAACTGACCCCTTGGGGTCTGTGCTTGCCTCTTTGAGGGCCTTGGAAACCACTTGTGGACGTGGTGTAAATGACCTCTGCCAGTTGAGAGCAAAGGTCCCCCTGGTGTCGGTTGTACTCTGGACTGCAATTCTTGCTTTTCCCTTGGCTTACTCCCCTTTAATGAGTGCTGTTTATTCTCCTTGGTATAGTTACACAATGTGCACTGCGATTCCCACCCAAGTTTTTTTTTTTTTTAAAACAATTTTGCTCTATATAAACTCTTTTGCTCTATATAAACCCTTTTTTTTTTACATTTTCTAATTATTATTATTTTTTTTATTTTTTTAAATTCAATGTTCACCCGCTTCTAATAAGAAGTGGTCCAGTCAGACAATTTTTAACAACTTGCAATGTGGTTTTACGTTACCCATAGAAGTTCATCACTTCCGCCTGGAGTAGTGTGTACATTGTCCCTTCAAAATGGGTCATGGTGCTTTCTGCCATTCTGGGTTTAGTCTCCCAGTGCTAGAATCCTTTGGACGCTTCGCGTTCTGTATTGGTATGTCCCAGTCTCTCAGCGTTTGCTGACCTTCTTCCACTGTTCTGATTGTATGGAGAGTCACATTTTTCATCACTTGAATCCTTGTCCCCAGCGGTAAGGCACATTTTGCACTCGCAGAGAGGCCGTGATACTCGCCAGGTTCCGACGCTGTTGCAGTGTTGCCGGTGATAGGTCTGCATATATTTGGAAGGCTTTGTATTCCTCCACCGGGCGGTTCTTGCGGCTTGCTTTCATAATTAAGTCCTTTACATGAAAGTAATGAATCCGCATTAGTACATCCCTTGGTGATGATATCGATATGCGGTCTATAATAATTAGATCTGGGTCTACCTCTGGTATAAGTTTGGCGAAGAAGGATGTGGTATACTGAAGCAGTTGTTTGCTGTCTATATCTTCCGAGATGCCCCTAATTCTTACATTGTTTCTCCTGGATCGATCTTCCAGGTCTGTCAGTTTGTCTTCGTGGGCTTAGATTTTATGTTCAAGCTCCTGCATGGCATCCGCCATACTATTGTGGGCCTCTGCATGCTCCGCCATCTTATTTTCTATGTGTGAGTTGCGGTCTCCCAGCTCCGACACATCTTTAGCTAAATTAGCTATTACCTCCTTAAATTGGTGCAATAGGGAGTTATCAAGGTCTCCAGCAGAGACTTCATTCTTGTCTCCGTTATAGGACCCTCGTTCCCCATTTGCACATCATTTTCTGTGTACGACATGTGAGCCTCCGCTCCATCTTCGGCGCCATCTTGTTCCCTCTCTGGCGGCTTTTTTTGTTTGGGCGTCTTCTGGGCAAAAAATGCCGCTTTGTCCATTTACGCCTTATTTTTGGCTGCCATCTGGTAGGGAGACCTGTCAGGGTTCGGAGGGAGTAAGTTGCCGCTCGTGTTTTGCAGTTGAAGTCACTGAATTTCGTCGCTTAGCGCCGGTCGGGCAGGAGCACAGCACTATGCGTCCATTCCCGTTGGCTGTCGGCCACGCCCCCCTGTCTGTATTATTTGTATGAGGGGGGGGGGGGGGGCTTATTCTTCACCTCTTTTTGCTGCTCTACTCCAGTTCTTATAAGTTCTTCTACTGCACAAGTGCAATGTGTAAATTGAGGATTGTCCCTCACCACCTGCGTCACTGCTCGGTTTGCACTAACATATATGTGAAGTCCCATGGGACTACTGATAGTCCAGAACTTGTTTGTCTCTGGCAACCTCGAGTTCTGTGCAAAGGTGTCTTGAGTGCCATGCATGGCACACGTGCCATAGCATCCTGACCCCTGTACTATGCTATTGTAACTGGATTAACCCCTTAAGGATCAAACTTCTGGAATAAAAGGGAATCATGACATGTCACACATGTCATGTGTCCTTAAGGGGTTAAACTTCAGATTTGATGATTGCTCTAGAAATTATAGGTATCTCTTAAATTGGCTTTGGAAGACAGAAATAAGGTCTGTGATATCTAATAGCAAGGCTAGTTGCATGATTTTTGAGCATAAAAATGCCACTTTCAGGCAGAATATGGACAATGACATGACAAAATCTGGTGTAATGACTTCTCTATTCATCCATCCTGTGTGCTTTGGGGTTGACCAATCCTTTATAAAGCAACTAACACCCATTAATCCTTCCTCATCCCAGTGGCATTGTCCAGTTCCCTGGTTCTACATAGTAAAACACACTCCACCACTTCCAGCCTCCAGCCACTAACCCACACAAACCCTCAAAATAAATTATGTAAAGTACTCATAGAAATGTAATGAAAAGTATGTAATCTAATAAATATTCAGCAAGGATTGCAATTTAACCTAAACTTAAAAATGTAATAAATATATAAATATATAAATATATAAATCTTATCTGTAAAAGTATTGTTTGAAGATCTTGGATTGAATACATTAAAGTAACATTCCAAGACCTATACCCACAACAATCTGCTGTAGTGTTTATGGTGGCAGTTGTTCCAGTAGTCAAACTGTTTCAGAGAAATAGATATTTACTGCTTACGTGAGTGGCGTAAAAGTGAATCAATAATAATTTAAACACAGATATACCATATTAGAGTTCTTTTCAGATGTGACTGTAAAAAATAATTATTCATATAGAGCAGGAGTTCCCAATTAATTTTTCCAGTAGAACCCTTTGACATAGCGTATCAACATCGTGGAACCCAAATGTTTACTTTGCAGGGTTAAGCCTCCATAGGAAAGCACTGATTCTAGAGACACCGAAAGGTAAGCAGTATCGAGGAAGCCTCGACACTGGAAAAAAAAACATTTGTTGCTTTTTTTTTTCATATTTATCACAATAATAGGGAGAGGAGACACACATTTTACTATGGTCAGGGACATTAAAGGGTTAGGAACACAGATTTTTATTCATAATGCTTTAGTGTTCCTTCTTTAACATCCTCCAACTCACTCCTTAAAGGAAAACAAAATCATTTTTGACTTTTTGAAGAGCAAGAAAAGTAATGGTATATTAGTGTAACATCTTCTCTGTGTTCATACATCATAGAAAGAACAAAAAAAAACACTTGGCAAGCATCATCAGTCAATTATAGGATATGATTTGGCTGTATTTACAGAACTTCATAAATCATTTTTCTCTGTTTTGTCCATGTCTTGACTTAAAAAAAGCCTTAATATGTTTCTATTAAACCGTCTAAAGTCATTTATGTTAGACATAACCCAGTGTTTTAGCCAGATACTTCCTCTCTAGGATATGTTTAAATTAGCTGATAATCATTTGGTTTTTTTTTTTATAGAAAAAACTTAGAATGTACAGCACTTCCTTATTATTCAGTAAGTTCCGAACATTATTGAGCATACAATCTCTGACTTGTTTTACATAGATAATTACTTCCACCCAAAAAATGGATATATAAGCTACGTAATGTATAGAAAGCTAGTTTACACACTATGTCATTTAGAACATCCTTTATTCTCATGGTTAAAGGACCATTTCGGGCACCATAACAATTTAATCTCAATTAAGTTGTTATGGGACCAGGAGTCCTGGATACCATTTTACATTAGAGGGTTAAACCATTTATTATAATTTTATTACTATTATTTATAAAGCACCAGCAAATTCCACAGCGCTGTACAGTGAGTGGACTAACAGACACGCATTTGTAACCAGACGAGTTGGACGCACATGAACAGAGGGGTTGAGGGCCCTGCTCAATGAGCTTACATGCAGGGCCGGATTAACATAGGGGCTGATGGAGCTGCAGCTCCAGGCCCAGGCCCATGGAATAGGCCCATTAAAAAAAAAAAAAAAAAAAAAAATTTTTTTTTTTTTTTAACACACTACTCTTAGGTTTGCCACTTGACTGGTATTTTACTGGCACAGCTAGTATATATATTTTTTTTAATTCTTTATTTTTTCTGTGCACATGATAACACAAAGGCTTGCAATGCCATAACAACATAAACAAGCAATGATGTCAACGCAGAACATATACATGGCATGAAAAAAGTGGCACATTTTTTAGAAGTATAATAGCAAGTAACGGTAAGAACATCGCTTAATATGCATTAGCGTAGAAACATGGTTAGTAAGCTAGATTACTGAGGCTTGTACAAAGCTAGGGTAAAAGATTTATGGAAGACCATAGCATTGTTGTCTACTACACAGCAAGTAACCCAGATAGGTGTGGGCCCTCAGGGGGTTCTGCGGCATAGAGGCTGCAGCCTCAGTAGGCAGATTGTGCTTAGACACATAGCGTGTATACAAATAGTGTATGAGCAAATAGCGTAAGGGCAAATAGTGCATAGGCAACTAGTGCACCTCTTAATGCCGCGTCAGAGTAAATAAGCAATGATGTTGACGTAGAACAAATACATGGCATGAATAAGTGGCACAGTTTTAAAAAACAAAATTATAATAGCAAGTAACGTTAAGGATGTCGCTTAATATGCGTTAGCGTAGATACCCGGTTATTTAAACAAGATTATTGAGGCATGTACAGAGCTAGGGTACAAGATTTATGGGAGACCATAGCATTTTCGACTACTACACAGCAAGTAACCCATATAGGTGTGGGCCAGAAGGTGGTTCTGCAGCATAGAGGCTGCAGCCTTAGTAAGTATGGGCAAATAGCGCATAGGCAAATAGTGAGTTATGGATAATGCAAATAATAGTACAAATAATAGTAATTAGGCAGCAAAATAATGCAGCACAGTGTCAGTCCTGAGAGGGCTGGTGAAAAAATTAGTAAAACATAATAAAAACGAATAAGGCCCATACTCTGTGCGCCCAGTTGGTATCAGTCATCCTATGCCTCTTGGTGGCTTTGAGCTGGAGACCGGCCATTCTGCTTCTCCAGTAGTCTCGTGTGCCATCCTGTAGGTTCGCTGTGAGTGCTGGTACGTGGGTGTGCGGGTGCCGTTCAGCTGTGATGTGTCCAGTCTTGACTGCAGTGGAGAGCCTCTGGTGGCTGGGCGTAAGGTGGGTATCCGCAGGCCTCTGCCCCTCAGGTCCGTCGTGGTGAGGCTAGCATTGCGATAGGCAGGTGGTGTTTGTATGCTGCTGCGTGGATGGTGGGCACGGGTCTCCTGTCTGCGTGTGGGCGGATCATGTGCTCGGTTTCCCTGAGATACCATGCGATGGCTGAGGACCTCAGAGGAGTGAAGATGGTGATTTCTGGGGGATCTCGTGTCGACCCCTGGCCCAGGTAGGTAGTGTTTCAGGGCTGGGTTGTGTGGGGTAGCCTGGGCCGATGTGATGCCGGAGCGTGAGATTTGCCCAGTGTGCTTGCTCGCTTGCGAGTGGGAGTGGGTACATGTGCTTGGGTAGCTTTTCGGTTTTCGGTGCCTGCGTGGCCATGTGACTGCTGTGAAGGCCAGGAGAGGGTAGTCATAATAGCTTCGGCGTGTTGTAGGCCGGATCGATGCGGCTACCATGCGGGCCGCTCGGCGATAGGGTACTCCCCTGTCACCCAGGATCGCACAGAGGTTCAGGCATAGCTGATCAAGATTGTCCAGGGGGTGAGAGAGTAAGTGACTACTCGTGTTCCCCTGCTTTGGCGCATGCCAGACGGCCATCTTAGATGGGTCCCGGTGGTCCTGTGCCCCTCGCAGGCCTTGTAACTGGCCTCACTCTTCTGTAATTGTAGTCCGCTTGTCCAGTGGGGACCGGGATGACCCCCGCCGGTCCAGGGGGGGGGGGGGGGTAGGAGAGCAACAAAGTCTTGTGGGGGTCCAGTGCCGCAGTGAGCGTCTGCCTCTCTTCGGCTCCCGCTCCCGCAGGCCGCAGCCGGCGTTCCTGTCACTTGAGTCCAATGGGCCCCTGAAAGGTATCATCCAATGCAGGAGTGCACCCCCAACTTGGGTGGTGCCCCCTTGGAGAGTTTTGGGCTTTGTAGCCTCCGTATGTGCCCTGTATGCTGCCCGCCTAACAGGAGCTCTTCTCCCCCACGTCTGTTCGGCTTGGCGGTCAGACTCCGCCCCCCCAGCTGGTATTTTAAGCTGCCTGGCCAGTGCCAGTATTGCAGTAATACCGGCAATACAAATGCAAGTAATTTTCTCAGAATAAATGGAAATTACTCTGCAATACCAGCACCGGCCAGTAGGGGTCACTGCGTGTGGAGAGAGGCAGGGCTAGGAAGTTACAGAAAATCCCTCCCTGCCTTTCTCTACTACTCACTGATCCGTGGGGGAGCAGCTACACAGCACAGAGAGTCCAGACAGCAGCTCTACAGCTCAGGTAAATAAGGGATAGGGGGAAAGGCAGCAGGGACACTGAGACACTAGGGGATACATGGGGACACTGAGACACTAGGGGACATATGGGGACACTGAGACACTAGGGGGCACAGACACATGGGGACACAGACACTAGAGGACACTGAGACACTGGGAACACTGAGGCACTTGGGGACACTGAAAAACATGGGGACACTGAGACACTAGGGGACACTGAGACACTAGGGGACACTGAGACACTAGGGGACACAGACGCTAGGGCACACATGGGGACACAGACACTAGGGGACACTGAGACACTAGGACACTAGGGGACACTGAGACACTAGGACACATGGGGACACAGACACTGGGAGACCTGGGGACACAGACACTTGGGGACGCTGTGAGACACTAGGGGACACTGGGACACATGGGGATGCTGAGACACATGGGGACGCTATGAGACATAGGGACATTGGGAGACACTGAGACATTGGGACACGGAGACACTATGTTCCCATGTCCCCCAGCCAGTGTCCCTAGTGTCCCTAGTGTCTCAGTGTCCCCAAGTCTCCCAGTATCCCCTAGTCTCCCAGTGTCTGTGTCCCTAGTGTCTTAGTGTCCCCAAATGTTTCAGTGTTTCCATGTCTCCCAGTGTCTGTGTTCCTAGTGTCTCAGTGTGCCTGGTGTCCCCATGTCTCCCAGTGCCCCTATATGTCTCAGTGTCCCCATGTCTATGTCCACAACTGTCCCCATGTCTCCCAGCCAGTGTCCCCTAGTCTCCCAGTGTCTGTGTTCCCATGTCTCTGTGTCCCTAGTGTCTTAGTGTCCCCAAATGTTTCAGTGTCCCCATGTCTCCCAGTTTCCCTAAATATCTGAGTGTCCCCATGTCTCCCAGTGTCCCCATGTCTCCCAGTGTCCCCATGTCTTTGTGTCCCCGGGACTCTCAGTGTCCCCATGTCTCTCAGTGTCCCCAGTATCCTAGTGACATGGAGACACACTGAGACATTGGGACACTGGGAGAAATGGGGACACAGACACTGGCAGACTAAGGGACTGGGCAACATGGGGACACTGACACTGTGATACATAGGGACACTGAGACACAGGGAGACACTGGGAGCAATCCATCTATACAGCAGAATCAAACTGTGAGTAGTTTGTTCGTGATTTTACAGAATTTTCTCTGATGTCACTCCTTGTGATTTACATCATGTGATGTCACGCATAACTAATTAATTATACAAATGATTAAGGCTGGTATTTTTTTTCCCAAGAAAGGTGGCAACCTTAACTACTCTTCACATACTCTTGCTTAAAGGAGCACTATAGGGTCAGGAACACAATCATGTATTTCTGACCCTATTATGTTAAAACCACCACCCTGGCCCCTTCTTGCCTCCCTAAATATAGTAAAATATTACTTGTATTTAATTCTGCAGCTGCTGGCTCAGAAGTGGTGGTCTGAGCAAATTACAATACTTCCCCATAGGATTGGCTGAGACTGTCAACTAGGCAGATCAGGGGCAGAGCCAGCACAAGTCCAACATAGCCCTGGCCAATCAGCATCTCCTCATGAAGATAAATTGGATCAATGCATCTCTATGAGGAAAGTTCAGTGTCTGCATGCAGAGGGTGGAGACACTGAATGGCAGTGCTGCACACTAGGCAGTACTGCCCCAGGAAGCAGCCATCTAAGGAGCGGCCAGTAGAGTTATTTTCTCTGAAAAGACAGTGTTTACTGCAAAAAGCCTGAATGGAATGATTCTACTTACCAGAACAAATACAATAAGCTGTAGTTGTTCTGGTGACTATAGTGTCCCTTTAAGTTTGGAAGCTTAAGAGAGATGTATGGGAACAAAACTTGTGTGGACTGGCTGACATTAAAATTAGTTTAGGTAATGCAGACGTTGGTCTCTCTAACACTGTGGCATGTCCCCTTTCTTCTACACTCACTACATACATCTTTTCTCTGTCTCAGACTATATACCAGGAACTTCTGCCTGCTAGTAAGAAGGTAAGGAGACAAGTGGACCAGCAAGTGCTAGGGGACAGTCCTTAGAAAGCATGGAGTGAGCGCATTATTAGACGCATTTATGTCAAGCTCAAGGTGCTGCCTGCATAGTATGTCCTTAGTTGGGCAGCCTGCAGGATTGGCAGGCAGCCTGACATGTATTCATGCCAGGCTGAACTTCCAATTCTTTGGAAAAACATGCCCCCTTTTTGGGCATGTTCACCCCTTTTGGCAGGTCTTGTCACGTGATTTGCGCCAGTGGCACACCCTTTTACCCCGCCCATTGACTTCTTGCTTCACTGGACACTGCTGTTAGGGGTTATGGATTTACTTGAAAGATGAAAGCATAAATCAGAGAGAGATTAGCATAGAGTATGTGTTTTCTTATAGCTGCATCCTATGAGTTTCCCTCGGGCACCATCTCCATCAGATACATGATGCTTGGGAGGTATGATTGTTTTAGTGATTTGGGTCGATAAGAGTCCGTAATTAGGCCCATCATAATTGTCAGCTCCAGGCCCACTGTGCTCTTAATCCGGCCCTGCTTACATGCAGTGGTGTATTTTGGTTTTGTGCTGCCCTAGGCATGACAAAACATGGGCACCCTCCCCATCTAAATTTCTATCCTTTAAAAAAAAAAAAACAACAACACACTCTTTGCCTGACAGACACCTAGCCTCAATGATGCATACACTGACATACACTCACTGACCGATACACAGTCATTGGCACACACACTGTTTAACCAAAACACACTTTCACTGAAACACACACACTTACTGACACACACACTCACTGACGGATGGACACATTCACTGACGTACACACATGCACACTCACTGACAAAAACACATACTCTTTGACAGACACACATACAAAAAACACATAGTCTTTGACAAACACACATACACAATCATTAACAGACACACATACAATTTAATTATTTTTTTACAGTTTTACTCCATCCAGCCTCCCCACCTTTGGGAGTGCTGGCATGGAGTCTCTATTTACCTGGGGTCCAGTGGGGCTGCTGTACTGCGTGGCTGGCATGCGGTCCCTGGGATCCTGTGGCGCAGCTGTGCTGAGCGGCTGGCGTGCGAGCATACAGTGCGAGTGGCGAGGGAACAGTGATCTTCCTGCTCAGCTCCCTCGCGCTCCTCTTAGTGATGCCGGGGCTGGAGTGACATCATATTCCAGCTCCGGCATCACTGTGGGTCGTGCAAGGGAACTGAACAGGGAGAGCTCAGGGGAGAGTGTTCCCTTGTGTGCCCGTCTCCTACCTTAAGAGATGACAGCCCCGGGGGGCCACGAGGTGGCCAGTCAGCCAGTTTGTGGGCCCCCCTGGACAAGAGGCTGGCAAGGTATTTGCCATGGCATTTGGGGGCGGCTTTTTTGCCTCCCCCCCCGAAGGTGTCGCCCAAGGCAATTACCTTGTCTGCCTCGCGCTAAATACAGCTCTGCTTACATGCTAGAAGGAGTGGGGTATAGTGAAGGTAAAGGTAGGAGTTGAAAAGTAGAGAAAAGAGCTTAGTTAGTTATTTTTGACAGTTGCAGGAGAGGAATCAGGGTGTGAGACAAAATCTGTTAACAGTTGAATTGATATGCTTCCTGAAGAACTGAGTTTGCAATGATTTTTTTTGATGTAGCGGAGACTGGGTGAAAGTCTAATGGAGATGGGAAGGGATATATTTATTATTTAAAATAATAGATTACATGTATCATAGTTGAAGTGTATTGTATTGTAATGCTCACATAAAAGTAAATACATATTTTCAGTGCATATATTTTTGCATACACTTTCTCCATGGGATGTGCCATCTATGTGCAGCATTTGTTTTTGAGAACGAGTGCAGGATTAATACAAAAGGCATCTAAAAATACATTCATTTTCATTAATAAATCTTTAAATTATTGTTTCATCAGTGAATATATCATGTATTAGAACATTGTTTATTTTATCAATTGACAAAAAATAAAGAATAATGTAGCATGTCAGCTTAAAAGGTTACTACAATGTCCATAACTACTTCTGCTTTTTGAAGTGGTCATAGTTGTAGACTGGATGTGAAGTGTTTCAGCTTGTGTGCTGGGGGCTAATTGCATACCTGGCACACGTAACTTATTTAAAAACAGTTTAAAAGTTGTGAAACTGGCGTCTATCTGCTCCTCCCAGCTCCTTCCAGTGTCAACCAAAGAAAAACAGTTACCTGCACTCTTCCCAAATCCTTATGCATATTTAAACAAATGGAGGTTATTTAGGTGCTCCAATGGCCATGAGAGTTTAGCCCACCTGCCACGTCAAGGCAAACCATTCGGGTGGGTCCTACACTAACCCTTCACCTTGCGTCATTGAGCTTCTGGCAAAGATATCTCTAATGAGACAGAGAGGGGTATTTTTTATATACACCCCTACATACTTATTTATCCTTAATAGGGAACACATGGGATGGGCGGCAGAATTATAACATAGCTGTGTGATACAAAAGTGAATACAAATACAAAAAAACAAGTCCTGCGCTCAAACTCCCGCTACTCCGGGCGGCAGCAACGACCATAGTACACATCAGCCTCAATACATACAGTAAAAACCAAAAAAAATAAAAAATTACCTGCGCTCTTCCCAAATACCTATGCATATTTAAACAATGGAGGTTATTTAGTTGCTCCAATGGCCATGAGAGTTTAGCCCACCTGCCACGTTTGGTTTTTACTGTATGTATTGAGGCTGATGTGTACTATGGTCATTGCTGCTGCCCAGGAGCAGTGGGAGATTGAGCGCAGGACTTGTTTTTTTTTTTATTTCCTTCCAGTGTCAGCCTGTCACTAGCTCCCCATTCATAAAACTTTGTAAAAGAACGTGTGATAGGAGTAATACACAGGAAATGAATCAGCTAATGGGTCAAAACCAAGAGATTTTTTTTTATAAATATATCAGATTGGTATAAAGTAAACTTGCACAAGTATATACCTTTTTTCATAATTTATTTCTAAGTTGCTTAATTCGCCATTACAAATTTACGAAAAAATATATTTTCTATTTCTCTTTCTAATACATTTTTCCTTTAATATATTGCAAATATCCATTAAATTAATAACTACAAACACTCAACTAAACATTCATACACCATACTTCATTCATTCTGACGTGGTGGAAGGGTGGGGTTGTACCGATTGTATATTAATCAATCTGGTATTCTTTAGTAATTAGGCGCTCCTCAATGGTTAAACAGTTACGAGTGTCTAACTCATGTATCGGCATATGTTTCCCATTTATCCCAGATTTGGGCATATAGGTTCAACTGATTATTCTTTAAATAAAATCCCTTCTCCATTATGCACTGATAATTTATTTGGTTCAATATTTCACGCCAATTTGGGGGCTCTTTCTTTTTCCAATATCTTTCAATACAGATTTTCACTTCTAGTATAATATGATTTGTAAGAAAGAATAAAGGTTTATCCCATTGAGGAGGGTCTAGCTGAAAGAGGAAGAACTGGGGTCAAAGGGAAATCTTTTCCATTAAGAGATCTTTAAGATTCTTTTTTAATACTTTTCGCCTTGAGCATTCCCACCAAATGTGCAAGTGAGATCCTTTAGCGTTGTTACACCTCCAGCATTGATCATTTTGGTCACTTTATATTTTGTTTAATCTTGTTGCAACCAAATACCATCTATATAGAATCTTATAAAAGAGCTCTACCAAGCTAATACAATGGGTACATTGATTTAACCTATTTATACTCTGTTTCCAAAATATTATTTCAAATGATTTTTCAAAGTCGAGTTCCCATTTTCTGATTGGGGTCTCTATATTAAAAGTTTCAGAAACAGACAGAAATTTGAGTAATCGAGATATTCTTTTTAGGGGATTATGGTTTACTAGAAATATAGTAGTCTCATTACGTTCTATTTTTTTTTGTGGCTAAATAATCCTTAACTCTCAAGTACGTAAAAACATTGCAAGGAGCTAATGAATATTTACGTTGTAATTGATAGAATGACATTAGTTTACCACTGAGATAAATGTTCTATACCTGGTTGATCCCATAGTTCCTCCAACTTTTTAGATCCATATCTTTCAAATTTATTTCTAATATTTCTATAAGAACAGATAATGCTATACCATTGATTTGATCAGTTAATTTCCTTATGTTTTTTACCGTATTTAAAGTATATCTGATAATTGGATTGAGCTTGCATTTCCTTCCATAGATTATTACTGTTATTGCTTGTGACCCAAGCTTAAAAATGTGCTAACATTCAGGCTTCATGTAATGCAAAGATATCTGGGAATCCGAAAACTCCATTCTTTCTTGATTTCTTAAGAATTCTATGTGAGATTCTAGGTTTTTTTATATGACCAAATAAATTTGGAAATAATGGATTGAAAGGAGCTCACATTTTTATTACTAACTCTTAGTGGGATTGTTCTAAACAGATAAAACAACTTTGGAAGTAGGAAAGCTCTAGTAGATTATATTTTCCCTATTCAAGATAATTCGATTTTATTCCACGTTATAAGAAAGGTCCTGAATATTTCCAGTAGACCTAGATAGTTACACTCAATCAATTTGTTGAGGGAATATGGAATCTTCACTTCTAAATATTGTATAGATTTCCGATCCCAGTTGAACTTGTACATAACTTTTAGATGAGCCTTATCTAATGAAGGTAAACTGAATGTCAAGATCTTAGTAATATTTAATTTAAGATTTGAGAGTTCCCCGTATTCAGAGATCACTTTCATCACAGCCAGAATAGTTTCTAGGGGATTCGTTAAAGTCAAGAGGGCATCGTCCGCAAATAAAATTATCTTGTGTTCGGTATGGTCGACCCTGATGCCCTGCTCTTGCTCCTATTGTCGGATAAGAGCAGCAAGGGGCTCCTTAGCCAGAATATATAGCAAGGGAGTTAAAGGGCATCCCTGTCTTGTGCCATGTTTTATGTTAAAACATTTTGACTTCATGGCCGGTCCCATAACCCTTGCTGTATAATATCATTATGCTATCTCTGAATTTGCCGATTAGTCCAAATTGTTGTAATACCAAATCCATAAATTGCCAGTTAAGTCTATCAAAAGTATTTTCTGCATCCTGTGCCAAAAAGGCTACCTTTTGTTTTTTGGAATTAATTCAATGGATTAGGGTAAGGACTCTGTGGATATTATCCGCCACACCTCTGTTGTTAAGAAAACATGCCTGATCACCATGGATTAAATATGGTATAATTTACTTTAGACGATTTGATAAAATCTTCTAATAGATCTTAACATCCTGTTTTATCAAAGAGATAAGTCTATAACTTGCAGTTTTAGTGGGATCTTTGCCTTCTTTTGGAATAGGAAAAATGGAAGCCTGGAGGTATTCCTCCGGTAACTGTACCTGCTTTGGAAGAATAGAAAACATCCTCAATAGCAATGGAGCCACTTATACCTGGAATTTTTGATTAAAAATAGACATAAAGCCATCTGGCCCAGGAACTGTCACGATTCGGGGAACCCAACACGCTAACACACACACGGACACACACAGAAAGTGTGCTGTACCGGTCCTTAGAGTGGCCGGGCTAAGCACACACAGAATAGTCAGGAGACAAGCCGAGTAAGGGGAACCAGAAAACAGAATAACGAGAAACAAGCCGAGGTCAAAGGGTAGGAGAAAGTCACAAAGTCAGTATAACATGCCAGAGAGTACGTAACCAGATAGCACACGTTCAGAGTCAATACTATAAAGCAAAGACCACAACAGGGCAGGGAGGAACAGGAAAGGTAAGTATATAAATGTCATGCCTTAACTATGGTATCCTCTTACTTCCTGGTTCCACTGAGCTTAGCCACACCCCTTTATGACACGGTCTCCTTATTTAATCCGACCGCACCAGCTGAGCGACGCTGGATTATTGAACTACGTTCCGTACTCACGAACCGGCTGCAACATCGTTTTGAAAGCCCTCTGTTACCGGACCGGACTAGAAGACTTCAAGTTCCCTTCACCTCTCCTCTTCCACGACTAAAGCTGAACTCTCTCCTTCCAGGATAACCGCCTCTGAGGAGATCTCGGGAACCAGTGTTCTATGTGCCGGAAGCTAAGTAAAACCTCTGTGATAAGCGTTGCATTACAAAGCTGTTATTTCCTGTCTTCAAAGTCCTTCGATAAAACAAAACCGTTACAGCTAACTTCAACTCATACTTTGTCTCAGTTAGCTGCATCTATATCGCTTCAGTTAAAGTCTATGGAACAGCTATTGTAACTTCTTATCACCTAATTCATTAATACTACTAAAGAGACTCTTTCTGATTCAGTGTCTGCTAATTACTACCGTTTACTACTTAAAGCTACAGTGCCTGTAATTGTGGACTTCAGTTATCGTTTACTACTTAAAGCTACAGTGCCTATAATTGTGGACTTCAGTTATCGTTTACTACTTAAGGCTACAGTGCCTGTAATTGTGGACTTCAGTTATCGTTTATTAATGAAAGCTACAGTACCTGTAATTGGACTTAAAGTCAATACCTTTTACTTTTGATAATAAATATTCAAACTATAAGAAATCTGCAGTTGTGTTCCTTCATAACAAATGTTTAAACGTGACAGAATAATCCAGCCATTGTAATGGATCCAGCAGATTTCGATTCTACAATAACTACGCTGAATCAAAGAGTTGATACACTAACCCAAGGTGTGCAAGACCTGCAAGTTACTAACGAAAGAATTCTTACTTATGTCAGAGATCTACAAACTCATACACCTCAAACCATTCTGCACTCGGCTAGTGATCCTGCTGTATGTAACCCTGAAAAGTTCTCTGGAGATCGTTCTAAATATAGGGAGTTCCTAAACTCTTGCAAACTATTAATTGCTTTGAAACCTAGATCTTATCCTACAGAAAGAACTAAAGTTTGTTCGGTTATTTCCTTTCTAAGAGGTGAACCTATGTCATGGGCCCATTCCTTTTTAGAAAACGATGACCCCATCTTAGACTCACTGGATGAATTTTTTGAAGCCATGTCTCTTCTCTATGAAGATCCTAACAAACAAGCAACAGCTGATTTAACAATCAGAACACTACAGCAAAGGCATCGACCCGTTGAAGATTACATTGCTGAGTTTAAAAGATGGGCAGTAGAAACGCAATGGAATGACATCACATTGCGCAACCAATTTCGGATTGGGTTATCTGAAGCTGTAAAAGACGAACTATCTAGAACAGAACTCCCTACTACTTTGAACGCTCTGATTCACTTATCAATCAGTATTGACAGAAGATTAAGAGAAAGAAAGGCCGAAAAAGCCCTTTTACATTCTAAAGACCGCAAACCTTTCACTCCCTCAAAAGCTCCAGAAAAGACTTCCTTATCAAGTGAACCTATGGAAATAGGGGTAATAAGAAGTCCTCTCACTCCCGAAGAGAAGAACCGAAGACGTCAATTAAACCTATGCATGTATTGTGCCTCTCAAGATCATTTGGTTTCTGATTGTCCCTTATTAAAACGGACAAAGACCGGTAGGCAAGCCTATACCCCTGCGATCTTCAGTGCGCTCCCTTCTACACCAACCACTCCGTTCACTCCTATATCTCTTATACTACAGTGGGACAAGGTGAGAATTGTGACTGAAGCTATCATCGATTCTGGTGCACATGGAGTATTCATCGATTCAACCTTTGTAACAAAGAATAAAATTCCTTGTGTTCGAAAAGCCATTTCTGTTCCTATTAAAGTGATTGATGGCTCCCTTATATCCTCGGGACCGATTCTTCATGAAACCATCCCTCTAAAGGTAACCACCAATCATATTCATACTGAATTTCTAGTATTTGATGTTATTCCATCACCTCTCTATCCCGTTATAATAGGGATCAATTGGTTAAGGAACCACAACCCTCAAATTTCATGGTCTCCTTTCTCTATCACCTTTAACTCACATTATTGTAAAGAAACATGTTTACAGCAAATTCCTATTCTTCAGATCTCCAAAGAACCAACTATACCTTCTTGTTATTCAGACTTTTCAGATGTATTCAGTAAAAAAGAAGCTGAAACGCTCCCACCTCATCGTTCCTACGATTGTCCTATAGACCTCATACCTGGTGCCCCAGTACCTTTTGGGCACATCTACCCTCTCTCTGAGGCTGAATTGCAAATTCTCAAAGAATATCTGGACGAAAACCTTCGGAAAGGGTTCATTAGACCCTCTAGCTCACCTGCTGCCTCAAGTATGTTTTTTGTGAGAAACAAAGACCAGACTATACGTCCTATCATTGATTACAGAGCCTTAAACAAAATAACAGTTAAAAATCGTTATCCTCTTCCCCTCATCAATGAACTGGTTGAACGATTGAAAACTGCTACCATCTACACCAAGCTTGACCTTCGCGGGGCATATAATCTCATCAGGATAAAGGCTAATGATGAATGGAAAACTGCTTTCCGAACAAGATATGGCCTCTTTGAATATCTGGTGATGCCTTTTGGCCTCTGCAACGCCCCTGCAACTTTTCAACATTTCATAAATGATATCTTTAGAGACTTATTGGACGTCTGTGTCATCATTTATTTCGATGATATTCTCATATACTCCAACACTCCTGACGAACACAAAAAACATGTCAGATGGGTGTTATCCAGACTCAGAACTCACAAACTATTCGCTAAACCCGAAAAATGTATATTTCACGTCAAAGAAATAACCTTTTTAGGTTATGTTATTTCCCCTCATTCAATAGGTATGGATAATTCAAAAGTCGATTGTATCATCAACTGGCCTGTTCCCTCTACAGTAAAAGAATTACAGCGATTTCTAGGGTTCGCCAACTTCTACAGAAAATTTATTAAAAACTACTCTGAGATAGCTCACCCACTCAATCAACTTAACAGTAAAAAATAGCCCTTCAATTGGAACGAGAAGGCTCGAACTGCCTTCAATTAATTAAAGAGAAAGTTCACAACAGCTCCTGTTCTTCAACTTCCAAATCCTTCATATCTTTATGTCCTTGAAACGGATGCTTCGGAATTTGCAATTGGAGCTGTCCTTTCTCAACACAAAACTCCTCAAGAACCTCTTCATCCTGTCGCCTTCTTCTCACGATCATTATCTCCTGCCGAAAAGAATTATCCTACAGGGGAAAAAGAATTATTAAGTATCAAAGTGGCTTTAGAAACCTGGAGACACCTTCTTGAAGGTGCTCAGAACTCTTTAATCATATATACTGACCATAAAAATCTCGAATATCTTCACTCCAATAAAACACTGTCTGCTCGACAAGTAAGATGGAATCTCTTTTTCTCCCGGTTCAACTTCCAAATAGTCTTTAGACCTGGGTCTAGAAACAAAAAGGCTGATGCCCTTTCCAGGATCCATAAAGACACTGAAATTGAACCTCCTCCGTCTACAGTTATTGGAATCTTATCTTCTCTTATTGACGACATTAAAGGTCTCAGTGAAGATGCTCTTGAACTTCCTAAATCAATTAAATTATCCAAGAAAAACGGTCTCTACTATTTTAAAGACCAGATTTACGTACCTCCCTCTTTCAGAACTAAAGTACTCGAATTTATTCATGATTCTCCTCTGGCAGGTCATCCAGGTATAAAAAAGACCCTTGAATTGTCTAAAAGATACTATTGGTGGCCTCGTCAAGACCAAACTATTGAATCTTATGTCAAATCTTGTTCTGTATGCCAAAGATCCAAACATGTCCATCAACAACCATTCGGTCAATTATTGAATTTACCGATTCCTGAACGACCTTGGCAATCCATTTCTATGGACTTCATGGTGGAATTACCTCCTTCTCATCATCATACCACCATTTTAGTGGTAGTAGACCGCTTCACGAAAATGTCTCATTTTATTCCTTTAACCCCTTAAGGACCAAACTTCTGGAATAAAAGGGAATCATGACGTGTCAGACATGTCATGTGTCCTTAAGGGGTTAAAGAAGTTACCCTCATCTTCTGAACTTTCAAAAATATTTCTTGACAACATAGTTAAACTTCATGGACTTCCAGACGATATCATTTCAGACCGAGGAACTCAATTTACCTCCAAATTCTGGAATGCATTATGTGCCACTCTTCATATCCAACGTAAACTATCATCTGCATATCATCCTCAAACAGATGGACAAACTGAAAGAGTCAACCAATGCTTAGAACAGTATCTACGCTGTTATTGCTCGCACTTACAAGACGATTGGATAACATGGTTACCCATGGCAGAATTCGCATACAATAACTCTTTTCATACCAGCAGCAAAATGACTCCATTTCTATCCAATTATGGATTTCATCCTTCCTCATTTCCTGCTCAGACAGTTTCTTCATCTAATCTCTCCGATTCGAATCAAATCTCTCATATGTCCTCTTTATTCAAGAAATTACATGAAAATCTGGAATTGGCCTCCTCCAATCAAAAGAAGTTTTTTGATACAAAAAGACAACCTTCACCCTCTTATAAAATCGGTGATCTTGTCTGGCTTTCCTCAAAGAACATCTCTACAAACCGTCCATCAAAGAAGTTAAGTTCCCTTTTCCTTGGTCCTTTTCCGATACTATCGGTTATCAACCGTAATGTTGTTAAATTGAAACTTCCACCTACTTTGAAGCTACATCCTGTTTTTCATGTGTCCTTGCTAAAGCCTCATCATCCTGACCCTTTCCAAAGAAATGTCACTACTTCTCCTGATCCCATATTGGTCCAGGGCGAAGAAGAATACGAAATTCAAAGTATACTGGATTCAAGGATCCATCGTGGCTCTTTACAATACCTCATCAGATGGAAAGGATATGGAATTGATGAAGATACATGGGAAAACTCCTCTGTCGTTCATGCTGACAAATTGATTTCCAAATTTCACAAGCGTTACCCTTCTAAACCAAGTCAATAGCACCCAGAGGTTGCTCATTAAGGAGGGGGTACTGTCATGCCTTAACTATGGTATCCTCTTACTTCCTGGTTCCACGGAGCTTAGCCACACCCCTTTATGACACGGTCTCCTTATTTAATCCGACCGCACCAGCTGAGCGACGCTGGATTATTGAACTACGTTCCGTACTCACGAACCAGCTGCAACATCGTTTTGAAAGCCCTCTGTTACCGGACCGGACTAGAAGACTTCAAGTTCCCTTCACCTCTCCTCTTCCACGACTAAAGCTGAACTCTCTCCTTCCAGGATAACCGCCTCTGAGGAGATCTCGGGAACCAGTGTTCTATGTGCCGGAAGCTAAGTAAAACCTCTGTGATAAGCGTTGCATTACAAAGCTGTTATTTCCTGTCTTCAAAGTCCTTCGATAAAACAAAACCGTTACAGCTAACTTCAACTAATACTTTGTCTCAGTTAGCTGCATCTATATCGCTTCAGTTAAAGTCTATGGAACAGCTATTGTAACTTCTTATCACCTAATTCATTAATACTACTAAAGAGACTCTTTCTGATTCAGTGTCTGCTAATTACTACCGTTTACTACTTAAAGCTACAGTGCCTGTAATTGTGGACTTCAGTTATCGTTTACTACTTAAAGCTACAGTGCCTATAATTGTGGACTTCAGTTATCGTTTACTACTTAAGGCTACAGTGCCTGTAATTGTGGACTTCAGTTATCGTTTATTAATGAAAGCTACAGTACCTGTAATTGGACTTAAAGTCAATACCTTTTACTTTTGATAATAAATATTCAAACTATAAGAAATCTGCAGTTGTGTTCCTTCATAACAAATGGTTAAACGTGACAATAAACCAGAAGGTTAATTCTGATTGGCTAATTTCCAATCAGAATTAACAATCACACGTGGGAGATATCTAAACCTCCCACTGTGATTGAGGCACTGTGCCTTTAACGCCGGGTCAGGTGACTGACCCCGGCGTGTAACAAATTGGCCGGTCTCCCAGCGTGCAGCGTCATGCATGCTGCCGCCGGGGGACCCGGAAGAAGACGCGGGCGGCACCCGTGGCTGGGAGGATGCCGCCCGCCGAACACATGGCAGGAAGGGGACCGCGGACGGCTGGAGGGTGAGTGCCGCGAGCGGATTGCAGCCTCCCCTCGCAGCCGCCCGCGGGATCCTGACATTACCCCCCCTCGAAGACCGCCCGGAGGGCGGGAAGCAGAAGGCTTCATAGGAAACTGGGCATGAAAGGAGCGGACCAAAGAGGGAGCGTGCAAATCAGAGCTCAAAACCCAAGACCGCTCCTCAGGGCCGTACCCCTTCCAATCCACCAGATACTGTAACCGACCCCTAGAAACACGGGAGTCGAGAAGGGCAGCCACCTCGTACACGCCACTGATGACCGCGCGAGGGGAAACGGGCCGCCCGAGGGGACGAGAGAACCGGTTACACAGCAAGGGCTTCAAAAGCGAGACGTGAAACGTGTTCGGAATACGCATGGAAGGAGGCAGGTCAAGGGAGTAGGAAACGGGGTTAACCCTACGCAACACCTTGTAGGGACCCAGAAATCTGGGAGCAAATTTCATCGAGGGAACCTTGAGACGGAGGTTCCTGGAGGACAACCATACCCTATCACCCGGAAGGGGCCGCAACCCTACGGCGATCAGCAAACCTCTTCTGAGCAGCAGCTGAACGAGATAGCGCAACATGGACCTGATCCCACATCTTCCGCAAAGAGGCGAGGTGCTGGTCCAAGGCGGGCATTCCCTTGTCGGAGAACGCACCGGGAAGGACAGAAGGCCGAAACCCATAAGCAACCTCAAAAGGACTTAAGCCAGTAGACGAGTGAGACACCGTATTCCTGGCAAACTCAGCCCACGGAAGGAGGTGAGACCAGTCGTCCTGGTGCGCATTAGTGAAGCAGCGCAAATACAATTCCACAGACTGGTTAGCACGTTCGGCTGCACCATTAGATTGCTGGTGATAGGAGGAAGTGAATGACAAGGAGACCCCCATCTCAGAACAAAAGCCCCTCCAAAACCGAGAGACAAATTGAGGACACCTGTCAGACACGATATCCTGAGGAACCCCATGCAAGCGGAACACTTCTTTGGCAAACACCTGAGCCAACTGACTCGCAGAAGGAAGCTTTCTAAGCGGAATGAAGTGCGCCATTTTAGAGAACCTATCCGTCACAGTCAAAATCACCGTCTGACCATCAGAAAGAGGAAGGTCTACAATGAAATCCATGGATAAGTGGGTCCATGGTTTCTTTGGTATAGACAGAGGCAAGAGTAGACCCTGGGGTCTCACATTAGGGGACTTACACTGCGTACAGACCCGACAAGCCTGTACAAAATCTACTACGTCCTGCTTAAGCGAAGGCCACCAGAACTGTTGAAGGAGGCCCTTATAGGTTTTGGCTACCCCCGGATGACCAGCAGTTTTGGCGGTGTGAAATAAAGTTAACAGCTTTTTTCTGTCCTTTGTTTTAACATATAGTTTACCAGCCGGCGTCTCAGGGGGTGCTTGGGTTTGGTATGTCTTAATACTATCAAGAAAAGGAGATGAAACAACCAAACGGGTAGCAGCTATTATCTGAGACGCAGGAACAATAGGTACAGGAGTCAGGTTAACAAATTCTAAAGGTTCATGCTGTCGGGAGATAGCGTCAGCTTTGGCATTACGGCAACCAGGTCTATAGGTAATAACGTATTGAAAACGTGAAAGAAATAGAGACCATCTAGCCTGCCGGGCAGATAACCTTCTAGCGTCAGCTATATAGGAGAGGTTTTTATGATCAGTAATAACCATGATTTTGTGTCTAGAACCCTCTAATAAGTACCTCCATTCCTTAAAAGCTAACACAATAGCTAATAGTTCCCTGTTCCCAACATCGTAATTCTTTTCTGAATCGGACAACCTTTTTGAAAAGAAACAACAGGGATGGAGGGGTTCGTCATGCGATAACCTCTGTGACAGTACTGCTCCCACACCTGATTCAGAAGCGTCTACTTCCATAACAAAGGGAAGAGAAGGATTAGGGTGGTGCAGTACTGGAGCAGAGGCAAATGCCTTCTTGAGAGTTTCGAAGGCCTTAAGGGCTTCGGGAGTCCAAACCCTAGGGTGTAGACCTTTTTTAGTCAGCTTCGTTATAGGAGAGATAAGGGGTGAAAAGTTATTTATACATTTCCTATAATAGTTGGCAAATCCTATAAAACGCTGGATAGCCTTAAGTCCTTGGGGAAGTGGCCAGGACAGTATGGCTTCCAATTTAGCAGGATCCATACTGAAACCCTGTTCAGTAATTATATAACCAAGGAATTGCACCGAGGTTTGATCGAACAAACATTTTTCTAACTTACAGTAGAGTCCGTTCTGTAATAATTTCTTGAGCACCATCCTAACATGATTATGGTGTGATTTCAAATCAGGGGAATACACAAGTATGTCGTCAAGGTACACCACGGCACAGACATGCAAAAGATCCCTAAGGACATCGTTTATGAGGTCCTGAAACACAGCAGGGGCATTACACAGTCCAAAAGGCATGACCAGATATTCGTAATGCCCGCTGCGCGTATTAAACGCTGTTTTCCACTCGTCATTCTCCTTTATACGGACGAGGTTATAAGCCCCCCTGAGGTCTAATTTGGTGAAGTACTTAGAACCTTTCACACGATCAAACAACTCAGTGATGAGGGGGATAGGGTAGGCGTTTTTAATCGTTATGTTGTTCAGACCCCTGTAGTCTATACATGGCCTCAAGTCGCCCTCCTTCTTTGCCACAAAAAAGAAACCAGCACCAGCAGGAGAGGAGGACCTTCTAATAAAACCTTTACTTAAGGATTCCCGTATGTACTCCTCCATGATCTGGTTTTCTTTCTCAGAAAGAGGGTAGACCTTACCCCTAGGAGGCATAGTACCCGGTAACAGGTTTATGACACAGTCATACTCCCGATGTGGGGGTAGTTTATCTGCTTCCCTTTTTTCAAAAACCAATGCAAGGTCTGCATACACAGAAGGGACAGAAACAGAAAGTGGTTTAGCCGTGGGCACATTGAGTGAACAAACAGGACGTACATGAGCCATACAGTCTTGTTGACAAGATTCCCCCCAGGAGAGTATATCTAAACAACCCCAGTCAAGTACCGGGTTGTGCTTAACTAACCAGGGAAAACCCAGAACGATTGAAGCAGTAGGGGAGTCAATTATTTGAAAGGTTAACCTTTCCTTATGCAAAGCACCCACAGACATAATGATTTCTTGGGTTTCATGGGTTACCAGAGGTTTCTCAAGCGGTCTACCATCTATGGCCTCAACGGCCAAGGGTGTGGCCTTTTGGATCAAAGTCAAGGCTGCGGTTTTGGCAACGTTCTCATCCATAAGGTTGTCTGCCGCACCTGAATCGATCAAGGCTTTAGTTGTTATGGTGGTTTTATTGACCAAAAGAGAAACCGTAATAAATGGTCTGGAGATGGACACATGAGGGGACAAAGTCATAACACCCGAGGCCGACCCCTCTCTAGGCCTTAGGTGTTGTAGTTTCCCTGTACCTTAGGGCATGCATTACAGTGGTGCCCCCTCTTACCACAATAAAGGCATAACCCCTCCCTTCTACGGTACGCTCTTTCAGCCTCAGTTAACCCCGTAGCGCCTAATTGCATGGGTTCAGGGGATGGTGGCCTAGGAGCGGGTAGTGCTAGTAATGCAGTACTGGGTAGAGCAGGTAACACCCGTGCATCCAGCCGTCTTTGACTACGCCTCTCTCTGATACGGTTATCAATAAGGATCACATAGTCTATAACATCATCCAAAAGAACAGGCAATTCCCTGGATGTTATTTCATCCAGTATGTAAGCGGCCAAACCCTCCTGAAAGGCTGTTACGAGGGCGTCATTGTTCCAAACCACTTCAGCTGCTAGAGTGCGGAATTCGATAGTGTAATCCGCTACAGATCTATTACCCTGTCGTACCCTAAGCAGTGCTTTGCCAGCAGAAGCAACCCTACCGGGTTGATCAAATGTGCGTTTGAAAGCGGTCAAAAAGTCTGCAAAGGACATTGGGGAAGCATTCTCCCACATGGGATTAGCCCGTGCTAAAGCTCTCCCTGACAAGTGGTTTATCAAAAAGGCTATTTTAGATCTGTCAGTGGGATAGGAACATGGATTCATCACCAAATGGATGTCAATTTGGTTGAGGAAACCACGACACAATGCCGGGTCACCGCTGTAGCGCTGTGGTGGCGTCATATGCACTACATGGGCAGGAACGGGTACCGGAGTGGGAATGGGCTCGGGCACAGCAGCAGCAGCCTCCTGAACGGCAGGCTGCAAGTGTGCAGTGCGAGCCAGTATGGTTTGCAAAGCTTGAGCAAACTGATCCATACGGTGGTCCAAGCCATCCATTCTAGCCTCCTGATTAACTAGGAGCTGTGATATGTCAGCAGGTTCCATTATGGCCCTGTTGTAATGTCACGATTCGGGGAACCCAACACGCTAACACACACATGGACACACACAGAAAGTGTGCTGTACCGGTCCTTAGAGTGGCCGGGCTAAGCACACACAGAATAGTCAGGAGACAAGCGGAGTAAGGGGAACCAGAAAACAGAATAACGAGAAACAAGCCGAGGTCAAAGGGTAGGAGAAAGTCACAAAGTCAGTATAACATGCCAGAGAGTACGTAACCAGAAAGCACACGTTCAGAATCAATACTATAAAGCAAAGACCACAACAGGGCAGGGAGGAACAGGAAAGGTAAGTATATAAACCAGAAGGTTAATTCTGATTGGCTAATTTCCAATCAGAATTAACAATCACACGTGGGAGATATCTAAACCTCCCACTGTGATTGAGGCACTGTGCCTTTAACGCCGGGTCAGGTGACTGACTCCGGCGTGTAACAAATTGGCCGGTCTCCCAGCGTGCAGCGTCATGCATGCTGCCGCCGGGGGACCCGGAAGAAGACGCGGGCGGCACCCGTGGCTGGGAGGATGCCGCCCGCCGAACACATGGCAGGAAGGGGACCGCGGACGGCTGGAGGGTGAGTGCCGCGAGCGGATTGCAGCCTCCCCTCGCAGCCGCCCGCGGGATCCTGACAGGAACTTTATTGTGTTTCAAAGCATATATTACATCTTTGATCTCATTTAAAGAGATTGGACTATTCAAACTATCTAACTGATCCTTATTTATTTATGGAATTTATATTTTTGATTAAAAAAAGGATTTGATTTGATGATTGGAGTGTTTATTAGAAGTTAAATTATACAATTTAGAATATAAGTCATGAAATGCATTAGCTATACTTGATGGGGACCAATGAATCCGATCATCTTCAACTATTAGTCTTATTATCTCTGTCTTACATTTATAAAAAAAAAGCAGGTTATAGGCGCTCACTAAAATAGTTGAAGTATACGGCAGCAGTGAACCAGCAGGACTTCCCAATGCCTGCTAATAACCAAAAAGTGCAAAAACAGAGTGGTAAACCACGCCACAGAGGAGTAGAAAATAGTAAATTATAAAAATGATATATACATACATATAGGGTATTCCAACAGTATGGTAGTGGATATATACCTTGAGGGAATACAAATATAAAACAAATAATAGTGCAATATGTCAATGTAAAATATATATATATATAGAAACACAAATAAAATCCAATGGTATAGAGTGTATTATAAATAATATTAAAACAAGAAGTAAGTATCCTACTTACGATTTCCAGAGCAATGACTTGCTCTGGTGATGTAAGCTTATGGTGGTATAATCCCCACCAAGGGATATAAACAGGATCCAAAGTGCACCAGGAACAAAAAGTGAACCAGGGAGAGAAATAGGAAAAAAAACTGCAACTTTATTTATAAAAATATAATATTAAAATCTAAATAAAAGTCCAGCATCCAGTCTCCCACAGTACTTAATGTGTTTCGCCCGAATAGGGGCTTCTTCAGAAGTTTTAAAACTTATTTTTATAAATAAAGTTGCAGTTTTTTTCCTATTTCTCTCTAAATATGTCCTTTCTATAATTGTAAAGCTTTGCGTAACATGTTGGTGCTATTATATAATTGCTAGTAATAATGATTTGTGCACAAATATAGTAAAGATTTCAATATTAGTAGCACAAATGAGCATGCTGAAGAAACAGTAGTTGAAGAAAGTGTAGTCAGGTAAATTACTAAATTTACTAATTCAAGAATATATTTATACAGTTATAAAATATACCAACTGCTCTCTATTTGATTACGAAATTACTAATAGTGATCAGCAAAGTGAAGAAAAGTAATTATTATTCATTACTGTGCAGTAATTTTTCATTTTATTAGTAAATGCCCCACTATGTGTTTAAAAATCAAATCTGATTTTTGCTTTATAGTAAATTAAAACAATTTGCTAAATATATGACAGACTCCTTATAAATATAAATAGAGTACATTTTGAAATGATGCTGATAAATTGTTGCAAATGTGTAATTCTTATAATACTAAAATATGCTTTGAATTTATTCGGGTAACCTTTTCTTGCAAAGTATTTTCATTTGAAAATTAATCTGCTTATAAACAGATGAATGACTAACTTTTATCTCCAGTCTAGCATGTCACTAAACTAGAAGTTTAGCTTTTTATTCAAAATGTAAAATGTTTATTATCATAGCTTATTTTTATATTATGTCTCTTGAATATGCTTGCCTCTTTAGTTACGCAATGATCATAAATGTACTAAAATAAGTATATTTGGCACAACTATTCTGTTTTTTGTTCTGTTTATTTTTTTTCAAGTTTGGCCAAATTGTTAAATATTCTTTTTAGCATCATTCATTGTTAGAATATAATTTATGTTCTTTCTGGTTCATATAAAAAATGTTCATTTGAAACAGTAGCAGGCTCATTACTACGTTATATAAAGGATACTTCAATGTAATTGTATTTAATCATTCTAAACTAAAAATAATAATAATGCAATGGCACATTTCTGCTATTCATACCAGATGGATTATTCATTTGTTCTAGATGTAAAGTACTATGAGTTCTATGCTCAAACTGCATGATATACATGAGTATATTTTAGAAAACAATTCATCTATAAGCACATTTCTATTTTATTGTAGGTAATATTAATCATATTTTACATAAAAAAACTGTGAATGTAAAAAAATACAAAATTAGAATAGCTTTAATGGGAACCACTACTTTTTTTTCAAAATTACGCTAAATAAACTGAATAAAAGAATGAAAAACAAATGTACCGTAAGTTGTGTAAATCCTTTTTTCCTGTGATACTCTGATTTCATATAAATTTATGTTATGGATTTAGCAAATTACATCACAATTCAATTCATTCACAGCACAGCCAGGGCACACACTACAAAAGTAGAGGAAATAACGCCAATGCATGTACTGTATATATTTATATATATTGTAACATTTGTTTGTCTGTGCCAGTTTTGTGTGCATGCACAATTTTCTTATATTTTCCACCATTTTCCACCTTTATACATAGTGACTTTTGTTGCCATTTCCTAATGTGGAGATCTTCACGTGAATAGTCTTATGTGAATCTTATTATGCTGTTACTTATTTGTATACCTATAGTATAGTATACCTTATTTGTATTACCTTATAGTAAGCATATAGGGAACATTATTTTAAATCAAAACTTAGCAAAACAGTGTCTGCAGTGACCTTAAATGTAATTAATAAGTTATTAAAAAAATAAAAAGTAAAAAAAGATTTTCTATTTGTAAATGTGTCTGGCATGTTTCAAAATCTTGATTCCCAGATATTTATACAACTTTGTTACAACTTTATATATTTGTATTACCTGGTTTCATTTTGCTATGTGCTTAAGCAATAATGGTATGAATTAATCGATAATCTACAATTAAATATAACTAAGTGTTTAATGTTAAAAAAATGCAATCATAATTATAGCATTTAGGCAAAAATAGCAGTTAACTCAGTTCTAAACATAAAATAACCCTATTGGAATTACATTAATCAAGCAAAAACTAGAGCATATACAGAGAAACATTTTGAACTATTTAATAGCCTTGAGAATTTGTCTGCATTTTGGCTGACTGGAAATTTGTCTGGATTCTGTAACCCCCAAACACCATGCAGATGAATCATGACACAAAATGGACGATGGTCAAGCCATTTCATTTGATTTGTTATTTGGATGTGGTGGATGACCAGCACTTCCCAGCAAGCGTCCACATTAAAATGTTAAAAATTAAAAATTGTAAACGTTTTTTTTTATATTAAAAACTTTCAGTGGGCATCTATGTTTACCCAAACGCTTTGCTGATAAAGGCCTCATCCCATAGGTGGGGGCTTAAACTTCAGTTGAGCGCTCTAAATAGTTGGCTTTGTAGGTCTCATGACTTTACCTGTCAATGCACTCCGACTGATTGGTTTACATGCCAACCAATCAGCGTGCTCCACTGACATTTCAAAGCATGGACAAGACGTTATAAAGGTCTTTCCTGCCTTGAAAGCTCAGTCTGCATGGATCCCTTGCGTATGAAGACGGATTATTTTTTTGTCACATTTTTTCTTTTTTCATAGAGTAGCATCAGTTTATTATAGATTTTATTTGCCCTTTTTTGAACATTTGGTTACATACAGTATGTGTGCCATTAAATAGACATATAAAATGGTAAAAAACAAAGAAAACAAAAAAACTGTTTATAAGTACCCTTATTGCCTTTTTCTGTTCCTTTTTAAGAAGGCAACCAGAATGTAACAAAAATAATGCATGTGTACATTAGAGTATACAGTAACTGCATGATCATGCGGCAGGGACATCTTTGTCCCTGTGCTTGATCGAAGGTGAGTTTATGCTTTATTCTTTTTGTTTGCGGGGAGGGTGAAGGGGGGGGGGGAGACCATGGGACCATGCCAGTAAGGGTTAATCAGACCATGAGAATTGCTTACAACAGTGTTTTGGTTTTTTTTAGCAACCCTTTTAAAAAGTGAAGAGATTGTTTATGACTGTAAATTTATGTTGTATGCTTTTTTCGTGTTACATCTTTTCATAAATGAAGATAAGTGAATAGTTTTATACATTGCTGTTCTCCCTAAGGGTGATTTTAACCTAATAAGCAATGATTGATACATGTTATTATAAACTAACTGACAGGCATTTATTTTCTGGATTGATACTACAAGGGATCTAGCATGCAATATTTTAGGTATAAACAGGATCCGTGTAGATGGTGCTGTAACCAACTGAGCTATCCCAACAGCATACAAGAGATATTTTAGTGAAACCTTTACTAACTTTAAATACAAAAGTTATAATTAGATACATTTTATATTGAAATACCCTTGTGGTATACTGTTTTATGCCTTGCGGGAATAGGGACAGAACTGTGAGATGGTTTATCTTTCTGGCTTTGTTATACCTTTAATGTGTTTTCCTTTTTTTTTTTCCTTTTGTAACAGGAAATTCGATAAAACAAAGATTTTCAAATAAAATACTACCTTTATTTCCCACTGGAAAGATGTTCTTGTGATGTGTTAGCATGAGTAAACATTAATCACACATTTAACAGTTGCTTCCTTTATAAGTCATCAGCTTATAACTAATCTTTAGATTTGTTTCAATAGCGCAGGAAAAGTTTGGGAACTGTTGATAGTAAAGATTCCCATTAAACAGACAAGACTTGCCAAACCAATATGGTCATAGAATGATTTTTTAAAACATATATGTAGAATTAATTTCACATTGAAGACACTTTCATTAAATAAAAAAACACAGCTTTATCTGTTAGGTGATAACCAGGTCATGTGAAAATATTTTATGTTTTTCTTTTTCTTTATCACTTACTTAAAAAGTATTTCTTTTGGCAAGTTTAACTTCCTCCTACAGTATAGTAAAGTACGTATTTTTGACACACATGCAAGCCAGGTTTGCATAGTATAAATACCAGTGGCATTCAATAATTTTTGCAGAGTTAAAATATTGTATTTTTATTTAGATTATATTTGAAAAGTTGTAAAAAAATAAAAAAATGAATTAACCAATCTAGGAAATTAATGTAATAGTATTTTTGCACAGATTTGATTTTGTTTCACTTTAGGTGTATGTATAGGTCAGTAATGACACTGACACAGAGTTAGTGTTTTGTAATTAGACAATTTGAACGGTTACTCCTACCACTATGACCACTTCAGTGAATGCGCAGTGTTTCTGCTTGAAACTCAGCCCCATAAGAGATATTTACACTTGTGTGTCAAGGATAGTTATACCCCAGGCACATGTGACTTTTTTCAGTTTGCAAGTATGTTCCAGACTGCCAAATGTCAGTTCTGCACTGCACTCTGGTAGCAGACAGGAAGCTTGTTATCCCCTTCTGCCTCCCCCCTATGTGGTCCCTCCTGCCTCCCTCTATTAAATGAATAGTGTTTGATTTTTAAGTTAAAATTTCCTCCCACTGTCCCTATCCTCCTTCCCCCAATCCTTGCTGGCTCAGAGTACGCGCATGTGCTCTGAGCCGGGAAAACCGTTGATTGTACCGCGCAAGTGCAGGACATCATGGTCAGAAGCTTTACCCAGCTCTGGATTGCAGGTAAGTTTCAAACTTTTTTACAGGTCTTAAATAGGGGGGGGGGGGGGTAGACTGTTAGTAATAACAGGGTATCGTAAATAAAACAAAAACAAATGGTTTGAAAAATGCTTGCGGTAACCTTTTATCTTTTAAAAAAGCCTAGTTAAGGAATGCATGTGGTTAGTGACCTTCGGGTGTGGCAGAGTACAAATTTGGAGTGGTGAAATTAGTTTTGCATGTCAGCCTTAATAAAATTCACCGGAAAAATGTGATGTGTAGGAAACTGTGTAATAAATATTACCACAATAGTGGTTCAATTGCCTCATAAAAAGACTAAAATACTACATGATAAATAACCTAAGGGGCTGTGTGTGTAGATAGTATGCCATAGTGGAGATAATATAGATTTGGGGTCTGCTATTCCTCCCCAAAGAAAGCCAGGGCTCTTCAAATCAATCCATTTGACTGACAATATTTGTATTGTAAGTGTATTTAAGACAAATCTGCAAAGTAGGAGGCATCAGGTGTGTTAAATGCATGGTATCACAAAACATTCAGTTGAATATATAATGTATCTCTATAATAAATTATATATTGATTAACTGGGGGTCAGAGCGACATTTGTTGTGCTCCCTACCTCCTTCCCCCCTCCCACCCCCCATCCTGAAAATCTTGGGAATAAAGGAATAAAGTACTGATCACAGATGTTAAGATTACTGATTTGAAGGTCCACGGATTTTTATAGCTTTTAAATTAAATGTTAAATATCTATTCTAGACTAAGTCATCTGATAATATACTACATAAACCAGACCATCAATATGTGTCCTTCTGTAATTGCTAATTTTTGGAGATAATACTGAGTGTTTAGATGTTTTGGTGATTAAATTATGCTATTATTAGTATTAATAGCAGTATTATGTATTATTATTATTATTATTATTATGCAAATATACAGTATTCTGTAGAATTGAATAGTATCACCATGCTATATGTCTCTACTGGCAATTCTACCAGTTACCCCATATACCATGTTATGAACTTTAGAGAGGATTTCACAAATTAGGCCATTATAGCCAAGGTGAAAATAAGACAGATGAGTTGGAGATTGGCTCATTTACCATAAAAATTCCCTTGTTGATTCTTAACATTCGCCAGTTTAATAAATAAAAAGAAAGCCAGGGGTCTCCTGGGGCTTAACCCCTATATTAGTAAAAAAAACAGGAAAGGAGAAAGATGCTACAAAGGTCTCAATATGAAAAAAAGTATGAGACCCTCTGCATCACCTGGATATAAATATAGCCATGTAGGGGTGAAAAAGTATATAAATGTGTACTAAATAAGCACCAACAACGTATAAGGTCATAAAGACCAAAAGAATAAAGAAATAAAGTATGTACAGATAACTAATACCACTATCTCTCCAAGGTAAGGACAAGAAGAAAAGCCACTGCTAAATCAGTAAAGGGAATGATACTACTGGAATAAAGCTTTATTAGAGAGCAGGCTAAGAAATAAGTAATAAATAATCCTAACATAAACAATTCTCCAGCCGTCCAGGTCCGCAGTTACAGTCTAAAATATAAAGTTCCCTAGTTAATTCTTGAAAATTGTCAGTTTAGCAAACAACCTGTGTATAGATACTTTGAAATAAAAAAACATTAAATTAAAGGTAACATACCTTTTGAGGCAAAACTGAAATTTTTGTTATTTTCTTCTTTATCAATGAATAACTCATTGCACTTGTATTTTTCTATTCTTTACATTTACTCCAATTGTAATGAGTGTATGTTTGCACCTCGGTAAACCTGATACTTGTAATGAATAATGATCTTTTAACTCTGTGCTTTTCCAACAACATTCGGGGTATTCTGCAATTCATCATGCATTTTATGTGACTGCAGATAACTACTGTTATTATCAAAAACATTGGTTTCAACAAATCCTTTTTTTTTTACAAACACAATTTTTTTTTTTTTTAGAACAAGGTTGTTAATATTTCCAGCATTCTAGGTGGTCTCAGACAATTTCCTTCCCAAATCTGCATTGAAAGTTTATTGTTTCTGAAACAGATGTTAAATCTTTCTGAGAATCATCCACATAAACATATTGTTAGAACCCACAGGTGTAAACATCACGGTTCATTGCATATGAACTAAACAGTACTCGTGTTTTGTGTTCCCTACTACACTCTCTCAATTTTCTGCTTGTTAATTTATCCTTAAAGCATTTGTTCATTCAGTATAATCATGAAGCTTTATGTGGAAGTGATTTATTTATTCAGTGTGTAGTTTTGTTTCTAGTAAGCACAAGACTACGTTGTTATGTATGTATATTTTTTTTATTTTAACTTTTATGTTCCTCTCAGAACGTATGTGCTGCTCAGTTTCCCATGTCAGTTTAATGTTCAGCAGTAAAAATATCCTACTTTTAGTTTATTGTTTCAGTTGAGCTGAGATCGTGAACTTGTTTGCCTGAATCAGACACTTTCAAATATTGCTCTTAAATGGTCCCTGTAATACACACCTTAAAAGGATATTAGAATGTACCTTATATTTCACATAGAAAGTAAGAATTCCGACTACACATCCAACTGTTTAATAAACACTGTCTCTGTCTTGTGTAGTCATTTGTATTTTTGATGCTGTGCTAGATCTCATGTAACGTGCGTTATTCTATGAAATAAAACAGATAATGTGTTGAGGTTTATAGAGTGTGTTCTCATTGAAAGTTAAAGAATGGAATAAGAAAGGCATTTCATAATTATAGCTCCAAAGCTGTGGACGAGTCATGTCTTTTAGGGGTATCGACTAAACATGGAACTGTCGGATATTCTCCAGAGAATTTCAAATTAAATTTTAGAATAGACAAATTGTAACATAGTTGAGGTAGAAAATATTTCATTTTAATTGTTTTGGCACAAAATTTCCAATTTCTTATTGAATTTCCAACAATTCATGGTTTGTTGAATAATACTGTAGTGTTTACAAAACATAGAACCATAGTGAACTGGAAACCAAATTGCAAAATCCAGGCTCAAATCTGGTCTACCTCTAAAAAGTGCACACATTGGACACCAGGGATTTTTAATAAACTGCAAATTGTTTGGTGAATAGTCCTACTTCTTCTTCATAAGATATAGGAGTGGTGCAATGGGTTATACTGCGTAAGGACTGTGGAATGCTCAATCTTCTTCCCTCCATACCAGGTCCCATTGGATAGGAACAGTGGTAGAGCTAGTGGCTAGTGGCTAAGTGATCCAGCTGTATTATCATGGAAATGCTAAGGCTCATTTCAATGAACTTTGGATCTGAATCACATGGTCTGCACCTGCCAGATGATCATTGGACCACCAGGCAACCCGTGATCACCAAGGATTATACCCCTGTTCAACCACCTGGGACTTTTAAAGTTAATATTTAGTGAGTTTTTACGTTGGCTATTCTACCTAGATCATGGATTCATAGGGCAGGCTGTTTTGATACAACTGTAGCTTTCACTACTATCATCTGCATACTACTCAAAATGATAGTCTTGGTGGTTCATAACGTAAAGCACAAAAAGTGTCATAATGTCATCAACACTGATAAAATCAGGATGGTACATTTATTACATAAAGCATTGCATGGGAAGTGTGTGTGTAACATGAATAAAATACAGTAAATATATCTATATTCACCCCTTCCTACTTATCTTTATTTTATGAATATTACACAAGCAACCACCACACACAATCACACTCAGGAAACCACACTCACACTGAGACATCACATACAATCTCACTCAGCCAACCCTACACACATCCTAATCAACTGCAAACATGACTCAAACTCCTCTAGGCCTTAGTTCCCAGCTCCATTGACAGTGTGGTCTGTCTTTTGTTAATAGCTTACGTTTGAGCAATGAGTAACAAGCAAGAAGCAACCTGAAATTATACTTTCTTTGAATTGACTTTCCTCGTATAAGTCCTTGCAAAGCTGAACTTTGATGGACGATATATTGTGTATGCATTCACATAGGCCAGTATCTCTCTCTGCATCTGCTTTTGTAGTATAGAGATTAGTATTACGTGTTCTTTAATCCACATGCATGGATCATGTTCATTTTGAAAGATGTGGAAAAAACTAGAGGGTAAAATCACTGGCATGCTCGTACAATGCACAGGTTAAAGTCTGTACAAAATATATTCCAGCCTCTGGGTTTGAACACATTCTACCAAAAAGTGATAAAAATGTATGCATAAAGTTGTCATAACATACAAATTAAATATGCATGCATAGTCCTACACCTAGAACTTTGTAAGTAGTGAATACTATTTTTTAATTTTTTAAACTTAATTAAAGGTACTCACCAAACAAAATCAACATGTATATTTCGTATGGGTTATGGCTCAAGGAGGCAGGCTTCTTTTGTCTGTTGTGGGACACAGGGTTGCTTTTAACTGCAGTCATTTGTGATAAAACATTGCAACTATAGACTCACCACTTCAATGCCTGACTTCAGAGGAGAAAGCTATACTCCTTTCTCTGCTCATCCAAAGATTGGAACCTCAAGTGAATCAATCCCTCACCTTCCCTAACTGGCTGCTAAAACAGCGTATTGTGACCTTGAGTGGTGGTTGCACGATCATGATTGACACTTCCACTAAGCTGCCATGTACTTAACTAGATAGACGTTCAGGCTCTATTGAGCAAATTGAGAGTCTTTCATGCAACTGCAAAAGGTAAAAAAAAAGCAAGCCCAACTTTAAAGGTATCATTTTTGTTCATTTTAACGTTTTCTAATTTTTTTTTCAATAATACTTTAAAAAAATTAGGTCATTTCCAGCCCACAACATTTTTATAACTTAATTCTGTAAAACCATGACTCATAAAATTAATTTTGATCAAATATGGATTTGTTTATCTGTCCAAAATAGCACTAATACATTATTTGATATAAAACTGCACTACTGACCTATTGGTTAATAAATTCTCTCAGGATTGTAACAAACAAAGTTGCTAGGAACTCCAAACACATTTGAGATTCTCAAACAATTTTAGAAATTCTGGTCTCCTAGCCTGGGGAAATAACAGTCAATTAAAAGGTGTAATTCAGAGTGCAGTATTTTTATATATTTGTATGCTATATTCATATATCATATATAGATTAGAGACCAAGTTTATGTACATGTATGTATGTATATTTTTTTGTGTGGGTTGGTATAGCTCTATAGCTTGTAATCATATTACAGAGTAATTGGAAAAACAGATTGATCCTCTGGTTTTCAGAACTATTTCCCATTAGTTGATGATTTGGAAGCATATGCTGATATTTTATAAATGTTCATGTTGTACGCTAATAATATTTACCCTTGCTACTGTTGCTGTAAAACATTCGTTTATGGAAGCCCAAGAAGTATATGGAAAAAATTGTATAAAAACATGAGCATACATAGAGTATTGAGAACATTAGCCTGTGCAAGGCCGGGGAAGGCTGTGCATGGTTGTATGAAGAAGGGAAAGGCTATAGGACATTGGACTCTAGGTGAAAGTGATTCTGGCTTTTTGTAAAAGTAATAAGCCCTGTTATATAGACCTAGCGATCCTAAACTAAATTTTCTTTATAGAACAAATTGTTTGGAGGAACCGATTTTTCCGCCATGCATAAGTCAACTAACCAGTGAGAAAATAACCAATTAACAAAATTCAAACAAGAGCAGCCACGTTGGAAAAATAAAAATCAAATCAACTTATTTGGAGACTGCATTCAACTTAGTTACTTCAAATGTACTTAGTCACTTAGTCAACTTAGTTACTTCAAGTTTTGAATACTACCATTTTGCAATCACCCTTTTTGAGAAATTACTCATCATAAAAATTATTTATCATAAATTTATCATAAATATCCAACACTGACACGTTTTATGGTTCAGCTTCATCTGAATTTTTTTCCAAAATATTATGCATGGATATATTTAAAATATTGCCATGAAAGATTGATTCCCATGGCAATACTCCAATAGTATTTCTAACCCATAGTACAGGATGTGTTTAATTAACAAATTCTTTGATAATCACTTTTATTTCCGAATCCATGCTCTTTCATATTTTCAAACCATTCCATAATTTATTTTTTTCCTTTTTTACAACATCAATGTCTCGCGCATGATACCTTTTGTTTCTCCCTCATAATAGCTTTTGGTAATTCAGGACACGTGAACATGGTTACATATAAGGATAGTTTATTACATAAACATTATGTACAAATTCTAACATGGTAACGTGTAACATAGGTCATTATTTACATTTGGAAATCTCTTTACAAAAATTTCTTTACATTATTTTTTTAAAATTTTATTTTATTTTATATATTTATCACTGGGACAAAAAAAAATGTTTTCTTTGTTACATATATAAATAAATATGTGTTTGCCATGACTTATAGGAAACATGATTTCTATATCCAACATAATGCAGGTTTGCTCTATTTATTTTACAGTATTTTGGAGGAAACATTCTACGCACTGATTTGGTTTCATGATATTTCACTGTATACATTGCAGATATATAGAAGAGATGTAATAATATTCTTGCAAAATCATGCTTACACCCAATGGCATGCAAAAATAACAAAACATATAACAGTAATAATCAACATTTGCATGAACTACTTTACAATTTAAATAATTGCTCATTTTACTACATGCAATATTTTATTCACATCATGTCTACAAATGCATGTTTTGCATAACATTACACCGAATCATTGAACAAATGTACACATAGAATGTGAGCAAAAATGAAGAAAGGGATAGTAATAAATAGGAGATACAAAGCAAAAGGGGATATTTTCACTAAGAACTGGTGTACAACAATTAAAGAGATTGTATTGATAAAATGTCTCTAAATTAAAAAATTATGATTTTGCAGTTACATTTTTTTTTCTTCTTCAAACTTTTTTCCTGCTACAGTATAACTAATTAAACTGCAACAACTTGTATGTACTTCTTTAAAATAGATAGGGACTTAGTAAACAGTTTTTGTAGATTAAAAGATATTCAATGTCTTCTTTTTGGAATTGGTAGCAGGTCCTACTTTCCATCTGTAGAACATGTCCCATTTTTTTGTGTAGTTATTAGTCTTAAGCAGTACTGTCAATGTTTTTCTATAAAGATATCCTACCCATATCACATGTCTGCTACATGATGGGGAAAAGGCTATATATTTATTTGAAACTTTCCCTCTCACCGTCATCATATTCCTGAAAGAACATGGCTTTTTTTGCAAGGTAGTGCATGCACAAGGCTTCAAAAGGGGAACTAAATCTTGCAATACCCCCGAATCCTTACCAGACCTTCTACTTTATGTGCCATGGATTTAAATATGTATCTACTGCACATCAGTCCAGAAGATGAGGGACCACTGATGAGAAATCACAGAAAATGGAAGCTCATTATGGATTTGCCGTTAGTATTTTATTGCCATTTTCCAGTGTGTTCTTATGAAAATGTTGTCATACAATGTCTTATTCATGAGTTTTCTGAATTTCAGCAAATTTTAGTAATGCATTTTAACGTTAATGAGGGATTTTATTTTCTGTAACTGCAAAAAATGTTAAAGATTTTGTTTGCAGGAAGAAAAATGCACTAATTAGAAAAAAATAGAGCCATTCTTTATTAAATGTTAAACTTTTAGGATCAACAATTAATGTACTGTAAAATGTATGTTTTTGTTTATTAATGGTGCAGAGATTAATGTGTATTTTTCAAAAACTAAGCACTGTTATGATGATAATCATACGTAATGAACAGAAATGCACTGCTCAGCATATAAACATAATTTCTAGCAATGTTTGCTAGCATTATTTTGGGGTAATAGGTTGATAAAGGTATTGGCAAAGTACAGTATATATGCATTAAAATGGGTAATTAGCGTAAAACAAAGCCTTACAATTAAGCACTTTATTACATATCAAAATATAAGTAGTGTGCATTAAATATGTATGTAAATATGTATGTACACTTCCAGACACTTTAAATGACAATTTTGAAGAACATGACTGAACACATCGATTCTTACATTGTGACATTGTTTTAATACAATTATGTACTGTTAAATGTAGAAAAGAAAATGTAATAGTGAGATTTTTCAAAATCTAATTTTGCATAAGGTAATATTTGGATGAAATATATCATTTTTGGAAGACATTTTTCTGAAGAATAAAAATTATCTTGCAACATCATACATTTGGTTTGTTTTTTTGCAACCAAAAATGTAACTCAAAAATAGAAAAAGAAGTATAAATAAGTTATATTTAAAAAAAAGTATAACCTTCAATCAGTGATTTCTTAAAACTATTGTATTTTGTGTTGCATTCTTCAAACTGCAAATTTCTTTTTAAGAGTCCATGACTATAAAACTTAGTTTAATATTTGTGTTTGTTGCTAATGTATTGAGTCAATGGAATGCTTGACAGTATAGTAATACTTATTTTGTTTTTCAATTGATATATTTTGCATGACATTCATTTAGATTATTGCTTTTTTTAGCCTCCCATTCCAATCCTAAATAGTTTCTTCTATATCTATAATATGCTATATTTACAATATATAGTATTCACAGGCAGATTCATTCTTTGAATGTCACAAGGGTAAACACTGAAACAAACATTAAGATTAACTAAAAAAAAGAAATTGTGAGGCAAAGTGCTGAAAGAAATGGAGCTATCACCATGGAAACCATTAGAATGCTCCTGCTATTTGCCCCACTTCTAGAACTTTGCTCTAGAATAGCCATATACACATAAACTCCATAATGTGTTGTCTATCCCACTGTCACTCAAACGGTCAAGTTAAAAGAAGAAAAGTACAGGAAAGCATCATACTGTACTTTCTATGTCAAATATGAGGAAAAAGAAAATACAAGTGGTAGCTTGAATATTTGTTTCAAAATGCGGGAAAGAGGTGCAACACATTGCATAATGGGACTTGAAGAGTCATTCAAGAGGGTCCAATTCCTCCTCTTACCCAGAGGTCAAATGCTTTAGGGAGAAAAAGCATTGCTCTTCCATGGAACTTCTTGCATGCAAAGTCCCTTTTAATTGAATAAATCGGGATATGAAATGGATCTTTAGATTTTTTCTGGAGATGGCTTGAAGTGGTGAGAATGGTGCTGCTTAAGATGAGGCCCTGAAAAAGAATTATAAATATTACTAAGTAAGCATCTTACAAGACATGTCCTTGTTACATAGATGGAATATCACTTTAGCCAACTACCTCTAACAAAGTAAGCTCATTGAGCAGGGCCCAAAACCCCTCGGTTCCTGTGCGTCAAACTTGTCTGGTTACAACGACATGTTTGTTAGTCTACCTATTGTACAGCGTTATGGAATTTGTTGGCAATATATAAAAATAATAATACAACTTTTCAACATAATTATGAAGATCACATTACATTCTGTTTGGCACTTAGATAGGTGCAGTAAAGACAGTGGGACTACATATATCACAAAAATGTATATACTATATGTATATATTATTACTGGACAATTCACAAGTATGATCCAATGTGTCACATGATATCCAGATTCTTAACCTTTCTCAAAGTAATGCCCATAGTTATATTTCAAAATTCCTGTATCTCTTCAAGTCTTCTTCTCATATAATAATAAAATATTCTTCAAATGTCACCAATGTTTAAACATTTTCCTTTGTTTCAAATCTTCAAGGCTTGAAGCATTCTTTTCATATTCTAGTATTATCCCTATATTTCTAGATTCCCCAATATATATCCATGACCCCCCTATATTCCCAATATATATCCATGATCCCCCCATATTCCCAATATATATCCATGACCCCCCAACCCCCATATATTTAAACTTCCATTCCACCTATCCACATGCAAGAATTCAAGAGAGGGCTGGATTCTCTTAGCAGAGTAAGCATTTACTGCGCCTACGGATTAGCAATGCCCCTATAGATGTCAATGGAAGAGCTCTTATTTAGTCATCATACTAAACCCTTATTCTACTAATGAAGCTTTTAAAGGTGGGGATGAGAATAAACTCAGAAATAATAAAGAATAATTCTTGACCTTCTCTGTAGTTATTAATAAATTATGTTTTTTCTCCAAAGAGCACTAACATGTTGATTTAGCATGACATACAGTGTGTGTGTTTTTTTTTAAAATGGGAAATGGGTCATTATAATTAGAAAACAGAACTATACATCTGAAAAAAAGCGATTTTAGAAAAAATATGAATATACAGAGCATCAAAATCTATGTAATGACAAACAGGAGGAAATACCTATTACTTCTAATTGGTGATGTCTTTCACTATAATTTAATTGATGTTAATTTAGGAAATAAATACTTTAAGAAATGTACGTTTCCTTTCTGTATTTTTAAAAGGTCTGTATTTTACTAGTATACAAAATCCTAATGTACATTGGCATAAGAACATTGGCATGTGCAAGTCATTTTACTTTAATATATGTTTAAACTACAGTTGCACTCATTTTTGCAGATGGGAGCCAAAAAAGAAAAATGTTTTTTCCTCTCGACCAGGTTTTGAAGGAGAACAGAGTGATCTTCAATCTGCATATTTCACGGCAGAGAGGATATCTGATCTCTCATCCATTCCCTTTTTATATCTCAGTGGTAGTTTGTTCACCTTGATCATATGGAATAATTTCATAATTTACACGCAACTTGTAAGCGTACAATCTTAATATTTTAGATCAGGGATCTATTCACTAAACAGTGTGTTGTGGAGACTTTTCAAACCAGCTTAATATTAATTCCTTAACTAATAAAATTGTGCATGCTCGTGTTTACTTTCATATTGTATTCCAAATCAATGCAGAATGAAATGTGTCACGTGAAGCACTGCTTACCTTTTCTGCCAATACCTGAAGGGTAAACAACAGAGAAACTAAAGTATCTAGCAGACCTTAACTCTGTGACTAGTCATGCCTGTATGGAGATTTAAAATGAAGAGTCTTTCTTCGCTCCATTCACACAAGCATGTTTAATTATGAAAACTAAATTATAAAAAGTTTCAAATTTAAGGTCAAAATAACCGACCTGAAATAATTCTCTAAATCAGTAATACTTTCACTTCAGCTACCTTTAAGGACCCATCAAGACTTTTTTTTATTTTTATTTTTTCACCCCAAAAAGTACATACATGCCCAATGAATACATGCATGCATTTTTCATGCATGTATTCATTGGAGGTATATTTAAAAAAAAAAAGCTTGCAAAAGCTACAGTTCATATGAATTTCAGCTTTTGCAAACCCTCTCCTTTTTCCCTAGAAAACCAATCAGAGGCTTCTTATTGAAAAACCTCTGAATCTATGTAAATCGTGTTTGCACCAGCTTGTTCAAGCACGTGCACCATCTCTATTAGTTTTGCCAGGAAGACCCAGCGATATGGGGCCTGTTGACTGAGAAGGATCTCTGTGGTTTCTTTGAAGCCAAAGGTCAGGTCAGGCGGCATCTTATAACTGAGCACTGAGGTAGAGTTAGACTGAGATTATATAGGAGAGCGGTATCCGCCACTCACATACTATTGGTTAAAAAGTAATTAGTTCCTTTAAACAATTTCAGGTGTACTGTCCCTTTAAGAGGCCAGCTTTTAGGCGCACGTGCCTAGTGAAAGTGTAATTACACGTGGATTCGGCTGGGGCTTCCTGCTGGTTGCAGCTTGGTGTTGTACTGTGTCTATGCGCTGCAAGGATGCCGGCTGACTGCACTTGGCGTCAGTCACTCTGGAGACTTCAGCATGCACTGAGAGGAGACTGCCGCAGCTGCAGGCAGAGATGCGACGAGGGGCTTACAGGTAAGTGAGGCCATGACAGTATTAGATGCCCCTCTCTGTTTTCTTTGTTGAACAGAGGTATCCTTCTCGTTGGTCTCCGCTGCTTTTTTTGAACAGTGCTATACCACTGTGGAATTAGTAGGTTTGGACTGTTATCTGTTACGATTTGCTGTAATTCTGTAACTTTTTACACTTTTTTCTAGTTACCATTAATGTATTTGCTAGCTAGGTATTCCATGTTTCAAAACAATGCTGGCATTTTTAATACTAATAAAAAAGCAGTTAAACACAAAAGAGGGGAGTTAGAGTTGAACCCAAAATTTTGCAACTTGATTCTAAAATCAACCAAATGCGCTGTTAAGTGAATACACCTTAATGTGTTCTTTTTAAACTCCCTAGACTGACTATGTAGTGCTCAATGAAGAATGCTAGCAGACAAAAGAATTTAAAAAAACAAATATTCGTCCTAATTGCCAATTACACCACTTTTGCTCTGCAGCAGATGATGATAAAAGTAAATATGCACTGCCCTAGCCAAAACTGATATAAAACCTTTGCATCTGTCTTATGTTTCTGCATTTCAAAAACAAAAAAAAGTTGCATAAGAACATATCTGTATATTTTTGTCAATGACTTAAAAATTGGTATAATTTGTTTCTTATTTTCCTACTGCCTTAAACTGGTGAGGTATGCATAACAGTTTCAATGTTATGAATGGTTTGACTGGTTTATTTCAGTACTGGTAAGATAAAAATGTATTCCAACATACAAATATAACCAACTGAAGTCATTTTATACTATTTAAATCTATTGTTAGCATCATTTTTATTCAAATAAACATTTCAAAGCGCCGTAGTGGTAATGGTGCAAATAGTGTCCAGGCACTCCCCAGTGTAAGTAGTTAAGCCATTTTGGAATACTTTGCTGGTTATGATGTCATCAGTGTCCAAGCACTCCCCAATGTAAGTAGTCAAACAATTCTAGAATGATTTGCTGTGATCTGCTGGGCGCTGTTCCCTACCTAAATTACAGCATCCCATCTAGCCACAAGCTCTCTGCTTGAGCTAAACCTGGCAGAGCAGGGCTTAGATTAAGTTCAAATCAGAGTAGCTGATGATCTCAGCTAATCAGCTGGCTCTGACATGCAGGGCTTAGCTCAGGAGAGCTAAGAAAAGTTCCTACAGAGGGGCTTCCATCTCCCCTGAAGGCAGAGAAGAGGCAGAAGAGGTGTCCGGCAGACCTCAAATAAAAAAAATCAAAGCATTCTATTTAATTGATTTTAAGTTGCAAGTAGATTCTCTATTATTCTCTATTATCATAAAAGTCCACATGGTTTGTGTTTTGGTAAATACATTACTGAGCTTTATATTCAACAGGCAGTATTTTTTTTATTGCCCCTTAGAAAGAGGTTAAGAAAGAGGTAGGCATGGAAACAGTAAACAGCCAAAGGTCTTTAGTGAAGTATTTGAGATTAGTTGCACTTACTACTTAGAGAAGATGTGTCTCTTTTTGTAAAGAGAGAACTAGATTGTATAATAAGCATATATGATAGTGAATGCGTAGGATTAAGCCGCTTGTGAATAACATTATGCCAACACTACCTCACTTCCCATATCTTCAACCTGCGTACCTAATGCTTTAGGGTACTGGAGACATTCAATGAAATGGCTTAGCATGAATTAATGTGTGTTCTACCTTCTTTTATCATATTGGAAGCCAATTCAAGGAATGATTGATGGTTATTCACTACAGTGACAGCTGCCAGGAATTTAAAGTGAATAAAACATTTTAGGAACTTGAAACATTTTATCTACATTTTTAAATTCACTCGGGACTCACTGAATTTTGAACAATTTATTCTTCAGTGAATAAGCCTGAGAGAGGTGAGTTATTAGAATTGTGATGGGTAACAATAGTGCTTCTCGCAATATTTAATGCTCACTGTAGTGGGCTAAGTGGGTATTTTTGAAACTGAAAAGGAGAATGGATTGCAGAAGCAGAGACATAATAAACTGAGTGCTTTAATTGCATGATGTATTAGGAAGTATTGAATATGAAATACCGTATATACTCGAGTATAAGTCAAGTTTTTCGGCACATTTTTTGTCAAAAAAATCCCAACTCGACTTATACTTGAGTCAATGTCTGTATTATGGCAACTTACATTGCCATAATACAGACAAGGGGCTGTGTAGGAGGGGGGTTGGCAGGAAGCATTTATTTACCTCTCCTGCAGCAACTGTCAGCTCCCTTCTCCTCCGCAGCGGTCCGGTCAGCACCTCTGTCAGCTCCCAGTGTAAGTCTCGCGGCCGCACTATGACCCCGCGGCTCTCGCAAGACTTACACTGGGAGCTGACAGAGGAGCTGACCGGACCGGCGCGGAGGAGAAGGGAGCTGACAGGAGCTGTAGGAGAGGTAAATAAACGCTTCCTGTCAGCCCCCTCCACTGAACTGCCAATGCCACTGGACTACCAGGGAGTGAGAGCCCCCCTCCCTGCCATGTACCAAGCAGCGAGGGGGGACGAAAAAAAATATTAATAAAATAATAATATTATAACAAAAATAAATTAAAAATAATAATAAAATAAAAAATAATAGTATAACAAAAGAAAAATTAAAATAATAATTAAAAAAATTAATAATAAAAATGCCCACCCCCACCAAGGCTCTGCAACACATACACAAACACACACTGCATCACACACACTGCACTCATATACCCCCACTGCACTCATACACACACTGCACTCATACAAACACACTGCACTCATACAAACACACTGCACTCATACACACACTGCACTCATACACACACACACTGCACTCATACACACACACACACTGCATTCATACACACACACTGCATTCATACACACACTGCATTCAGACACACACTGCACTCATACACACACACACTGCACTCATACACACACACACACACACACACACACACACTGCATTCATTATATACACACACTGTAAATAAATATTCAATTAATATAATTTTTTTAGGATCTAATTTTATTTAGAAATGTACCAGTAGCTGCTGCATTTCCCACCCTAGTCTTATACTTGAGTCAATAAGTTTTCCCATTTTTTGGGGGTAAAATTAGGGGCCACGGCTTATATTCGGGTCGGCTTATACTCGAATATATACGGTATATATTTTAATAAGCAGTCAGTGTGATTTGGAGATTCACACCATGGAAGATTTACCGAGATATCAAAGTCAATAATGAGAAGCAGTGAACATATATCGTAAGGTTATCACGTCAACAGACAAGGAAGTGCATGAAGGAGTAAGGATACGTTTGAGTTAAAAGAACTAGTTAAACATCAGTTTAGAGACAAAAGAAATATATCAAGTGATATAATGGGGAAAAAGAGCAATCAGGGGAATAAAAGAATATTTAGATGCCATCTGAATATAGCAGTACTGTAATAGGTAGTTATTAGGGTTTTATTCTGTAAAATAAATTAAAAGATCATGTTGAATTTAAAACTGAAATTTTAAAGATCAGCTGATTTGGAAAATTTCTAACTCGATTATAGTTGCAAGTGGTCTATTTTAGTCTTATTTTTGCACTCCAGCTTTTAATTCACATTTAACATGTCAAAAATGGAGTAAAAAGAAAGGGTTTCTGAAGTGAATCTTTGGGTACTCCAACTTAAAGAGGTAGCGGTGAATGGGGTGAAAGGAGACACTAAAATATGATGGAATAGGTAAGATGAGAACATCGAAGAACAGTATCCCACAGAGTATGAAGGATATTCAGAAGACGTGGGTCAAACATGGAAGAAAGGTTAAGAAGAAGAAGGTCAAAGTTTGACAAAATTGTTTATGAGCAAGACACTGCCCTCGATGTTACAGATTTAATAAATCCCTTATTTAGTCTTATCCTGAGTGCTTGACTATTCGGTTTTTGTCTTTATTTCTTACGCCAACATTCTATTCATGTTTAAATAAAATTTGACACATTTCTTTTCATGGTACCCAAGGTTCTTGTGTTTCTTTTGTTTTGTTAATGCTTGATAGTGATGAGATTAATACGGTTTACATTAATTATGAAACATAATGTAAAGTAACTATACACTTACGATGAGGTAATTTAGGAAGCAGATCTGGTGTTCGAAAAGTTTTTATTGTTGCAGGTCCTTCACCTGCTGTTGTCAGTACTTGAACTTCCAATCTGTAAAGCATTGCTGGTCTAAGATTGTGTACTGTTAAAATATAATGATCCTGTGTAAAGTAAAGATAAAGCCTAAGTTGAAAAAAAACATTATTGGAAATACAGTGTTTCAAAGTTTTAAAATACTAATTTGTTTTTTTTAATTCATTCAACTATACAACAATTGAAAAACTGTAAACAAAAATTTAAAAGAATTTACAGCACAAACTAGTTATTTCATATCTCTCAAGGCCTTGATTTAATATTGTTGGATAAGCTTTTAAAAAATGTTCTTTGTATTTGTGTTATTATACATATGTGAGATTGTTTGTATCTATGTAGGTATATGTTAGTGAGTGTATGCTGGTGTATTAGTGAGTGTGTTAGTGAGTGTGTGCCTGTGTGTGTCTGTGTTTGTAAGTCTGTAAGTTTGTCTATTCAAGCTTGCTAATGTGTGTATGCATGATAATGTATGCCTATGGATTATGCTACCGGTAGTTTGTGTCAGTGGATGTCTGCCACTGTGTGTTTATTGATGTGTGCTGTGTGTATTTGTGTATGTATAAAAATATACAAATATACGTACACTATTATATATGAGAATGTCCATGGATGTCTACTGCTTATACATAATCAAACACTCGGTAATGATTATTACGGAAGAGTTTTTTTTTGTATTTTATAAATGCTAGCTATATATATATATATATGTATATATAAAACCAACATTTCTACAATACAAAAACAAAACTCTTCATGTGACAATAATCATTACTGAGTGTCTGAAACATGCATCTTCCAACAATGGAAATATTCCAGTGAAATTATGACACCATTGAATAAAACATTGAAAACCCCCTAAAATCTATTTTGTTATAAATATATATTAAAAATGTAGCAATTGACATCACAGTCCAGTTCAATCCAGACATTGCCATGGCACACAATGCATTTATCTACGCTTTCTCTATGCTGACTGACAACTGCAATAATTTGAGATAATAACAATGGTTGACAGGAAGCTAAGATGGAGGCGTACATACACTTTAAGGAATGTTTTGGATGTTAGTCAAACAAATGTTTTATTAGTAAGTCCACTATGATATTACAAATTTTTTTATGCACTAGGAATATATTTTGCTAACAAATGTATATAATAATCGCTGGAAATTTTTAGTTATCTCTCTCTAAACATATATTTAATATTAAATAATTATTTCCATCATACTTGTTTTAAAACTAAATGATTTATTTACAGCAGATCTTATTATTTTATCATATTTTAATCAGCCATGTTTAGCAGTTTATAAGAATATAATATAATTAATTTAAGGTTTGTTTCTTTTGCAGAATAATAATTATGAAAGTAACAACAGTAAGTTCCTCGTGATTCTCACAGACTGACATTCATGTTGAAATAAACAAACAAAATATTAATATGTTAACGTATCTTACCGCTGGCAATATTTGGGACTGTGAAATGATGCTGTTTGGCAAGCTGTTCTGCCTACTCTCTGTTGTAACCTCGGCCCATGTAACTTGAAAGCCAGTCATAGGCTGGTGGAGATTCAATTTGGAAAGTTTCCAGGAGAAATAACCAGTGATGTTACCATCGAGAACATTAAAAGTAGCTGACAGATTTTCTGGCTTCGTCAACACTTTGGGTACCACTTGAGCTGGAAAATATAAATATAAAAAGTGTATTCTCAATATTACCATTTACATTTTGCATAATTCTGTTGTTCTGAAAGCTGTGACACCCCCCAAAAACTTGGTGACATTCTTTCTTCAAGATACAAACATTATGGAATTATTCATAATGAAACCCGCAACAGTGGAAATATGACAAAGACATTCCATGTAGAATGACAGTTTTGTCATCTTTACACTATTAATACTATAAGAATGATTTATAGGGTCAGATAGTAGAAGATGACTTAAGCTTATCTCATGTAATTGAATAGTAGATGTCCCTTTGACTGTTACAGGAAAAGTGCCAATCATTTGCCAGAGATAAGCTTATCTCGCCTAACAGAATTTGTTCCATTATGTCTGATATATACAATGCACCCTGATCAAAAACATGTATACCAGTATTGAAAATATTAACATTGCTTCATACGGGAAATACTACTAAAAGGTCAGGTTGTACTGACTTTGTAAATGACTTGCATTTTATCATGCCAAATACCTATTTTGAAGAAAATATCTATTTATTTAAGGAAAATAGCTGCGTAATTTAAAAAATACCCTGTTACAAACAATTCTCACTGCCCAGGTTTTTTATGGTCAGGTAGGCCATAAAATGCAAATCAATGAGTGTTAGACAACCTGTATTTATAAAATTAAAAACTGCAGCGCTTTAATAATTTGATCAGTGTTTCTTCAGTGGTAGGTTGTTGTTATTTTTGTTTGTTTTTTAATATATTTTAGCATTCAATTTGCATAATTACATGAATATATGTACTGCATGTACAGAAACGTGCCAAGCCACTGCATTTATCAAACCCAGTGTCGATATATTTAGATAACACTGCAAGTCTCTTGTGAATTATGTGACCTTTCCCAAAACTATAAATATGTTCTCATCATGAATATGGTTCACTCAAAGGTCATGCAAAATATGATTAGTCATGTCTGAAAAATCATTAATTTA